>NC_135481.1:140371667-140680952 GCF_052094955.1 Ictidomys tridecemlineatus | reverse complement strand
ACTAAATTAGGAAGATAAAAATATTCCCTAACTATGTTTGCCAAATTGCAGATGGTCGGCCTTCCAAGGAATTAATAAGTGGATGTTTCCTTTCTTTCAATAAATATGATAACTGTGGAACCAACTGTAAGGAGGCTTTTTGTGATAAGATGACTACTTCATTATGCATTATCTTCCTTTGGACCAAACAGTGAGGATGGCAAGGCAGGAGGACCAAACATCACCCATTCAGTCACCAAAGGTTTTGTTCCTTTGACACATCACTCATCTGCATCCCAAATTTTAAATACGGTGACTTACTTTTTCTAGCTCTAAAATTCTGTTTCATAGCTATCTATTGAATTTTGCCTCAGAGATATTGCAAATACACAAGTGTTTGTGACAAAGTGTAAGATAAGTATTTTTAATAAAAAAACATCAAACGTAAAATACTAAAATGAAATCCAAGAAAAACCCTAATAAATTATACCTCCTGCTTCAATATCATGCTTATTTTTTTCATGGATGGAAGTTTCCAAAATTGAATGATATCAGAATCAAATGTATGTTTAATGTGAGAGTGTATTCTCCAAAAGTTCCCGCTACACCCATGCTATATCTCACATTCACTGTTAGCTAAGAATCTTGGAGAAAACAAAATAGGTTTTCTCCATGCAAACCTAAACTGAGATTTACACCTATCTGTGCATAAGGCCAGGGCTCACCATGTGCTGTGGATGTACAGAGAGAAGCTGCCTGGAGACATTTGTTGGGCAGTTGCCAGACATCAGAGTCAAGAGAAGGATGAACGAGGCTAGAGGAGTGTAGCTTAGGTGTCCAGGTCAGGAAGCAGAACACAGAGTTGGGAGAAGAACCCTTGCCCTGCTTCTAGGAGGATACACCACTGTGCTGGACTCATATCCCTTGTTTTGGAAAGGGCAACAGGAAGTGTAGCAAAACACCAGGAAGTTGAGAAACAAGGATACAAAATATTTAATTTTAAGTTGCTTGAAACATAAGTGGTTTGCTTTACCCTTTAATATCCAAATTTATCAGTAATATCTACACAAAAGGTTTTTATTGTGTAGGAATCAGGAAAGGAGTTGGATTTCATTTCATGCCAAAGTGTGGTCAAAAAACCAAAAACAAAACCAAAACAGAAGTATGATGAACAATTTAGAAGATTCAGAAAGTTTGGGCTAGCAGTGACCAGGAGAATGCAAGGCAATGGTTTCACAGACATTTTGGAGAGAGCATTGGGTTTTTACAAGGCAAGGGGATGAGCCTATCTTAGTTGGACCATTAGCAAATGGAAAGACCTTTATGTATAAAAAGATGAATGTAGGTATAGGTGAAGGTAGAGATGGCCTAGGACAGCTCCAGTTTATCTCTGTTGTCCTCAGGTCTTGTGGACATTTGTGTTTGCCCTAGACTTTTCATTTTCTAGTAAAGTAATCTGATTAACAGGTATAGCTGCTGGGCTGGGCTTTACAGATTTTTCACTTTGTATTATTACCTTCACTCATGGCCTCTAGGAAGATGTGACACACAGGTACAAATGATTACATCTACCTATTTTCCAGATGCAACATGTATGAACCTTAGAAGATGGATTGAAAATTGTATTTGTAAGAGATCAAGCCTGGAGGTTGTTTAAACACAAACAGTTCTGCTGAAAGTGTATTTATATAACACTCTAAGGCATGACCTATCATTCAGATCAAATGAAAATAATCAGATTTAGTCATTTGGACACTTCTAAAATCATTTTTATTACTGTTATGCCTATTTTTTTTGTACCTGTAAACAAAGGAAGGTCAATCTGTTGATTGTCAGAAGAACCTCTCAAGCCTGAGATGCTTCAAATAGATGAGGAGTTAGGTTGATTCCATAAGTGGTTCCATTTTTCCATATGATTTATATAATCATAGCACAACTTTTTAAACCTCATATTATCAAAAACACTACATCAGACATTATTGAAAATGAAATACCAACTTCAAAAGTTCAATATTGAAGGTAGTTATTTGTTTTTGAGACAATAATATTTTATGGTTTGAATATGAGGTGTCCTCCAAAAGCTCAATGCAGGAATCTTCAGAGAGAAAAATTCCAATATTATGAGAGTTGTAACCTCATCAGTGATTGCTCCATTTGATTGGTTAATAATTTGAATGGATTAACAGGTGGTAACTGTAGGCACACAGGGTTTAGCTGGAGGAAGAAGGTCAGTACAGGCATGCCCTTGGGGACTATGTCATTCCTAGCTCCTTGCCCTCAAGTGCTCTCTCTCTCTCTGTTTCCTGGCCTTCTTGAATTGAGCAGCTCTCCTCTGCTATGCCCTTCCACCCAGGAAGGGCTCTGCCTCACCCCCAGCCCAAAGCAATGCAATTGGTTGACCATGGAATAACCTTTGAAACTGTGATCCAAAATAAATTTTCCTCCTCTAGGTTCTTTCTTCCTGTTGAGTCTTTTGGTCTCCGTGATGCAAAGTTGACTAAAACATGATACAAATACAAATTAGCATCATGAAAAAATACTGTCCTAATTTCAGATACCTATGAATATAACTATTCTTGAATTGCCTGGGACAAAATAATGCATAATTGCTTCCAAATAAATTGCAATATTCTATCAATTCAAAGCAAACCAGAGTTCACAAAATTTATAAATTGTTTATATATATTCAAGGTAACAAAACTATGGGATTTGGGGGATAAAGCTGATATTGAATTGAAAAGTATGTCATCATCACAGTTGTGCTCTTTGATGCTCATCATAAATCAGGTTTTAGAAATGTTTGAACATTTGAAGATCTATTTTTAAAATAAAACTAGGTGATCTAAAATATTAGGGAACCTTTTGTAAACGAGTTCCTGAATTTTATTTGTATTTCTTACCAAGACTTACAACACGTTCACTTCAGGTCACCACGCTGTGCCTACCAGTTCAAAGAAAATTGTTGTCATTAAACAATGCTAGTTCCAACCAGTCTGTCCCCAAACCTACTTTAATGGTATCAAGCACAGGCTCTATAAACTTGAAAGTATAGTAGGCTCATCTTATCCCAAGATGTATTCCAAAGGATACATTCCAAGACCACAATGGGTATCTGAAACTACAAAAAAAAAAAACATAAAAAATACACACACACACACACACACACACACACACACACACAAACTATGCATTTTCCTATGCATACATATCTATGATAAACTTTCATTTTATCACTTAAAGGAAATAATTTATGGCTTCTCTTTAGCATCTCCGAATTGCCAGCATCACTGCTCACTGCTTTTGTACTTTGGGACCATCATTAAATGAAATAAGGGTCACGACTACACAAGTGCTATAATACTGCAACAGTCAATCTGATGACCGAGGCTGCTGAGTGACAAATGTGTGTGTAGCATATCCAACATGGAATCTCTGGACAAAAGAATGATTCACATCCAAGGCAGGTCAGAGCAGACAGGATCATTGCAGTACTCAGAATAGAATACAATCTAAAACTTAAAAAATTTTGCTTATTTATTTGATTTTCCGATTAATATTTTTGGATTGTAGTTGACCTCAGCTAACTAAAACTATGGAAGGAGAACTCATGGATCAGGAGGGACTACTTTACTTCCTGTAGTTTCTCCCATTTTAGACACTGCTAAGACAGCCATGGTGGTGTTCTTCCTCATGCAGAAATGCTCAACAGGTTAGACTTATCAGCTTAAAACAAACCTTTTTTATTGTATTTACTTTATCTCTCTTCCTCTGCTTTGGTATCATCAGTTTGACATGTATCATCAGTTTGATTTCTTTTATGAAAAAAAATGTTTTCCTTGAAAATTAATCTCACTCCTTTTCCTACCACTTTGCAACCATACTGCCAATAGAGTTTCCATTCATATTTATATTATATTTCATATTTATACTTTCCATTATATGAAGGATTTTACTTAAAGGAACAGGCTTAAAATCTACCCGTGGGTGAGGTATGGGAAATAAAGAATTGTTTGGCATTTAGCCACCTTTTTTCTCCTAACTACTCTCTTCTTTCTGCATAACTTAGATTGAGAGCAACTATCATAATGTCCTCCAAAGCAATTTGCAATCTTTAGCAAGTATGAGAATCATTGGAAAGGCTTATTGAAACTCAGATTCCTACGCCTTTTCTTGTGATTTGAATGCAATGTTTCCTGGAGGGAGAGCAAGAATTTACATCTCTTTTTCATTTTTTTTTTCAGAATACAGAGCCTCTCCCATGCTAGATAAACATTTTCTCATTGAGCTACATCCCCCTCACTTTTTTAAAAGTTTATTTTGAAAAAGGATTTTGTTAAATCGCTTAGGCTGGCCTCAAAATTTCAATCCTCCTGCCTCTATGTTCTGCAGTTAGGATGCTTAAGACTGCCTGGGTTCTACCTCATAGAACAAGGGGGTAATCATGTTTTCTGGAGTTGCACAGTTGTTCTATACTGTGGTGTAACACCTGAAAGTAAGACTCTGTGATATATGCTGCATGTCATCTGCTAAAATTAGGAATGCCCTGAATGGTCTAATAGCAAGTTCCCCTCCCTACTCTACTTGTGGGAAAGTCTTCCAGCCAAATGCTCCTTATCATAGACAGCAGGCACAGTTCCTGCTTATCCTTTATTAGGGTCCTAGTTCTCTGCCAGCCTGAGGAATTATTCAAATAAGCCAATCCAGCTTCCGTTGGGAACCCGTGGCTCCTCCATCCACCCTTTTGATACTTCAAATCCTGCTTCCCACAATCCTTTATTCCTTCTGTTCCTGAGTGCAATCCCAATGTGACTGCACATGGCATAGCGTGTCTCTCGCCAGGCTGTGAGTGTATATGACTAGCAAATTGCTGTACCTCTCATCTGTCCAGCATCAGGTGTCCTGTGTTTGACCTAGAATGAACCCCACTCTTCACCATCGAAGTGAAGGGAAGGGGACTGAAACCAGTATTCCTACACAAATAAAATTTCCCCAAAGAGGTAAAATAATCTGATTCTAGGATTTGGAATTAAAAGAAAATATAAAAGTACTACACTACACTGGTAGTTAATTATACCCAACAAGCTCCAAACCTAATATTGAAAAGACAGTAGTTCTGAATATAAACACCATAATTTCCAACACTGGGAATTAGTTAACCTCTTTAGTCACATTTTAAAAAAATTTTTCATTTTTTATTTTTCATTTTTATTTTTTAACCAAAAGAACACATAGGTAGCAAAAGGCTTTCAAACCAGGAAAAGACATTAAGTCTTCTGGTGTAAATTAGAATTTCACTAGCGATTTTTTGAAGCAGGTGAGATTATCTTTAACGCCCCTGGCTTCTCCTGTATGTCCACCTTCACCTTCACCTACCTATACACAGTCTCTGTGGCACTTTTGAAGCATAAGTAGAACTCTCAGTGTGAGAATCATCCTTAGGACGGCCAGATTTCACTGATCCCTGCCACACATTCTCTTTATCGCTGTGGTTAGGTAACAGAGAGTGTAGCTCTCAGAGGGCTGCACACGTGAAGCAGAGCCCAGATCTTCCCACAACCCATCCCCCAGGTGTCCTGCTCTACCTCTCAGTGCAGGAGGTGACTGAGGACAGGCAGGAGGACTAGAGCATGTGAACACGCTTTGTCTATGTCAGAGATTGGCGAGGATGAACGGCCACATGATGTCTGACCCCAGATGTACTTTCTGGAAGTGTAGATGCCTTCACTGAGCTTAAGCCATAGCACTTAGCTGCAGTAGGAACACAGAGGCAGGTTTTCTCCCCCAGGTCTTTCATGCCGCCCTGGGGCCAGGCAGGCCTGGGAGTTACCTATTTTCTAATTTGCCTCCAGCAATTGTCTACAAATGGACCAAGAGCAAGGCAGACTCACTAGTTAGGGCATGATAAACTTGGGAGGAACTGAAGTAACGTTCTTTTAGTAAAACTGTCTTTCTCTGAAATATAGAAATATTGCCCAAGTGTTGAACTCCAGCTGTCTCGACCAAATTCACCTTGTTAGTGTGAGTCCTTGATTCCAGCCCTCAAGACAGTACTGCACAGGGGATAAGTTTAAAATGCAGACTGGTGGGCCTTCCATGCAATGCAGCGAGATGCTGAGATGGATCAGCAAACAAAGCATAGTATCCTCTGCCTCAGGAACAGCAAGGGAGAACCAGCTATGGATCGTTGAGCCACCTGCTGCAACAGGCTAAGGACAGAGCACTTTGGGAGGACATAGGAGGCACTTTGCTGAGGCTTCAGAGCCAGGAAAGGCTTCCCAAGGAAGGAATATGTAAGCCCAGGCTAAAAGATGGTTAGGTATCAGATTGCAATCAGGGGAATGCGTCCCACTTCCCAAGAGAGGGAACAATGTCAGTTAAGATCTTGAGATGACAGATACCACTCACATGGAGGTCAGGGACAAACACCATTTCTAACTCCTTCAAACTGGAAATCATCACTCCCAAATAAGTTCCTCATCTTGAGTTTGAACAAATTAGGGTAACCCCTACCAGAATAAAAAGAAATGAGATGTTAACTTTAAAAGCTGCAAAAGAGAGAAAAACTAAAACTAAAACAGAAAACTTAAGCATCTAACAAAGAAATAGAAAGAGGAAGAAATATAAGACTTCAGAAATAAAACATTACAAATGGCAGGAATTACTGCAAATACATCAATGATGGTGACGGGGAAGGGTAAAAAAAAGTTCTCTTAGATTAGATAACAATTTAAAATCCTGTTTATAAACTGTACATGGAGATATACATAAAGTAAAACAACACAAACTTTGAGAAGAAAGGTTGGCCAAAATATACCAAACAAATATACACAAAAATCAGGATACAGTTATAGGCAAAGGAAAGTTTAAGCAAACTCAGTTTAAAAGGGAAAAAAGTAATATTTTATATTGATAAAATGATAGATTAGTACACCAAGAAATCAAATCAACAATGCACACTGAAGTATCAAACCACCTGGCATCAAAATGTGTAAAGCAAAACTAATAGAAAAACAAAAATTTGACAAAGCTACAAAGAGTTTGAACATCTGTCACTCTAAATTTGACAGATTAGTAAACAACTTAAATGTTTGATGATATACTTCATTTAGAACCAGTTACCATGCACTGAAAACGTATTTAAAACCAAATTGCCTTCGATAACAAAAAATAAAAATAAATGACCCAAACTAGAAATGAGTAAAGAAGTTGAACACATACTTCTCTGAAGAAGATATACAAATACCACACAAAATAATGTTTAATGTCATTAGTCATTGGAGAAAAGCGAATTGAAACTGCAATGAAATTGCATTTACACTAAAAGTGTGACTATAAAAAAAATCTGTGAATAGTAACATGTTAACAGGGATGTGGAGAATCGGAGTACATTGTGGGAATGGTGGGAATGTAAAATGGTGCAGCCATTAGGGAAGACAGTTTGCCAATGTGTTAGTCAGCTTTTGTCACTGTGACAAAATACCTGAGAAAATCAACTTAGAGGAGAAATGTTTTGTTTTGGCTCATGGTTTTGAAGGTTTTAGTTTGATGGTAACTTGGCCCCATTGCTTTGGCCTTTGGCAAGGCAGAACGTCATGGTGGGGAGCATGTGGTGGAGCAGAGCTACTCATTTCATGGCAGCTGGGAAGCACATGGAGAGAAAGAAGAAGAGTCCAGGGACCAAATATATCATTTGAAGCTATACTTCCAGTGACTTACTATCTCCTACTGTGCCTCTCCTCCTTAATAGCCCATTCAGCTAGGAACTCATTAATGTCCAGTGGCTTTCCAAAAGCCCCACTCTGAACATTGCTGCACCAGGGACACATGAGCCTTTCTAGAACATTCCAGATCCAAATGATAATAGCCAGGTTTTCAAAAAAGATAAGCAAAGTAACTCTATGATCTAGAAATTTCACCTCTAGGTAGAAGTGAACCACAAAGAATTAAAAACAAGGACTCAAAAGATAGTTTTTATACCAATGTTCATTATAGTATTATCCACAACAGCTGAAAGATAGAAGCAACTCAGTGTCCACCAACAGATGGATGGAACAGAATGTAATACATATAATAAAGTATTATTTGGCCATAAAGAGGAATGACGTTTTGACAGAAGCTACAACATAGGAGAACCCTAAAAAGATTATGCTAAGTGAAATATACCAGCCACAAATAGACTTTACAGTTCTACTTTCATGATATATCTCAACAAGGTAAATGATATAGAGGCAGGAAGCAAATTGGATATTACCAGAGGAGGGAAAAGGGGAAAATGGAGAACTTGTGCTTAATAGGTACAGAGTTTCTATTTAGGAGGACACAGTTTTAGAAATAATAATGATGATTGTACAATATTGTGAGGATACTTAATGTCACTAAATTGCTAAATTAAAAATGGTTGAACAGACACTTCTCAGAAGATGATATACAATCAATCAACAAATATATGAAAAAATGTTCATCATCACTAGCAATTAGAGAAATGCAAATCAAAACCACTCTGTTGGGCTGGGGATGTGGCTCAAGCGGTAACGCACTTGCCTGGCATGCACGGGGCGCTGGGTTCAATTCTCAGCACCACATAAAAATAAAATAAAGATGTTGTGTCCACCGAAAACTGAAAAATAAATATTAAAAAATTCTCTCTCTCTCTCTCTCTCTCTCTCTCTCTCTCTCTCTCTCTCTCTCTCTCTCTCTCTCTCTTCTATCTTTTAAAACAAACCAACCACTCTGAGACTTCTTTTCACTTTAGTCAGAATGGCAACTATTATGAATACAAACAACAATAAGTGTTGGCGAGGATGTGGGGAAAAAGGTATACTCATACACTGCAGGTGGGACTGCAAATTGGTGCAGCCAATATGGAAAGCAGTATGGAGATTTCTTGGGAAATTGGGAATGGAACCAACATTTGACCCATCTATCCCTGTCCTCGGTCTATACTCAAAGGACTTAAAAACAGTACACTACAGGGACACAGCCACATCAATGTTTACAGCAGCACAATTCACAATAGCTAAACTGTGGAACCAACCTAGATGCCCTTCAGTAGATGAATAAAAAAATGTGGCATATATAAACAATGGAATATTACTGAGCAATAAAAGAGAATAAAATCATGGCATTTGCAGGTAAATGGATGGAGTTAGAGAAGATAATGCTAACTGAAGTTAGCCAATCCCAAAAAAACAAATGCTGAATGTTTTCTTTGATATAAGGAGGTTGATTCATAGTGAGATAGGGAGAGGGAACATGGGAGGAATAGAGGGACTCTAGATAGGGCAGAGGGGTTGGAGGGAAAGGGAGGAGGCATAGGGTTATAAATGATGGTGCAATGTGATGATGATTATTATATAAAGTACATGCATAACGAAATGAATTGGTATGAATATACTTTGTATATAACCAGAGATATGAAAAATTGTGCTGTATATGTGTAACAAGAATTGTAATGCATTCTACTGTCATATATAAATTTTATATATATATATATAAAATTATATATAATGGTTGAAATGGCAAATTGTATTCTATATATATTTTACCATGGTAAAAATACACTGAATAAATCAATTTGTGTTTTGCAGGAGGTAAATTATTGTTCAAGAAAAGGATTAGAAATTCAGAATAAAGAAAATAAGTGGAATTATTTAGTTTTCTTGATAACTTGTGATTTGTCACCATGTGCCATATTTGTTCACAATATCAAGAGCTTCATTCATTCATTCATTCCTCGTTTCTCTTTCACTGGGTCAACCAGGAATTACATGCATTGCATATGTTCCAAGCATTTCCTGGATCATTCATATTTAATTACTTGGCTTAAAATAAAGGCAGATAAAACACCATGGAACTGCATTGATCAATAAAAATTTCAATTTATTCTGTTTCTTAATTCCTCTGCGGTTCTAGGATTTTGCCACTGACTATATTTTTAGGGCACCTAAAAATTCATAAAGGGCAAGGAAATTAGCATTCATCTTTATCCCAAGTGCAGCAACAAATGATTCACCACAAATCTTCACAACCCTTTATTGCTAGGAATGAATGTTATTATGAGGGTTTTCTGCTGGTGAGGAAATACAAAGAGAGAATTGCGGGAGGGTCCACCACAGTTAGCACGGGCCAGAACCAGTGTTGAATGAGCCTTCCCTGGAGCCAGTTCAGGCTTTTCTGACCACATCAGCTAGCAAAGAGACACCCATATTATAAAATGGCCAAAGAGAAAAATCACTAAGGTAATCACCATAGTCTCCTTTTAGCTGAGGTTTCACTTTCCATGGTTTCCCATAAGTTTTATTGCAGAATGTTGCTTATAATTGTTCTATTCTCTCATTAGTTATTGTTGATGTCTTTCTGAGCCTGATTTATAAATCAAGCTTTTCCATAGATGCATGTGCATAGGAAAAGTTATGGTACGTCTACAATTCAGTACTATGTTTGGTTTCCAGTTCCCACAAGGGGACTTGGAGCATGTCCTCCATAAAGGGATCCACTGTACAATGCATACTTAATGTAGGCATCAATTTCATGCATAGATGGTAACAGGATAATAATCAGGTTAGGAATAGAAAAAGGAGAAGGAGAAAGAGAAGGAGGGGGAGGAGAGCCCTGCATCTAAGATTGACAGATTGTTGCTGCTCACCAACAGTTCCTTCTACTCATTTCATCTTTACAACCACCATCACCCTCTCTTTACAAGTGGAAAAGTTGGAAACTTCAGGAATTCAAATAATGTGTCAAGGTTTCATAGCCAGAAAGCAAGGGAAGCAGGATAAAATATTTTCATAATACAAAAAAAAGTTAGCATTTGGAACTCCCTTAGACCTTACAGTGCACATCAGTATTGTTTTTCTTTACTTTGTTTGGTTGTTTCTCTTCTCTAAGAGCCCTGAAGCTCTGAGGCAGCCTTGACATTGTTTTGCTGGGTCTCTGCTCTCCGGATGCCCACTATAAAAAGGAGCAGAAAGCTTGTCCCACCTTGGGGTCTGTGAAGACTTTAAGATCAGTATAATCTAAAAAGGTAGCTTGAAACTTTGCTCTTCTTGCCCAATGTGCTGTAAACACCTCACTTCCTTGGCCCTGAGATTTGAGGTTCATAGCAGCCATGGCTCCATTCATGGAGGCTGACACTTGGACAAGACGTCATCTGTTTGTTTAATACAAGACATCTAATCTACTTCTCAGCACAATTCTTCAAGATGCATTTAGTTGAGACTGCAAAAGCTTTACAGAATCTGTATTCTCCTTCTCTTCCTAGGCATACCGCTAGATACCTCTCCAGCCTCCTTGCATTTCGGGGTGATGAGGCACGAGAAATCCTGCAGCAATGAGGGTTGTCACCTCTGAGCAAAGGTGCTCAAGACTGGATTGCTTTTGACCTATTCTGTCTCTTTTTCTGGCCATCTTTCCACATCTTTGGTTTAAATTCAGAAAAGGGTGACGTTCTAGAAGATGGTGGAGACACACACTGTAAGTTGCCTGGATCCTTGAATGACCATGTGGAACAGAGCCCTTCTCCCACACTGATATTGGACTATGACATAAGAAATAAGCTTTCCTCGTGTTAAGCCACAAGACTTAGAGTGTCCTGTTGTATTGGTTAGTATTCATCACTACAGTAGGTATCTTTATCCCATTTTGCACATGTATTGACAATAGTTGGGATTTATTAAGCAATTTCATGGGTCAGGAACTCTAATGTATTATCATCCCTATTTTACAAATGAGAAAAACGAGGTGGTCCCAAGAAGTAAAATGAATATCAGGTTCCCACTATCCTATGATGAAACCACAATGTAATTCTAGATCTGAATTTTCCAGGCTCTGCTGGTCCATGTGGGCCCAGAAGTGTGCTTTACAGATGGATGAGCCTAACTAGAATAGTTAAGTGCCCTTTATGGGTTTTGTCACCCTCTTCCCTTTTCATCCACCGTACTACAAAAGCCTTTTGATGCTTATGCTTGAGGAGTTGAGCTCATGGTAAAATTTCAAACACCAGAAATGGGAATAATAATCATTAAGCCGCTGTCAGGTGGAGAAAATCTTAAGAAGGATGCCAACAACCTTGGATAGGGGTCATCACTCCTTTATTTTATAACACCACCTTGGTTCTACCACTTGATGAACTAAGAAATAGCAGAATAAATGGAAAATAATGTCTTCCACTTATTAGAAGACAGCTGTGAATTTCATGAGGCGATGATAAAGTAAAGGAAGGGATCTGGGGATATAGCTCAGTTTGTAGAGTGCTTGCCTCACATGCACTAGGCCCTGGGTTCAAACCCCAGCACCACAAAAAAAGAAGTATAATTGGGTTTTTCTGGAAATTTTATTCTACCCAAGTGCTCTGAGTTTAACATACCAACTGTTTACATCTTCCATAGCTCTAGCAACCACTGGCTTCCCTTGCAGAAGTATGAAGTAGCTACAAACAGGAGGAGACACCCATGCATAGCATTTACCACCAAGAAAAAAGTAAGCCTGGTGTCTGTTCTGCTGTCCTCCAGTTACCTCACTCAAATGGACCTTGTTGCTTCTGAGCTCCTGCTTTTCTTCCTGTCGGCATCGATTCACCCTTGACACGGGATGACTAGCTCAGGCTGATCTGTTGATTATGATTCTGTCCTCCTAAAACAAGTTTTGGCTAATGTTGAAAATAATAATAACTTTTAAAACTGCTGACACCTATTAGAGAGAAAAAAAAATCAATCAATCAGTTCTGCCATTACTAGTTGTATGCTCCATTATAAATTGATGAACTCCAGCCTCAGGCATCCTTAATGGCTAAGGCGTCCTTAATGTCCAATGATGCCTCATCTCTAGTAAGAGGATTTAGCCAAGAGTGTGAAGAGAGGATATGGGAGAACTTTAGTGGGAGGGCAGAGAGAAGGCAGGAATGCAGAATGCCTGCCTGGAGTTGGCTCTTCCTTTGGCCAACATCATGGGTACTGTTAAGAGTTCTAGCTGGTTCCATGATTACACAGTCCTCCTTATATCATGTCAATATAAGGACTTGTGCCATTACTTTTTTTCAGAAGTCGTGACAATTTGAGAACTAACTGGAATAGTTGAGTGCCCTTTGTGATTTCTTGGGACCCATTTCCTATCTCATCCACAACAAATGCAAGGCAAGCAAAAGTCGGGGGGCTGGCTCTGGAAGGTTTTCTGGCTAGGGCAAGACTGACATTAGCCATACAGTTCATCGTCATAGGCCTGAGACTCTGTGCTACAATATGGGATTCTGAAATATACAAATGTACCTTTTCTCCAGGCACTCCCTGGCTTCCTTTGATAACATGTATAATTAGCTATTTCCCTTCCCTATTAAATTGTTCATATTACAACAGCCATTCTGGCTAAATCAGACTCGAGAGGCCAACATTAATGAAAGAATTAGGAAGTCTGTCTTCATTATAGGGGAAACAGAATAACCAAGAGGGTCAGGGTGGGAAAATAAACCAAAGGATGGAGAAGGCGGATAAGAATCAATTGCCTAGGATTTACCAACATTTAAAATCTCAGTCAAAGGCATGAGACATCGTGCTATTTCAAAACATTTTGGAAAACGTTTCCTCTTCCTATCCCCTTCCATCTTAAGTTTTGAATGTAAACCATTATTTCATTATTTTGAAGTTGGGTGTTTGAGTTTCTAAAATCATATGAGGGATTATATTTTGTGTCACTATTCTAGTGGATTCTATTTCTTCTGGTTCTGTAACCTCAATGGGATATGTTGTGGTTTAGAAATTAATGTCCCCCAAAAGCTCGTGTGTGAGACAATGAAAGAAAGCTTAGAGTGAAATGACTGGGTTATGAGGACCTTAGCACAATCTCTGAGTTAATCCCCTGACAGGGATTACTAAGTGGTAAGTGGAGGCAGGTAGGGTGGAGATGGAGGAGGTGGGTCACTCGGGCTGTGTCTTTGGAGTATATATTTTGTCCCTGAAGAGTGGAGCTCTCTGTGTCTCTCTGCTTCCTGGTGGCCACGTCCCCAGCTGATTTCCTCTACTATGATGTTCTACCTCACCTTGAGCCCAAAGGAACGGAGTAGGCCATTTATTGACTTAAACCTCTAAAACCATGAGCCCCAAATAAACATTTCCTCCTTAAAATTGTTTTTGTCGGGTCTTTTGGTCGCAGCCCCCCATAAGAGCTGACTAAAACAGGATCTACAGTGATTAGCCAAGGATTATCTCATCTCTGTACTGACTTGCTGAGGAAAGTCTGTTTTATCTGAGATGAAGTGCTTTAGACCACAAATTTGTGAGGAGAAACCATACTATTTATACTTTTGTTTCCAGTATTGTTTTGTTGTTTTGTTTTTGTACCAGGGATTTAGCCCAAGGGTACCTAACCACTGAACCACATCCCCAGACCTTTTTAAGTTTTAGTTTTGAGACTAGATCTTGATAAGCCGCTTAAAGCCTTACTAAGTTGCAGAGGCTGGCTTTGAACTCATGAGCCTCCTGCCTCATCCTCCCAAGTCACTGAGATTACAGGCTAACGTGCCACTGCCTGCTCCTCTTTTTCCAATTTAAAAAAAAATGTTTTCAAGATGTATAAAGTGACTGGTGCCAATGTAAAAGAGTTTTCCGTCATATACTTTCCCGGAGTTCAGCTGTATCCCAAGTGACCATGTGCTGAGACCTAAAGGAAGAAAATATCTTAACTATGCAAAGAGTCCAGTTGGAAGGCTTCTGTGCTCTGTCCCTTTTCACTTCTTCACCTTGGCTTTGAATTTTATTTAAGTAGTGTCAATGAGTGATGTTTTTAATTGGAGGAAAGGGAGATTATAGGGAGGCACACAAATTAGCATGAGAAGGCAATTTAATTACAGAAGAGTCGGGATTCTCACTGAGAAATATTGATGGCAGTGTCGTGAAAGCTCCTACCTTGTCTAAAATGTATTGAAACTGAAGACTGAAGAGGAAATACAATGGACGTTTTACAGAAAGCCTAATTTGGAAAACAGAAAGGTAGCTCAACTGTGTAATATAACCTCTACTTAAGTGCTATTTTTGCTCATGAACTAAAGGCATTTTATAATCATTTTCTCAATAATCTTCCTTGTAAGGCAGATTTACTAATCGGTTTAAAGAAAAAAATGTCAAGATTAGCCCTCCTCCGCTACTAACTGACTCGGTAACGTAGGAACGAAACCGCAATTCATTGATCGCTAATAGCAGATGAGGATCCTGCCAGGTGGCATGACTTCAGCAGACAGGTATTGACTTGATTCTCCCTTTATGCCAAGTGCTGAATAAACCTCTGAAAATGACTCACAGTCGGGGGACAGAGTCTGCCACAGTGATTGCTGTGATTTGGATAAATATCCCCCAAAAGCCTACATGTCGAAGGCTTGTTTCCCAGTCCAAGGCGCTAATGAGAGGTGGTGGAACCTTTAGGAAGTGGAACCTAGTAGGAGGAAGTTACGTCAATGGGGTCATGCTCTAAAAGATATTGGAACCCCAGACCCTTCCTCTCTCTCTCTCTGCTTCCTGATTTTCATTTCAGGAATTGACCCCCTCTACCATACACCCCTGCTATGATATGCATGAGGCCTTGCCACAGGCCAAAATGCAATGACACCAACCAACCATGGACTGAAACCTCCAAAACAATGAGCCAAAATAAACCTTTCTTCTTTTTACATTGATTGTCTCAGGCATTTTGTTACATTTATGGAACACTGCCTAACACAGTGATTAATACTATACTTATACTCCATAACGTAAGCTCTTTGGATGTTCCTAGGAAGGACTGGTCAAGCATTTATCTTGTTCAATCCTCTTTCAGGGTCTCTTAATCCAGATTAGCAGACTAGAAAACCAAAACTTTCAGGAATTTCATTATGTTGGAGAAAAATCATGCACTTTTAAAAAATCATGCTCCTCCTACCACACCAAGGAAGGGGAACTTTCAAACCTCACTTTCCAAAGAAAGCAATAAAATAGCACTTTAGTGTAACAAGCAGGTAGGTGGATAAAACTGATAAGCACTTATCCTTATTGAGCACATACAGCTTCCTGGCACTGTTCTGAGCACTTTGCATGTGTTAACTTGTTTAATTCTCCAAGCAAATTAATCCTTATTTCACTTTCTGAAGGGGATGCAGCTGATAGAATATGTTGCCCCCAGGAGCTGAACCTTGGCCATTTGGCTCTGGAATGAACATATCTGAAGTGCAGGACTGAGAGTACAGAATAACACTGGAGAGTTTTCCACAGAGGAATGATGTGGAATGGGATAGGAGGCTTGCTTTTCCGTATCAGATCCATTTTGACTCTTCAGTCCTGTCTGAACTTAATGACTCTAGTGGAGAGAGCTCAAGAATTCCACAGACAGAGGACTGAAGAATCTTTTAGAAGAGAGGGTCTTCTAAGGAAAGGGCACATTAGGAATCACACTGGAAAGCAAGGCTACATGCAAATTTGAGATGCTTGCATTCTTGGCTCCTGACGCTTGGTCAAGCTCTCCCTTTCTCCCTGGAGGTGACTGAGTGTCATAATCCAAATGAATGACCACAGGCTTGCAGCCCAGGGAAGAGTTCGCTCCCAGAGTGCTGGGAGTTTGTAGGAGAACTGCTACAGTTCTGAGTGGTTCACTGATCTTCCATGATTGCTGGAAGTGAATCCTTTCCTTCTACATTTCCAAGAGGGCTGGAGAGATAGCTGGAAACTGTGAACCATGAGTAATGTCCCAGTGGAACGCTCCAGTCCTCAAATTGCCCCTAAGTAGCTGGTAATTCCACCACGAGGTTATTTTCCTCTCTACTTTCAAATGATTGTTTCCCAAGTCATATTCCTCAGGTACATGCCTTTTATTGCTACTGAGATGACTAGACATTTTCATCTTAACCAGGGCAGCTGATTCATCTGGACTTGCTCAAGACTTTCCCAGATTTAGAAAAAAAAATTTCCCACATCATGGGAAATCCCTCTGTCCCAGGCAAACTAGGACAGTTAGTTACCTGACTTTACCCAGACCCTGCCTGGGCTCTTGCCAGTCCACAGTTGCAGACTTGCTATGCTATATCATCATTTTATCCTTCTCTACTCATGGTGCAACCCCCTGAAGTTCCTAGTCCCTGAATCTCACTAGACAAGCTTCTACCCTCTCTGGTCATTCTCCTAGAGGCTCAGTCTGTGGAAGAACACCACATGTATGCATGCATGATCCATTATGTGCAGACCTCTCTCCTGTGTGTCAACTTATAGAACTTGCCAGGAGTCCATGAATAGGCTGGGCAGGATTTACAAATACTCTGACCATATAGATGAGAAAATCACATAGCTAGGATGTGACAGCATTAGGCTCTCCCCTTTCAAGACTACAGGCTTGGAATCTGCTTTCAAATCTTTGTCCAGTCACTTTCACATTGTGTGAATTTGCACAAATTAAATAACCATGTCTTTCTTTCCTGTCTAAAATATGGAATGGTGACCCAGAATTTATTGAATTAAATTGAAATAATGTGTGCACATGATAAATGCTTAGAAAATGAGAGATTTTAGAATAATTTATAATTGGATAATATTTTGTTTCTCATGGGTAGGAGGAATGTTTGAATAAAATAATTCTCCAAGGTGAGAAGTTTCAAACCTTCTCAACTGAGCTTGAATGGAATTAGTTCACAATTGATGTGCAATCCAGGTGTGAGAATGAAAAGAGCAAAACAGACAAAGATGTGCTTCTACTTGGGATGCACAGAAGACGAACAAGAAGCAGCAACAGTTTGGTAGCCCTTAAGCCCTGTCCGCAAACTATTCTGATCACTGGCCATTCATTTATACCATTAAAGGAATGTGTTTCTGGCCAACAGAAGTTCTGTGAGAAACACACTGTCTCCTCTATTCTCTGACTGCCTGAAATTCGCTCTGCAAAAGTTGAGCCAAAGATTTAAATCTCCACATTGACAATAATAAACCAGTGTCAGCAAAGCCTAAACACATTTGTGTATAAAAAAGACAAAATAACCGGAATCTGGGCAAGACCAAGGAAAAATGTGTGTTTATATATCCCAACTAATCCCACCATCTAGAAATGTTGCTAACACATACCCATAGATGTGTGTTACCGTCTTCCACTATATTTTCAGTGAGTCCAAGTACATCTATAGGTTTGTGTGGTTGTGGGTGTCTAAGTGTACGTATGTGCATGCACCTGAAGGCTTTTCTGAACAGCTCCATCCTTTACTCCCTTCCATTGACAATACAGCCACCTTTTCCTCTGGAGATAATCTTTCCCCACTGGAAGGAAGGGGTGCTAATAGAAGAACCTCACTGCTGCCACTGCAGTGATTGGTCCAGAGATGTTCATGTGACCCAACTCAGACCAGTCTGTAAGTGGGGCCCCAGAAATTGCATAAGTCCTTGTAATGGAGGAGGTATATCTTTTGACATGGGTTGCTAAAATGGAATAATAGGAGTTCAGATCTATTTTTAAACCCTAAAAATAAATTAGCATATTAAAATAGTTTTTAAAAATTTAAAAGGAAGGATTGGAAACATAAAGTGAAATGGAATTGTCTAATAAACAGAGCACTCATAAATGTCCACAGCAGTTAACAAGATCATCATGAGACTGTCATTTTATAATGGCTTTTATGTCATTTAAGTTCTTCCCAAATGTCATTTTCATGTTGGCCCTGATAAATAAATGCTGCTGGGCAAACTGAAAACATTTGCTTTATTAGATTCCAGAGGCAATTAAATGTTGGTGTTATCAAAGGCAATTTGCATATACAATTTACATGATACTTGCAACCTTTCTGATTTAATGATTCTGTGGAAATGATCAAATTATCCTGTCACAGTAACCATTGAAAACAAATAAAATAATCTATTTTTCCATTATCATTTGGCCTTGAAATATACACCTGTGTCACATTAGGTTTGAAGTTAAAACAGAGAAGCTTGCTTAGTTAAGTGGTTTGTGGAAGGGAAGTAATTGCTTCAAAAGAAAAATTTTAAATACTTGTTTTTTTTAGGAGTGTTATTGGAGATAAACCCGTTTCAAAAAGTTAACAAGATCTATGTGCGAGTCTGTAATTTTCTCATTTGGTCTGGTTAAGGTAAATATGAGGTTTTGATGTTATATTCCTGTTCTATTTTTCTGTTGTGTTTCTTATAAAGATGCTGCCTGTCTTATCACGGGACCCATCTTGAATGCCAAACCCTGATGGATAAGCTGTCACTTTTTCCTTACTAGCACAAAGATAGCACTTCAATCTTTTAGCAATGCCCACGCCAAGATCACTTTTGTTAAGGAAATAAAATCTCTTGGAATCATTGCTCTGGTCATACACAACTGCTTATTCCTTCTTGAAAAGTTTGATTCATCTTTGTTTGCATGTAATAAGCATACAACTCACAACTTTTGAAAAATGATTCTAAGTGAGTGTTTGTCCTGTTGCCCTAAGGAATACTGAGCCATTAATACTAACAGAGATTGTAAATTATGAAATATTTTGAATCAAACAAGAAATAGTTCTTTCCCAAAAGACAACTATAAAAATAACTGGCAAAATGAAGAGAACTATAATATATCTTTAGTCCTATCTCAATACAATGACACATGCCTATAATTCCAGCTACTTGGGAGGCTGAGGCAGGAGGACTGCAAATTCAAGGCCAGCTTGGGCAACTTAATAAGACTCTGACTCAAAATAAGAAATAAAAAGGGTCAGAGATAAAAGATTTAAAATTGACATACCGCGGCAATACAGCCACCACGGCATGCTACAGCAATGTAGCCACTTTAATGTTTATAGCAGCACAATTCACAATAGCTAAATTATGGAATCAACCCAGGTTTTCGTCAATAGATGAATGGATTAGAAATTGTGGTATATAAATGCAATGATATTCTATTTATTCATAAAAAAGAACAAAATTATGACATTTGAGGGTAAATGGATAGAAATACAGAATTTTATTCTAAGTGAAATGAGCCAAAGTCAGAAACTCAAAGGTCAAATATCTTTTCTCATATGCAGATGCTACAGTTAAAAAAAATAAAGGAAAGGGGAGATAAGATAACATAAATATAAAAGGAAGATCAGTAATGTAGAAGAAGGAGATCAAGAGGCAGAATGAAAAGGATGGGTAATGAATTCTTTAAAAACCATATTATGTACATATATGAATATACCACAGGGAACTTCACCTTTATGCATAAGTAGAAAGAACCAATCAAATATAAATAAATAGATGAGTAGAAGGAAGTCGGGTAGAGTAGAGGAAGGAAAATGGGATAGGAGAAGGAGGATGAGAAGGAAAGGGGGATCATGAACTGAAATCAATTTCCATACATTTATGAATTTGTCGGGAAGAACCCTACTATTATGTATAACTTTAAAGCCCTAATAATAATAATTTTATAAAGGGTTGGGGATGTCTCTCAATGGTAGAGTACCCCTGGGTTTAATTCCCATCACACACACAAAAAAAATCATCAGTCCTTTATTCAGAATGAGATTATACAGATCACACTGGTTGAGACTGAGCGATGGGTGTGGTTATCAGAATTCTGAATCTGTGGGTTTTGTCCACGTAATACTTGGTTTAGTTTCCTAAGGCTGCCAAAACATATTACTAAAACCACAGACATTTTATTCTCTCACAGGAACAGAGTTCAGAAGTCTAAACTCCAGATGTCAGTAGGAACGTCTTGCCTCTAGAGAAGGATCCATTCTTGACTTCTGCCACCTGCTGGTGGTTGCCAGCATTTGTTGGCTTGTGGCTGCATCATCAGGCCCAGTCTCCATCTTCACATGCCCTTATCTGTCCTCTTCCTTCTCAAATCCTCCTCTTTTTTCCTTTTATAAGAACATTCAACTTTAGATTTGGGGCCCACACAGAAAATGTGGCATTACAAGGACATAATTTCAAATCAAAACATTCAGTCAAATCTCACCAAGTGAACTCTAGGATTTTGTTTACATAAAACACTGTCCAGCCCCAGAAAAGCATGATATTCACTATCTAATTATATCAGCAAAGACCCTTTTTTTTCTGAATAAGATCATATTTACAGGTTTTGGGTAGGCCTGACTTTTGGAATGGCACCATTCAACCCACCACAATGCCTGTTGGTGTTTTTATTTTAAAAACTATATTAATTACAAATCGGCCTAAACCAACATGTTTATTCATAATTATTAGGTTGGGAGGGCAGTTATTAATGTCCAGTGGTTGACACAGTGATTACAGATCTCTTCTCCTATCTCTTCAACACCTGATGGCGTGTTAAAATGGAAGTCCCAGACCAAATTCTGGTCCACAACACATTTATTAGCCCTGTGACACAAAAGCATGTGGTTCTGTTGCTCCTGAAACTCAATGAATCACTCATTCTTTGCCGTGTTGGCCCCTCTACACAACATCTTGCAGGACAAACTTATTCACGGAATATGCAACAATATTCTAGTAGTAAGATTCTGCTAACCCTCTGGCTACAGTTTGGATATATTTTAGGTGTCCCCCAAGGGTTCATGTAATTGGAGGTTTGGTCCCCAGAGTGGTGGCCTTAGGTGGTGGTAGAGTCTTTAAAAGATGAGACCTAGTGGAAAATTAGGACCCTGGAGGTGTGAGGTAGCTGTCATGTGGCCTTGCTAGCTTTCACAAGATAAAAGGGCATACCTGTCCCCTGTCTGACTCTGTGATGTGACCACTTGCTCCCATACATGCTCCTGCCGTGGTGTGATGCAGTCAAGGAACAGTTCTGGCCCCAAAGCCTGCACTTTGTCATGTGTACTTTCAGCCAACACAACCAGGAACTAAATAAACCTTTTTCTTATCAAGTTAGTCTGTCTCACATATTTCATTATGGTAATGAAAAGCTGATTAGTATGCCTCTATTTTATGAATTTTCAAACTGCAGTTTGCATCTCACTAGTGTGTTCTGAAATGAATTCAGGGGTTGCAACCAACAATTGACAAAATGAAATGTAGTAGAATTGAGTTGGACAGAAAATAACAAAAGATATTACATAAGTTAATGTAGCACTTTCTCTGGAAATTTTTCCTGTGTGTGTGTGTGTGTGCTTGTCCCCTAAGGCCATGGTGTAAACTATAGTCATTACTGTGATATAAAAACAAATGAAAAGCAAAAATTCTGTCCCAAGTGGAACTGGCCACCAGCTATATAATGGAGTCCACTGGTCTAAGACACTCTGACAAGTGTAGCCTGGTGGGACCCTTGGAACCCAAACGTGGAAAGAAAGCTACTTCTTTATAATTATTTCTAGGCTGTCTAATATAACCACTCACTTCACCAATAAAAAATCACCTGTAACATTTTTCATGCAAATAAGCAAATATTCTAAAAATAGTCAGGTCTAATAGTAGCTTCTCTTAGAATGCAGGCATGTGATTAAATTCATTAAAATCCTAGTTACCCCTGGAGTGTGTATCCCTGATTTAAAGTACTTCAACTAAAATATAAGCAACATGATATTATGCTGCATATGCTGGGCAGGAGGAGTGTACCTGTGACCCAGGCAGTGACAGGACTGTTTTCTGTCATGTGGAAGGCTTCCAAGGAAGACAGCTAAGTGCAAAGAAGATTTAACTAAAACACACAGCACGGTACTGTGATGTAAGGAGTGACACTCAGTGTAAAACCACAAGAAAATCTATCTCTGAAAACCTCACTGTCACCTGAGTTAATGGAGTTATAGATCTAGGGGAAATGAGATTACAAGGTCATAATCTCAAGTCAAAGCATTCAGTCAACTCTGACCAAGGGTTTGCAAGGTTTTTTATTTGTACAGAACACTATCCAGCCCCTGAAAAGCATGAATATCCTCTATCTGAAATATAAGTGTGTCATAATAAATGTTAGTGGCAACCACTGCAGCCTGTGACCTCCACTCTCCGCTTGTGCCTGTCATGAACCCACAGGGTGGAGTGGCTGTGGGTCCACGAGAGGAACTGCTCTGAGTATCAGCACGTGGCACCCAGAGGCTGAGCTTTAGAATAGCTCCATAGTTTTAGGGGCCTTATGCAAAAGGAAAACATTAGGGATTTTGTTCAAAAAGCAGGAGAAAAAAAATTTTTTTTCCTTACTTCTTTCTTCTTTCTCTCAACCCCTCCTAGTATTTTGTATTTGCTAGTTAAATTTTCACCCCTGTTGGGCCCAGGGATCCTTCAGGGCTGAGTGCTGATCCTCATAGCTATCCAAGGCCTCACCTGTATCTCAGAGCACACTCCACCCCCCTCAAATCGCCCCCAGGGAAGGCAGCTGCAGATGCTGGGTGGAGACTGGTCCATTTCAGGGAGAGGTCGGAGGCAGGATTGCTCCTGAACTTGGCCTCCAAGCCTCTGACGCATGCTCCATTGTCCCATTGAACTGTACTGACAAAACAAATTCAATGATAAAATTGTTATCAACTTCAACACTGTATAGACAGCCCATAAATCCCCATATGCGGGCCTACTGAGAGCAGAGCTCCCTGTGACTGTGCTGGCCATGTGCCCCAAAAGCCAACCCTGGTGAGCAGGATGGCCGCCATTTTTAGGTCTTTGCTGTGTCCTTCCAGCAGGACAAATAAAATTTGATAAATTGTGATACAATGGGGACATGAAAATCTATGACTATTTGTAATACTGTCACCAGAGTTAGTGAGAAAAACCACACTTCGATAGTAACATTAAAAATAGCTAAAACTTCTACACCACTTGCTATTTGATAGGCTTATAAGACTTTACATAACTCATAATTCAGAACCTAGCACCCCAAAACTCTTTGGAGTTGAAGCTCTGGATCACCCTCACTTGAGTGATTACTGGGTGAAAGCTATCCCAATATATCCTCACTTTCTTTTTTTCCCCATCGTCTGGCTGACCCGTACAGAGTTATTAGCTTAATTCCTCACACAGGCTTTCCTTGATGCCATTTTTTTTTCCTCCTCCTCTCCTCTTGGATAAAAGATTTTCCTTTTGATCCTTGCCTTCCACCCAATCAGGACTAATGCCTCAATAATGGAAGATGAATGGATTCACTGATGTCCTCTTGTCACGGTTTGGTCAGTACCAGCTGTTATTTTATTGAATATTTTTTCTTCACTAAAAGTCAGACATTCTTGGTGACAAAGAATAATGGAGTTGGCTCCCCAAGCATTTAAAAAATACTGTAGGAGACCCAGGCTTAGCAATGTGTTTATTTAGTAATACTCATATTTAATTCATTGGGACTTGTTGACATTAATAATTGATAGAATATAGATTTTAAAAATCCATCTATACAAATACATGCATATAAAAACATTCATACATATATGTATATGTGTGCATATATACTTTTAACTTAATTAATTTACTGTGCATAAAACACCACTGAGTATAGGTGTTGACATAAGGATGGTCTCTTCTGGAGAAACTGAACTCTCCGGAGATAGAATGTTTAATAAGTAAATGAAAATTATAGAAGGCTGGGGTTGGGGTTGTGGCTCAGTGGTAGAACACTTGCCTGGCACATGTGAAGCACTGGGTTCAATCCTCAGCACCACATATAAATAAATAAATAAATAAATAAATAAAGGTATTGTGTCCTTTACTTACAACTAACAATTAAAAAAAATTATAGAAGGCTGAAAGTAGCAAGTACCAGAAGAGAGATCCAAAAAGGCCTCTCTTTCAAAGAAATTAGAATTAGACTTGGAAAAGATTCCTTATGTTGGTGAGGTCAGGTGAAACGTCCCATTTAGCATGAGCTCCATGGGCAGGGGCATGGACCTATTTGGTGGGCACAGACCCTGACAGTGCTCGAGGATTTAGGTCTCAATGCACCTGAGTACAGTGGGAGCTGGCAGGACGGTCAGGACTCTGGGTCTGTCCCACCCTATGCCTAGTGAGAGGAGAAATCTGCACTTCACTGAGCAATGAAAGGGTGCTAGGCATTCGAGTCACTGGGCTACACAGCTGAGTGTTTCATTCATTTTCACAATAATTTTGTCCCATTTTGTCATTGAGATAATGGAAGTGAGACCTTAACTAACCTGCTCAAAGTCAGACAGTGGCTGAGCCAGGAACCCAAACCAGGCACATCTACATAATATAAGATTTTTCATTTAGGGGACAGGACTTTGTCTCACTGAACAGCCCTCGCCCTGAATTTATGCTTTAAAATCTAAAATCTAAAACCCAGCCGTGTGGTAGCTCCCGAGTGATAGACAAAGATCACTTCTTCCCTAACAGAGCACCATTGAAATTAAAAGCCCCATATTTGTTTTGGCTCCCCAATTTCCTGAGAACCTGAATTTCTCCATCCCATCTTCCTCATGCTGAGAATGGAAATCAAAAAGCTGCTGCCCTTGACCTGGGTGGAAGCCCGTGAGACGAATTATAACACATCTCTGGCCAGCACAGCCAAGCCAAATCTACATCGGTATATTTCCTGGCTTTTGTTCCTATAAACTGTGATTTTCCTGTAGGACAGGCGGATGGCAGATTTGCTGCCTTTCCAGTTGTGACCAAACTGTGAACAAATTCATTTTTCATTTAAACACACAGTATCCCCACCTTCCCAGAGCCCATCAGAAAAGCAGCACTTGTTTCGTCTACACTGTGTGAAATTGGAGGACCACTGAATGCCTTTACTGCCTGAGGATCCTTTTGGTTCAAATCCTCAGCCTTCTGCACCTTGGAGGACCAGATCCGTCAAATCCCGCAAGATGCCTTGTGACTAAGAAGGATTTAGCCCCTTTGAGGAGTGCAGAGACCCTTAAACCATCTCAGTTCAGAGCACTGCTGGCCTGTTTGAAGTTCACATCACACCTGGGTCCTCAAGGGAGGCTGTGGGCTCAGAGGTCTACCCTGCTGTTGTTCCCTCAGGGCATCTGCTGTTCAAAACCTTGTGCAGACTGGGCAGAGTCTAACCGCAGCCAGAGGCAAACTAAAGAAACCAGCAGACGGCTGATCCAACGAGCTGGAGGCTCCACCTCTCCCTAACCGCACCTACAGACCTCCCCTGGGCCAGACACCACAGGCAGACAGCTCTGCTCAGGGCCTCAGCTTCTCCCCCCATCGGTGGTAATTGCCATCTATCAGCACCACTGCCTCCCCCACAACTCCAAAGAACAGTTTGAAAAATCTGTTTGAAATGGCTTGATTACAACCGGGAGACAATTGGTTGAATAAAGTCAATTATCCCTCCGCTGACAGGTGCCCACTTTGAAGTCTGGGCACCTGCCGGCATAATCACTGAGGCTGACATTTCCAGGCCCTTATTAAGAAGGGAATAATAGAATGCTGGCCTGAGTGGGGCTTTTTGTTGTTGTTGTTTGTATTTTTTTAAAGCAGGGCAGAGGGGGAGAGTGATCTGCAGCTGCCTGGGTCATTACCTCCCCATTAGCTAACAGAATCAGGAGCTGGGCCCTGGATACTGCCAGAACTGTCAGAGGCACTAGCCACACTGGTGCTGGCCGACTCCAGGGTGGTATAGAGAGGGTAATTAACTCTGGGGAGCACAGCAGAAGGACTATGATTGCAGCTTGAGGAGCATTAACTGCTCAAACCTGAAGAATGTTCGAATCTGAATATTTAGCAACAGGAATGAGGAAATCAGGGCTCATCTTATTAAGACAATTAGGGAGACATCCTATAGAACCAAAACCAAACAAACAAATGATTTCTCCAGGGCAGTATGGCATTCTGTAACCCACCAGTTTCACCTGTAGCCTGTTTTATCAGCCTTTTCTTACCCTGATCCTGCCTCCTTGCCTCTGCCAAGACTCTTTCTATTGTCTCCACCTTCATTCCCCAGACAAATAGATACTGTGATTGTTAGAACAGCAGATGGTTAGAGTAGGAGCGGGAGGCAGCAGTGATAGAGATGTCTGGGGACCAAAGAGTGAAAAGGAAGTGGTTTATTCACTAAAATACCTTCCTGAGTCAGTCATGCACAGAGAAGGATACATTGTGATACTTGCCCTCTAGGAGCTCATAATTTAGACAAGGATTTAAACACCTGTGATGCTCACAGGACCAGGCAGGTGATGTGTAAGGTCAGTCCACACCCAATAGGGAATGGTGGAGAGTGGCCAACCACAGAGCCCTTGTTCTGTCTCAAAGAGGCCAACTGAATTCAGATCCAGCTGGGACTTATCTCATGGTCATATTTCCCAACTGTTAATAGACCTTCTAATTTTGCAAAAGACCCTGGAGCCCGGATTTTATGTGGGACTTTCTGAGAACTTAAAGAATGTGTTAGCTTACAAAATATGTGTACAATTTGACTTCAGTCTGTGGGACACCAATGTTTGATTCATATCCTAGAGTAGGTTGACTTCCTATCTCCAAAAGTATAGGGAGAAAAAGGAGAATAGGTCATCATGATCTCATTTAACCTCATACACAGTATGATGAGGGCATTATTAGGTCAACTTTATGAGAAAACAGCCTACGTATTTCTATCAGTCATATTTTGGGCAAGAAAAAAGCAAACACTCAAACTTGGAAATTAAGGAAACTTTAATTAAAAGAACAGCTAAGAGGGAATACCCAGGAACAAGCAAAAACAGAGACATGTTTTCACTTCCTCACCTGGAAGACACAAGGAGAGAGTGGTCACATAATCCCCTGGGATAATCTGCATCAATTAATGGACATCAAGGGTAGCCTGTGGGAGTTGCCCACAATAACTATGCAGGACAAGGAGAAGGGGGGAAAATACTGACTACAGACTCTCTGACACACAGAACAGACTGGGAGAGATGAGTTCTCAATAGATTTTAAGCTCTTTAGAGATCAGGAATGGGATGGCATTATCTGTCAAAAGGGCTACAGGGTACATGTCCCTTCAGTTCTGTGTTCAGAATGAGTTTGCTTCTGACATTTTATTCAGAGAAGGACCCTAAAAGGCAAATAAATCCAGAAAAATCTGTCCAACATGGTAAGAGGAACTGAATCCAAGCCATGATGGTAAAGATTATAGGAGCTGACTTCATTTAGATTGGAGAAGGTATTTGATAGGGCATGTAAGGGCCTTCATATCATTGAAGACGACAAGGACTGTTCTTAATAGTTGCTACAGAATTCAGAACCTGAATCAACACTGTTTCTTCTTATGAAGATCAGAAAGGATTTGACATAAGGGAAAAAACTTTCTGCCCTGTAAATTGATTTCCTGCTTCAAAAGATAACCATTGCTCCTCTGTGATGGTATTCAAGAAGTCATTTTCAAAGAGTGTTTATGAACATTTCAGTGGTGTTATAAGTGTATGTGATGAATTGAAGGTTGTGCCAAAGATCCTCCTATACCTATAATGTCTAAGGATTCTACGGGCACACATCAGATCCCAACTTCTCTTGCAAAATTGGGAGCTCTGTCAACACTGGGCCAACATGATTGCAGGATAACTCCCAACTGGAGCTGAACCCAGATGGCCTCTTTTAGTCAGGCCAAGGGCTTCTAGTTTACCACAGTCTCTACCAGTCCCTATTATGCATTGCCTAGATTTAGACATTTATATTTTCTCTCTGGCTCTGTAAGCACTTCAAAATGCTTGACTCCTGATCTAAGCTATAAACTTCCCCAGGCAAGTACTGCAATATATTCTTTTCTGTGCATGAATGACTCAGTATTGTATTTTAGTTGTTAACATGTCAATACTTCGTTAATGCCTATTTAAGTGAAATATTGCATAATTGCCCTCTGCCTTTTATCCCATCATAGATTTCAGAAATAGATATTGCAGTCTTGGTAGAGGGCAGGATTAGGAGGTATCACTCAGTTTCAATTACCACATCATTAATGACTTGCAGTAGATAGACCTCGTCCTCTTTTCATATGCTAGTTTATTTTTCTGATAGTACATGTAAAGGAGAGTCACATTAAGAACCAGAAACCTCTTTTTCAAGATATCGTATTCATATTTGAACATCCTTTCAATTAACATCTGCAAAATCTTTATATTTCATGTAAGATGTGTCAATAAATTGTACCATGTTTCCTGTGTGCATTGTACTAGACTGGAGTGTTTGTGACTTGCTAGCACCACATTGCAGTCAATGATTCTGGAGCCATATTCTCATATTGCATGGGGACCAAAAAACAAAACAACAACAACAAAAAATGTGACCCTTGTCTGCTGCTCTAAGAGTCTAGTAAAAAAATACACTTGTTTGTGGGTACCCTCTGGGCATTGGTTTCAAGAATCCCTGAGAATACCAAAATCCACAGGCACTCAAGTACCTTATGTAAAATGGTATGTCATTTGCATTTGAACCTAAGCACCTCCTCCTCTTTGCTTTGAATCATATCCAGATAATTGTAACACCTGACACATTGTAAATGCTATGTAAATTGTTGATACAGTATATTGTTTAGGTAATAATGGCAAGGAAAAAGTCTGTACAGGCTAGTATAAGTGCATTTATTTTTTCTGAATTGTTTGATCTGGGTTAAGTTGATTCCATGGATGTGGAGTCTATAAATATGAAGGACCAACTGTACCTTGAGAAATCATCAGAGGACCTGATTTGGAGATTGCAAGTGGAAAGGATACACATCAGAACCTAAATCTGAGCATGACTATATTAAATTCCCCATTGTGTTTTGATTACTGATGTTGATACTGCTACCACCATCATTACTGCAATTGCTTTCATGTTTGGCTCAGGGAGCTCATGTGGAGCTGCTGGCACCTGACAAACACTGATGTCAGTAGTACATATTGGACTCCCCACAAGTGGTGTGTGTGTGTGTGTGACAGAGAGAGAGAGAGAGAGAGAGAGAGAGAGAGAGAGAGAGAGAGAGACAGAGAGAGAGAGACAGAGAGACAGAGAGACAGAGAGACAGAGAGAGAGAGAGAGAGGTGTCCATGGTCACTCATTGTAGTGCTCATAAAGCTGAAAGGGTCGTATGACAGCATAGTGCTAAAGAGATGGGAAGAAAAGCACTCTGGAAATTAGCCCAGGTCATTTTTAGTGCTGGAGGCCAAATGTTCCATACTTGTGACTGTGAGACCAAGTCCAGCTCTTTCTCATCTGCTATTTCACAGCCCAGGATGGCTAGAGTGGGAAACCTCCACTGGGAGAAGGTCAAGATATTTAGGTGACAGACAGTTTAGGAAGCAGATCAGCAAAACAGGAACATACACAATACTATGTTTGGGGAAATATTTTTAAAAATATTTTCCTGAATCTCAGAGGAATTACAGAGAAGACTAACTAGCAGAATTAACACCATGTCATCCCTCAACTCCTTCTATAATAAGTCTACTTTGTTGTACAGACTATTATTGGTATGAGGGATAAGGAAAGAGTAAAGTTTAGTTTCTCTTAAAGAAAACCTACTAGTGGAAAAGTTTGTGCACAACAGAAGAGATCATACTGATAACACACCACAAAGCATGTGTGTGATGATGTAAACAGCCAGCACTCTTCCTGTGGCCCTTGATTTTCTGATCTCTGAAATGGAAATGTGATACCAGTCTTTCTCAAAATCTTATTTTGGAAAAATAAACAGATAAAAAAATAAACATAAATCCCTGGATGACTGGATTTCAGAATCCAGAGCTTAAGTTTCTACTTAACAACTAACTCCCTGACATAAGCACATCCTGAGTGTTGAGTTTAACCATCACTGAGCAAACATTACCTGACATGTCATGCAAACAGCAGCACTGAACAAGACAGATATATAGTCCTTGTTTTCTTCAAGTTTCTAGAAGTTGAAGGTTGATGATAAATAAGTAAAAAATAAAGAAGAGAGTTTCTGGTGGTGTTTAGTGATGCAATGGAAATAAAGACAGCCAACACAAGAAAGGGTGCTGGGGCTGGGACCCGAGCTCGGCTGTTTCTGTAGAGTGTGAAGTCAGGAAGCTCTCTGTGAAGCAGGCACAGAAAACTTAATAAGAAGACCCTGTTGGGAATGGCAAGGGCAGGGGATCCATCCAACCTGAGCTCGGATTTCAGCTCCAATCCCTACCAAAGTATTAGATAATATCTTAGTCCACTTGTGCTGCTTTAACAAAATACCTGAGGCTGCATAATTTTTGGAGAACAGAAGTTCTAGGACCCAAGATTAAGGTACCAGCAGGTTTGGTGTCTGGCTAGGGCTGCTCTTTGTTCCCAAGATGGTGCATCCTCCAGATGGAACAAACCCTGTGTCCTCACATGGCAGAGGGGATGGAAAGGCAGAAAGAGGCCCAGACAGTCCCTCCTGCATTCATGAAGGCTCCACCCTCATGGCTTAATTACCTCCTAAAGGCCCCACCTCTTAATATGCTCTGGGATTTAGATTCCAAAGTGAGTTTTGCAGAGGGCATTCTTATGAGTTCTTCAACCTTAACATTCTTCAAACCTTAACAAGTAGCAATAAGAGCATCAGGCAATAGCATATACAGGTGGGTTCCTAGGACCCTAGAGGTTCCTCAGAGATGACTGTCAGTTCAAAACAGGATCCAGGTTCCAACCATAAACACCTTTGCTAGAGGAACACATTTGTTTTTTCACTTGTGCCAAAATGCTGAAGGAGAAGAGTCATTCTGGTCAAATCTTGGTCAAATCTGAGCATCTTCTGAAATACTTTGCCCAGTGCTAAGAGTCTACACAACTATGATGTGTGACCAGGAAGCTTGATTTGTGAGGAATGACTGAAGTTGTCTCTAGGACCTTTCCTCCTGCCAACATTTCACCTTTGCCAGTCTCTTAACAGTTTTCTGAATGGTGGATCACCCAAGTTAGTCCTCCCTCAAGAGAAGGAAAACTTGCGCTTAGTCTAGAATTTTCCACTTTGAAGAGGTTGCTATTACTTCTATGACGTTAGGCTGAGTATCCTCATCATGTCCTCCTCTCCTAGACATAGAATCCTGAATACTGATTTTGATTGGACATCACCTCCATTGTCACACAATTCCTATGGTTATGACATACAGTGACTTATGACAGATTTTTTTTCATGCAGAATCTTAGGAGATTTTATTGGCCACTTAAAAACACCTCATTCTATCAGGGTGGGCAAGGACTCCATGCTCCTCACTTCAAATCATGTGCAAGAACAAAGCACAGAGAGAACAAAACAAGCACAGAGAAGTACTTTCATAACTTTCTATAGATTAGAATTCCTGAATCCCCATCTTCCAATTTGGCCCCTGTCCGGCATAATTCTATGCCATTTATGTGACAGTGGAAAGATTTGATTGAGGGAGTTGGTACTCACCTCTTTCTCCAGAGAATATGCTTCATCCTCTGGTATCCCAAATAGGCCAGACTCCCTAGTGCCTTATACCAACACCTCAAAATTCTATATGCTAGATTTTACATACCAGGAAGGGCAGTGGGCAATCTTTACCTTTCCCCTATATCCTGGGACAACTTCATGGAGATTTGCTCTAACTTGATGCAATCTATGAAGGACAGTGAGCAGAACCAGAGAATTTTGCTTGGTTCAACTAAGCAGCGTGAGAGAAAGCAAGGAAGCCACTGAGGAAAGGCTGTCTCTCAGCACCATCCTGCCCAAGGAGGAAAGAAAGGCTTGACCTCCTAACATTTAGCATCAGGACCTCTTCCTTGGGGCTGGGATGAGGGAGAAAGTGTTGCCTGTTTGAAGCCACCTCCTGAGAGTAATCAGAAGTAGTCAAATATATTATAAACAGGAGTATATAAGTGTTAAATAAGTGGAGAGAGAAAATCGGTTGTGAGGTACTCCTAAAAAGTAATAAGGCACTAATTAAGTAATAATAAGTCATATTTTAAAACACAGGCACTAGAACTTATGTGATCAAATGAGCAGCGCTCCTTTCCAAATAGTCCCTTTGGGAAAATAAACAGTTATTCTAACAACGCTGCCATAGATCAAACTATTTCTGGAACTGGAACATTATCTTTCAAGGCTGTTTACTAGTTCCACCAGAAAAGAGCCTCACTAGATGAATCGCATCTCATTTTTCACAATTGAAACCAACTCTGTACAGCTTCAGAATCCATCAGACACCTTTCAAGAGCTTGCTTGGGAAGTAAAAAGGCCCTGGCCTGGAGCTGGGCTCAGAGGGTGGGCAGCAGCAGAGGAGCCAGCACCCCACAAGGTCCTCCGTCTTAATTGCCTAGTGTCAGTGACCCCCAGGCCTGAGATCTCCCACCTCCTGCTCCATCAGTGAGCCCGTGAGGATTCTGTCTTTATAGCCTAGTTCTTACTCAGTAAGTTCTTCAGGCATTGATATTTGGGGGCTGTAGTCCAGCCCCTCAGAGTTCTTCTCAATGGACTCTCACTTTTACCAACAAGTCAAGGAAGTGTACTTTGCAGACCTCCAATAAGGGTAATTAAGCAGCAGCATAATTGACAAAGTCCTTAACTACTGTGCTACTCATGGAGGTCAAGCCTCTGCCACCGAGTGTTCCCAGCCCACAGTGGACCAAGGCAAGTAACATTTCCAGAGATGTGGAACTTTGGCTTGAGGGCTCCTAGTGACCTTGCCTAACCTCCCCTGGATTGCATGGGAATCTAGGAAGCTTTCACCCATTCTCCTCTTCTCTCCCTCACTCGGGATTAGACTTGCATGGAGGTCTGAGGACCCTCCAAGTCACCCTACCCGTTTTATCTCATGTGAGTATTTCCCCTCAAAATTGCTTAACCCTTTGAATCTCACCTTGCACCTGCTCCTCAGAGGACTCAAGTTCCTACAGTCCTTTTATGTTCTTCCCCAGCTTACCTTTGTGACTCCAGTTCTCATGTGACTTTAGCCCTTCTTCCCTAACTAGCACAGTTGGCATGCTGAACTCCAACCAAAAATGTCAATCCTGACTAACTCCTATTCTGATTCCTCAGAAGGAATTACTTCATCCCTTTAACATGTAATAATAGTGTCAACTGAACTTTTGGATATTTTCCATACTACTTCTTTATAGTGGGTTATTTGCTGGTTCTGAAACTCTCCCAAATTATAATAATGCCAAGCGGATTTCCAGAAGGAAATCCACAGCCTAGTACTTCTCAGCCCCGGAAACATCACTAGAACAAATACATAGTATCTGATAATACCATCAATTCAAATGTTATGATGTGTTTATTTGAGACATATCCCAATAAGGACTAAGAATATCATAGTAGAATATTTATCTAGCATATGCAAGGTCCTGAGTTCAGTCCCTATCACTGCAAAACAAATTTTTAGTAAATAATTAAAAGGTAATAATGTGGTTTTGCAAACCTCTTATTGTGCACTGAAATACATAAACAAGCAAAGAAAAGAAATAAGCTGTCCTGGAATAAATATGCCCTAAGAGTTTGGGTTGGAAGGATCAATATTTTGACATGAATTGACTAATACAAGTTGGGGAAAGCACCACAAATCCCCTGCCCAAGAACATAAAGGAACCAAAATTTAAGTTTTTAAAATCCAGCTCACACATTTTTGCCTTATTTCATAATCTGTGATTCTATGATGGATTCTATAATTCCTAAATTAGTGTTAATTTAGGAATACTGTAGTTACTGACCACCCTGCTAGGAATATGTAAAATGCCCCGCTCCATTTCTGCCACCCAAAGGATACTCGATCTATAAAAATTAAGTCCTTTCCTAAATTATCCTGTTTTAAAAGTTCATCCCTGCCAGGGGTAACGGAATCACCATAATCCCAGCAACTTTGGAGGCTGAGACAGGGGGATTGCAAGTTCTAAAACCAGCCTCAGGAACATTACAAGGCTCTGAACAACTTAGTGAGATCCTATCTCAAAATAAAATATAAAAAAGGCAGGGGATGTGGCATGTGGGTCAAAGGTTGAGCACCTCTGGGTTCAATCCCTGTGAGACTTGCTGTCCCATCCACAAACTATTTGCTACAACATGAGGAATCAATTGCACAATCTGTATCTTGCTTCATCAGGGGAATCATTGGTGTTTCATTGGCAAAACTTCATATGAAGTAATTGGTTTACATTTGGGTTATCCTATATGAAATAATTTCTATCTCTAAAAGCTAGAGTCCCTCACTCTGCAAGATTTTTACAAGTGTGTGCAGCCCAGGACAACTGAAACCCATAGAGAAACAGCAAGTTGACATCACAGTTTGGGATGGGTGTTTCTTAAAAGAGATCAGGGTTAATTAGCCACGTTTTGAAATTATTATTTCTCTCGCTGAGCAGCTATAGTTCAATTCACAGAAGTTAAATAGATGTGTAGCCAGTTAGAAATTTACAATCATAAAATTATATGTTCAAGATTGTAACTTTATGTGTCTGTAACTGAACACCTTTATCAACCAGTATATGCTATCATCCTAAAGAATCCCCACTCAATGGGTCAAAATAACAAAGGTTTATGTTCCACTCATCATGTGTGAATCTGTTGTAATCACTCACAATCCCAAGGTGGTAAATCTCCATCATCTTATGACAACACCATCTGAATATAAATCTTCAGAGTTTGCATTGATGGACAAAGACAGCAGGAGAATTGTGCTACAGCCCCTGAATGCTTCTACCTACATGTGATATATATCATTCCTAGTCATTTTTCAATGTCCAAACAAGTGGCATGGCTTAGCCCAAAACTTTACAGGAACATGTGTCTCAAAGGAGCAGATACCATTTTCATAGGTGCTAATGATGTTTACTACATTATGTTGGCTTTAGTGCTATCATTTCCACTGATGTTGAGCATTTCTTAATCTTGACATTTAAATGGAATGGTTATAATTCCATATAAATCAACTTCATTGTACTCTACTCCTCCCTCCCAGTATGATTTCTATCTCTAACCTGTAAATATAGTAATTCTGGAGTCTCCACTGGAGGTGACTAAGTCCCTTCTAGTTTAAAATTGTCTCTTTGGGGGTCATCATTCAGTCTGTTTAGGATTTCAATTCAATTCAAATTCTCTGTAAGGGCTGTAGTCTTCTGCACTCTACCGCTCCCATATTTGTCCACCCAGGCTGGGAAGGTAGCAAAAGAAAGTCATTTCAAGCCCCCAAGAGTAGACCACGATTAGGCTAGTCTTCAGAAGAGGAAAAGAACAAACAAGCATTGTAGATTTTTTGTTGTTCTTGTTTGTGATTGAATGTAGGTACGGGCTGACTATGAGATTTTAAGATATTGCTTCTAACTGTGAAACAGGATCTCAAAGCACCTCGCAGAAAAACTTTCTTACTTGGAAAACTGATGTAGAAGTAACACAGAACAATGAACATCTTGTTAAATGTGGAAAACCTCTTTGTCCTTTTAGCCTGAGAGCTGCAACCTTGGGTATGTTGGAATCTTGATGCACTAATTCGTTCACTTCAGTGGTTCTGCAGAATCTCATCTTAGGACTAGAGACTTAGAACTAGAAGGCAAACAAAAATTCAAAACATATTGAAACGAATACTCCTCAATCTTCCCATTTCCTCTTGGCATCTGCTCTGATCCTGGTAAGATGTTGAGAGTGGATCACTTAATGAAGTCTCCCATTTAGCCAGGAAATATATAAGTCCTGGACTATACACTATCCCCTTTGAAAGGCCTTAAAGTGAAACATTCACCTAATAAAATTTGGCTAAGGGCACTCTAGCCATAGAAAACTATTTTAAAAATAAGAATAAAGATCAGCATGTAGTTTTCATCATTTATGATTGAAAATAGGTGTTCCACATATGAGAAGAGAAGTGGTTATTCATTGATCTCTACTTTGAGATGTGAGAGGGAATTGGAAGTTGGGAAAATCTCTCCCACTATAAAGTCAGAAGAAAAATGGGAAATCCAATAAGTCTTCCAGAGCTACATCTCTGCTTCTCTTAATAGTGATATATAAGTGTGATGTATGTGCTTGAAGACAAGAACTGCAAAACAGGCATCAAGGGATGTGATCAATGTGGGCATCCCCGGTAAACACAAAGTATCTGTCCACCTAAAAATAGCTCCCATTAAGTGGTTTAACCACAGGGGATACTATAACAAACTGGCTGAGAATCCTTGAATATGGCTAAGTCAAAGGATTCAGAGAAATCGTTCATTCTCCTTAGGATTCTAGAGGGAAGGGCTAGGTTTCTGCCATTAAGTTCAAAAAACGGACATCCGGGCATTTAAACCCTCCCAGACATTCAAATTAACCTTCAGGGGAAAATTCTGAAAGACACCAAACCTCATGGAGAGCATGTAGAGTAAAGCAGAGCTAGAAGCCTGCATGGTAGACACCTCATACTGAAGACCCAGATAACCCAGGCCATGGGCTTTAAATGTGACACAAGGTCTGAAGTCTAAGATGCAGCACTGGATGTCCTTGGGATGTATCTAGATTCAAGGAAACAAGAGGTCTTTTCCTGGGATAGTTAGGGACAACACAAGGAAAGACCCTCACCTCAGAATGGCTTATGTCAATGAGGAGCATTATGAGATAAGAAGTCACTTGGTTTCACAGAAAAATTTGCCCCTTTCCCATTCTGGACTAGAAAGCTACATTTCAGCAGTGACATTTTAAGACAGCAATGGTCACAATGGAAATCAAGGATAGAGTTCTTGAGGTACTGAGTAGCTACCCCAGTTTTCTTTCAACCAAGTGATATTATATCTAGGATTCATGCACCAGGCTGTGGAGGTTCTGGGAGAGCTGAAATTTTCATAGAAGTAGAGAGAATCCTAGAGATAAAAAAATTATGCTCCTGCCAAAATGATACGAGGCTTGAGCCACTAATCAGAAAAATGAAAAGACATTGTCTTGTTTTACAGTTGATCTGTTGAGGTAGAATATATCAGCTGCAGAATTAAAGAGTCTGTTGATCTTCTCAACTACGATTTGAGTTACTGGAAAATGGGAACCATGATGACTCATCACTGTATATTCTGGAATATGCTACAATTCTTTACGGATGTCAATAAACTTCTTCAAGATCCACATTATAAATATTTGATCTCTGTGGGACATATGGTTTTGGTCACACTACTCAGCTCTCATTGTATTGCAAAAGTTGTCATAGATAACTTTTAATAAAGACACCCATAAACAAATGGGTATGGCTATGTTACAATAAAACTTTATTCATAAAAATAGGTGGCAAGTCCCAGGTCCATAGTTTGCTAACTTTACTTTCCAATGTAGAATGGTTGGAAGACCATAGGCAAGATAACCCTTATTTTATATTCCAACTTTTTCTCTCATATAAACTTTTAAATATAACTTTGTTTTCTGAAAAATGAGGTATAATAATGCATTACATATCAATAGAAATTATACAGATGAGAGATCTTCAGAATATTTGGAGCATAAGAAAGTACTCAATAGGGTGTTCCTAGTAGGTGTTTAGTTTATAGAATTTAAATTTGAAGATGTTTTACTTTGAGGAGCCTCTTGACCAATCTTTCCTAGACAGTTCTTTATATCTCATCTAGAGATCATGCTTGTCATTGATTACAGCAGAAAACCCTTGCAATCAGAAAGCTCAAATGGAATTCAGGTTGTAATTCCAATTGACACAGGTTGATTTAAACCTCGAAGGCCAATGTAATAACTCATAAAGTTGAAAGAAATAAGGGAAGTGGAGCCTTCAAACTTACTATGTGATTAACCTTCAATACACACAGAGAAAGAGCATAATAAATGTGCAGCATTTGCTACACTCTTTTGATGGCAGAATTTAAAAAATTAAGTAGAGTCTCTGAAGATCAGAATTTTGTTCAGGAGACTCTATTGAATTGGATTAATGTCCTCACAAATCATCTTATGATTAATTCTGTAATGATAGCATTTATTGACCTGCATGTTGGAGAAAAACATTATACATGAAGAATTTGCTGTAAAACGTGTGTTTAATGGGAAGAACAAAGAAACTAATGTCCGGGATGAATTTCCATTGCTAGGGGTGTAAACAAAGCATTTAAAGTGTGGAGCTCTGCTTTAAACACTGTGCTATCAAAGCAGAAATTTCATGTAAGGGGCAAAACATGGTATTCACTTCCAGTAAAAAATGGCTGGAATTATGAGCTCTGTCAATGTGTTATTGGGTTAGCATTATAGACTTAAAAGGCTTGTATCTAAATCCTCCAGGCCTTTTCAGTGAAGGCAGGGGGCTTCTCTTTTATGATCCTTAGTGTGAGCCCCAGTGTATGCTTTACAAATTGCTTCTTCCTCTAGAAATTTCTATAATTTCCTTTCTTCCTTTTATTAAGAATGCACATTTATTTTTTGAAACTAATATTGAGGGAAGGTGGGTCAAAAAATCTTAATAAAGATATTGTGGATAGACATCATGGCATGGCTTTAAAAGCATAGCTTTGGTGAATTCCAATTTTGAAAAAGCAGTGAAGGGGCCTGGTGTAAATTATCAAGTTACTTCTCGGCTTCTCTGTGTCCTCATTTATAAAATGGGAGGATAATATCTATGCTTCAGGTGGTGGAAATTAAATGACATTGTAACATTAACAACATAATATCAGATATACTGCATATTATCAGTAAGTAACTATTAGTTATTACAAACTCATTTTTTATTTACTCAAATCAATGAGCTACCATTTGTTAGATCCTGAGTTAGCTAAAGAAGTAGAACCACTAAGAAAAGAACTGCTAAGAAGAACTTCAATGAAAAGTAGTTATTCAATAAGTACTGGTGATTTGATTTGATGCCACCCACCATCACTCTATGCTCTGATGATTCCAAATTGGGCCATAGATATTTTCTTAGCTATTTTAATTAGAATCAGATGGAAGAAGAAACATTGAATGTAAGAATCTGTTTTACATCAGTTCCCAGAGGATGGAAGGAGGAAATAATGGCTTTTTTCAATCTTTAATTCCAATGAGTAAAACAGGAGAAAGGTTGCCAGGACAAATGGAGCTGCTTTGCCTCTCCAGTTGAGGATAATTTGATACAAGCTCCCTTTCCCAAAAACAGAAGCTGGGGCTGTGACTCAGCAAACCAGGCAGGCAATGGTCTGAAAAGAAAAGTCTCTGTGTGCCCTTCTGGACTTTGGATGGAAGGCTGCCTGTTTTATTTTATCTGGCCTCCTTATCGTATTACTCCACAATTGCAACTGGCATCCTGTTACAGCCTTGGCTCATCTCCCACCAAAGCTATAATGGCATTTGCCATGTGCACATAAGAATGTCAATGTCAAGTCTGTGGCAGATGGATGGAGCACTTTGTTGAGTGCATCTCTCTGTTCATGCGCCTGGCAGCATGTGCTGTGTGCACCTGCCAAGCATAACCATGTATGTACGGGTTGGGGGATGGAGAGTGACCTTTGTGTGGCTTTGCTGCTTAGGAAGAAGGATTCAACTTCCTCACTCTGCATCTTCTATGTAGAGGCAGAGGAAGTCAGTTATCTCTTACAGATACTATTAAATCGAGCATTTTTTCTTCGTGGAGTTAGATTTATACAATGAAATAAAGCACAAAAATTTCCTAAGCCATACGAGGTATTGGAAGACCACCTGTGGCCAGAGGGTACATAAATTTCCAAGGATAACTTTTTGGAAAAGTATGCCCTGTGACCCACAGTCCAGCACACAGCTGTTCTCCTTTATTTAGGTTGATGACATGCACATTCTGCAGGGAACAGGGCAGAGCTGAGCTGGAAGCTGCACCCTGAGAACCCACATGAGGCTCCATCTCTCTCTTTAAACCCATGACCAACCCTGACTTTAAAGACAGTAGCAAGTATCTTGATTCATTTGGGCTGCTATAACAAAATACAATTGATTGGGTGGCCAAAAAATAGCAAACATTTATTTCTCATGGACCTGGAGATTAAGTGTCTGGTAAGAACCTGTTTTCTGGTTCACAGATGGCATCTTCTAGCTATGTCCTCATGGCAGAAGGGGAAAGGATTCTCCTCCAGGCCTCTTTTTTTAAAAAAGATATTTTTTAGTTGTTGATAGACCTTTGTTTTATTTATTTATATGTGGGGCTGAGAATTGAACCCAGTGCCTCACACATGCCAGGAGAGCACTCTACCACTGAGCTACAACCTCAGCCCTCCCCTAGGCCTCTTTTATAAGTGAACCAATCCCATTCACAAAGGATTGACCCCATCATTAACACCTCCCAAGGGCCCCAATGCACAATCACCTTGGAAGTTAGAATCTCAACATATAAACTTTGAGGGGACACAGTATTCAGACTATAGCAACCAGAGTGAAGGAAAACCATATCCAGATCATCACAGACTTTCTAGAAACCACTTTGGGTTAGTCTGGGTTTGGTTTAATTTAATTTTATCTTTTATTAACTCTTTTTCATATTCATTTTTTCTTGGTCATAGGATAATTTATGCTATTGTAGAAAAGGCTGAACTAAAAACACAATATGCAAAAGCAGGGAAGACTTGAGCACTGAGTATTGTGCTGTTGAAATGGCTTTGGTGGTGGACGGGGAGAACCTTTGCCAATTCCCATGTTGCAAACTCCCCAGTCAAAATCATGGTCATGATCAAGCTAACAACAGTTTAACTACTAGCTCTAAAAATTCCTGAATATTTGACATTAGGCCTTTGCTTGTCGGTTCTAGCAAACCCCAGTCTAAGCCTATCTCTAACAAGAAACCCTTGTAAAGAAAATGGCTTACTTTATTTCCAGTCTTTTTGCTGCACTTTGTGCACAATTATGGCCTATATTATAAGTAAAATATCACAATTTACTTTTTCCTATACCTTTTTTTAAATTTGTTCCATGACCATATTTATTTATTTTTTCCAAAATGCTTAGGTAATAAAATAAAAGAAAATGCATAAGTCTTGGAGGCAAACAAAGCTATGTTTAAATAAAGGTGTTACCAGTCACCTTGGTGCGATTACAGGGACATCACTTAACCTTGTTAAACCTCATTTCTTCACCTTTTAGGTGGAAGATGATAGACAATACTCCATTTGCAGCTTAAAAATAGTTGATATTTATTGAGTAATCATAAAATCTTAGTACTTTCCTTCTCACTTCCAATCCTTACGTTGGGATTGGTTTGTTCTTATTGCATTTACTGTAACAGAGAATTAGAAGTTGCTTTTGCTAAAAAGCAGTGACTCTTCATTTGGGCCAGCAGATGCTAAACCGGTAAGTAAAAGCATAATAAAGCTTGGCATCTCTGTCTTTATTTTGTGTCTTCAGATTCTGCTCTGCTCTGCATGTAGCATATTAATCATTTAAGGAGTTTTCATCTAAAAACTAGTAATACATGGTTTACTAGCACTAACTTTACCTAATCTATCTCATCCCCATTCCAGACAAGAACACCATGATAAGAGTAGCAAAGGTATTTTCAAGACACAAGGACATTCAATTGTCAGCTTTCCAGCTCCCTAGAGTGGGGCCTAGAAGTCATAAGTCATTGTCCTACATCTTGCAGGAACAGCAGAAACATGCAGGCACATCACCTCAAGATGACACTGTCCCCTAAGCAGGAGTAATCATCTCATTGGAACCTAATTGCCCTTTCAGGGTCACAGGTCTGAGAGACAAATCTACGGAGCAGCAATTGGAGACTGAGCCTTAAAAAAATAAGGACTTCTCCAGAGCCACCTCACAGAACAAGAACTAGGATAATGACCAACCAGATCACAGTTTGACCAGGATTATTGAGTTGTACAGACCTCTCACCTCTCACCTCTTTCTCCCAATTCTCCACCTATTTCAACCTAAAGTTCTCGTCAGTGCCCTAAGACAGGGTTAAGATGTTTGATCTCACTTTGTTTTCCCAATGTGAGCACAGAGATTAAATTTCCTCCCCTGCTTTTCACCATGGCCTTTTCTGTTTGATTTTTAGGACAACTAGACAGACCTGATTTGTTGGGATTCCCAGAGTTCAGCCTCTGGCCTAGGATTCTGATGACAATACCAGTCTTACCAACTTAGAATATATTCTTGCTTGTTCCCTCTTCGTGGTGAAAGAGCAGAAGAGCATTCAGTAGCCTATTGTCAAGTGAATGTTTCTTAGGAAGTCAGATTCCATGATCTTAAGCTCCCCAACTTTTTCCAAGTGACTTGCTAAACAGAGCAACCCAGTTCACAGACTGATGATTAAGAGGACCCAAGGGCTATTGGTACATTTCCCAGCTTATTTAGCTAGTTGGATTCAGAGACATCATTGCTGGACTGGTGGGAATAACTAGCCCTAATCTTTCTCCATTCTTACAAAGAAACAGAACTGCTAGTGAAAATGAAAACCATTGGTGATATGATTGTGTTTGTACAACATATCAATATTGGTAATAATCAATGCATTTAGGGCAGTGATGATGAATTATTTCCATTGAAGTACATAGTTTCCATTGAAACCTGATTAGGTCAAAATAGGGACACAAGTATTTATATTAGGTGAGGACAGTTTGGAAGTTTCTCTCTTTGATGCCAATGGGAGAGGGCAGAAGGCTGAATTCCATAAAGAGTAACGAGGAGGAGGAGGCATCAGCTGATCCATACATGGCTGAGATTGCTCTCTGCCTACTGATGAGCCTTATGTGTAGAATCTTCAGCCATGAAATCCCAGGCCCCTTATGCTAGCCCCAGTCTTTTGTTGCATATCCTGGGACTTAATTCATATGAAAGAAAGCAGGAACTTTTTTTTAATATGGGGGGTGTCTGTCACATGTTACCAATATCCTAATCTGATAACTTATTTGATAACTCACATAATTCAAACCCAGGAGATTTGATTCCTGAATATGCAATGTGAAATGAATTAAAAAATCTTAAGAAGCCCCCATCAACCATACCAAATAGCATATGATTATTACAAATTTTTTTTAAAAAGCTGATGGAACCTCTCTCTTATGTGCTAGGCATTGTTTAAGTTTTAAAGTACATTGTGCTGCTCAGCCCCTCAAAGTAGGTATTGTTGTCCTCTCTTTTCTAAGAGAAGTGAATGAATGGCCCCAAGGTTACTTGCAATGGAAACAGGATTCAACCATTTTATTGTCTGACACCAAATCTCATAAACTCAATATCTTGTTCTCAGCTATTGCAAAGAAATAAAGAATCACTCATGGTTTCAAAAACTATATCCTTCTATAAGGCTTTTAAATATCTGTGAGGACCCCAGTCATTTCTGCAACATAAGTGAAATGGATGGAAATTAATTTTAATATTGATTTTAAATCTTCAAATCATATTAGCCAAAGATCCCCAGTGCCTGTCTAAAGAGCAAATGGAAATTACAGAGAAATTTGCAATTCTATATTATATGTATCTTCTAATATTTATTTTTCTTGTTAGGCTGTAGATTTTTGCAGGATGATAAACAATTGTTCCTTTGAAATACTTCACCTTCTCCTGATTCCAATTTTTCACTTGGATTCATATGTCTCTGATTGGAAGAGAATTCTTCATTTCTATGGCAACAAGCATTTTGTTCCCTGTCCCCTCCTTTTTAAAAATCCAAACAGATATCCTTTCCTTCAAAATTGGAATAAACAGTGGAAACAGGTGACTCTATTTTTAAAGTATGTTTCCTTCCACAAATAGTCTCTTGTCATCAAGTTAGAAGAAATGTTCTTCAAGACCTCGCCTTCCCTTGCCTTCAATTTTATACTAAAATATAGTCAGCCTTCCAGATCTGTGGGTTCTGCAATTGTGGATTCAACCAAGCATGGATCAAAAAGATTCACAATAAAAATTTCATCTGTACTAAACGTGTACAGACTTCTTTATTGTCATTATTCCCTGTAACAGCTATTTACATAACAATTTTACTTTATATTAGATATTATAAGTAATCCAGGGATGACTTAAAGTGATGTGGAAGGATATGCATAGGTTATGTGCAAATACCACACCATTTTATCTAAGGGGCTTGAGCATCTGTGGATAAGCAAGGGATCCTTGAATCTGCAGATACCATGGGGACAATTAGCAGTTGGCCTGATATCTTGCCAGGAGGGTCTGGGCTTAAGACTGCCCAGCTACAGGTCTATATTTTCCTTTGGGATAGGATAGAAAAGTTCTTTAGGGTTGTTTGACCTCCTTATTGATTATCCAGAACAAAGAACACAGATTCTCTGGAACATGGTGGACAGAGAGATGTCACATTTCAAAAAGAATGTATAAATAGCATTAAATGCAATCCTTTATTCCAAGAGCATGAGGCCTTAAGAACTGGTAGTTCCAAGTATTAGGATGCTAACAAGTGTGCTCTTGGGTTGCAAATGTCACCAAAGGTCAGGAAGAATGGGTCCCAGCAGATGGGAACTTGAAATCACAACTGTACCATAAATGCTCCAGAGCAGCCCCGTGCCCCCTGAGATGCCCTAGTGGTCAATCCCCACTGCGTTCATTAATGTTCTAACCAATGTCTAGCTTTTGATGGATGTTTTGTCCACCCTTCCCACCTTGTTCACACATGGATAGTCAAGTGTTCCCTGGGATTGTGCATATGTTTTCCTTAGCTCCATCTTGGAGTTGGTATGACATGGTGATGAGCCAATGCCTTACCGCTAGATTGAGTTACTTTCTGTCAACTTTCAGAAAGCCATTTGGCCTGAGTGAATCTCAGTGTCCTCCTCTAGAATTGGGGTTAATATTGCCTGTACTAGAGAACAATCAGTGAGGTTATATTTCCAAAGCATCTGACATAGAACCTGGCTTGTTTTTAAATTATTCTTCATATTTTTTAATATTATTAACTCAATAAGGATCTAATCATGCTCCTTCTCACCATTCCATGGTCATTATTTTCCAGTTGGACATCATAGACTTATTTGTGGGTTGTCTCAATGAGGCACTCTACTATCCTAGATTTGAGAGAAACTTAAGCTTTTCATTAACTTCTTTAGTCCTGGGCATCCTTTAGTTCACCAATTTTAACTCCCATTTTTAATTACCAGGATTAAATGCAGAGATGAAATATTAGGGATGAGACATGTGCTTACGTTAAGAAAGACATTCAGCTAGATCCTAGTTCCACCACTTACCTGCTGATGCTATGGCTATCAAATGAGTAATTCATCTTCCTCTCAGGCCTTCTGTCCCTCCCAGGTGTAAGTGTGCAATAGCAGTGCTTTCTTTACAGGATTCACTTAGGCAACAGACCAGGTAAGTGTACAGCAGTATCTGGCATGGTGCCTGACCTACACATGTGAGGCCCTTCCTCGCTTCCTGCTGACGTCACCACTCCTTTTGTCTCCCACTTTTAGGCACCAAATACTACTTTGAGAGGATGATTCCTTTGGAATTGTTTTGGTTACTCATTGCTGCAAAACTCACTTAGGGCAATAATAGTTATTTACTTTTCTCAAAATGCCTGCTTTGAGTAGGGTTCAGCAGAAATAGCTCATTGTTACTCTGCCTGTAGTGGGTGGCTGCTGAGTAGGGAGGATTAACCGGAGCCACGAAGAGAAGATCTGTTTTCAAGGTGGCATCCCCATGTGGATGCAAGTTGGTGCCTGTTATTGACTGGGAGCTCAACCAGGACCCAGGGTCTAGGGACTTGTTCCCTTTCTACATGGGCTATCTTAGAGCATGGCAGGAGGTGGGGTCTTCAAGAAGAAGCATTCTAAGAGAAAAAGGAAAGAGTACAAGTAATTTTGCAACTTAGCTCTACAAGTCACACTGTGGCACTTGATTTGGATTGTCCAAGATGGAGGGGATCATCCCATTACTCAATAGGAAGAGCTCCAAATTCAGATTTTAAGATCACATGAGACAGCAAATATTGTTGTTATTCTCTTTGGAAAATACAATCTGCCACACAAGCCATTTACCTGAAAGTAAATGTAAAAATATAGACTTACTATAGTCCACCCCACGTATATTTCACCATTGAGCTGAACCCCAAAGCTTAGGAGACTGGAATACACATTGGTTAAGGCTTCAAGGGCATTCATTTTTATATCCAAAAGCCACTAGGCCACTTACTTACTCATGTAACTTTAAGCAAACAATTTAACTCCTGGGATTCAGTTCTTATCTATGAAATAGAAATAGTAATTGTACATCACTCATAGGACTTTTTTTTTTTTTTGGTAGGGGGTACCAGGGATTGAATTTAAGGCCACTTAACGCATGAAGCATGTCCCCAGCCCTGTTTTATAATTTATTTAGAGACAGGGTCTCACGGAGTTGCTTAGCACCTTGCTTTTTTGCTGAGGCTGGCTTTGAACTCCTGATCCTCCTGCCTCACCTGCTGGGAGTACAGGCATGCGCCACTGCATCCGGCTCAGGACTGTTTTGAAGAAGTTTACGAGTGTACATTATATGTAGCAAAAAAGTTAATTATTTTTACTCATTAATCTGATTACTTCTTTAGATGACAAAAAAGTTATCTTACTTATTGGTAAAATGGTGACAGCTTTTCCATGAGATACCCTGTGAATTATCAGAAGGAACCAGGGACAATGCCACCTCTCCCAGCTCATCTTGTGGCAGGTTATAAAAAAGAATGTGGATGGTAGAGTCAGAATACTTATGTTACATCCTTGACCTACTCCTTACCCATCTTACATTGTTATAATTGAATTGGTCTATCTTACATTACCATCATGAAATAACTGAGTCAAGCTAACTTTATAATGAAAAGAGGACTATGTAGCTCACAGTTCTGGAGATTCAAGGACATGGTGCCAATTTGACTCAGCTCCAGATGGTATCACATTCAAAATAGGAAATCAAAGATTCTGGAACTAGGGAACTGAACCCAGGGATACTTAAATACCAAGCCATGTTCTAGATATTTTCATTTTTTTTATTTTGAGACAGAGTCTCACTAAGTTGCTGAAGCTGGCTTTGAACTCATGATCCTCCTGCTTGGTCTCCTAAGACACTGATACTGCACGCATATGACACCATGCCTGGCAGGCTTTTATAACAACTCTTTCATAAGAAATAACCAGGGTCCCATGAGAAATACCTAATTCCCTCAGAGGGCAGCAGGCTCCAAGAACCTCTGATGAGGCTCCACTTCTTAAGCGATGGCTCCACCATCTCCCAACATCACCTTCCTGGGGACCTAGGTCCCTACCCATGAGTTTGTAGGGGGACAAACCATAGCACTGCCTTTTGGAAAGTTATACCATCTTTTTGAACATCTATCAAAGGGGCCAACTGTTATTACGGGCACTGAATCAAATCGTATGCATGATTATGTTCTACTGCTCAGATACGAAATAGACTGGAGTAGAGAAAGGCATCAAAGTTTGCTCACAGCAATAATATGAGTCATAAGTACATTCATGGAAGAGCATCCAATTTAATGAGAATTTGAAGAGACAGAAAACTTGCAAAACATTTGAAATCTTCAACCCCTCGAAGCACATTGTCTTTTAAAATATACTTGGAGCTAACCAAGAGGGTCAGGTCTTTTGATGAGCCACTGGGTGTGAATTTTGGTAGTGGAAACTTGTGATGAGGATATAATGAGAAAACCCACACCTGAGAAGGAAGCTGACAGAACCAGAGGCACAGAGACACAGGGTAAAGCAAGCGCAGCTTTATGGGGAGGTCTGGGACACAGTGTGCTTGGCAGATCAAAGATGCATACCGAAGGGAAAGAGACTGAGCCACAAATAACGTACCAAACCTTTATGTTCCAGGTCAACAAGGTTATTGAAAGAACTGGTGTCTTTCACACTGTGGTGTCTCCTCTTATGGTACTTTCTATGGTATTTGCCTGTGAGCATATGGTACCCCCCCACACACACATATGGTGGTGTCCCCTGTCTCCTATGGACGGTGCTGAGAACACCACCACCGTATGACAGCATTTCCATACATAAATGCTCTCCAAGTTCTCTGCAAATGAAGTAGACACAAAATTTCAGACCATGTTAATCCTTTTGGGATATACTTGTTTATACTAGAACATATCTAGCAGGTGAGGGGGTCATGATTGCTTAGTTTTTTTCATGTTTCTATGGGAATTGGCAACAGACACAAAAATAAGAGAGCTGAAGGAGCAGTCTGTGCCCATACCCGTGCTCGGATACCTCTCAACACCATCTGCACCTTGTTCCTCCTCCACTACAGACACAACTTCTCTGCTGGAGTGTTCTCAGTGGGTACCGTCGGTGCTCTACCCAGGGCCACTCAGCTCCTTTGGCCATTTCTGGCTACCCTTCTCCAGGCTTTAGTGTGTTTTTAATCTCCAAACATCTGCTGCTCCACTTCCTCTCCTGAGCCCTGCCCCTGAGCTCTGGCACTGATTTGCTCTAGAAGAGCCTGGGAGTTTACATCTTAAGAAATCATCTTCAGCCCGTGATGGCACACGTGGAAGCAGGAAAGCCAGGCTCCCTTGTTTCGGGGCAAAGCAATTCTGAGGTGCAGCATATCTGCAGAGTTCCTCTAGGAGTCAAAGCTGAAGCCACCTTTTTCTGGAACTACCTGTAGCCCTGGCCCATGCCCACTACCAGTCTCATGAAGCACTTCCAGAGTACATCCTTGTGCTCAGATCCTCATCTTGGGGACGGATACTGAGGACCTACCAAGACACGGCATGTTATCAGGAAAAGCAAAGCATCTATTTTATCTATATTTTTTTTCAGTATATTGTTAATAGGCTTTCTTTCTTCCTTTTTAGCACAAGCATTATACTATTATTACACCTAAAAATTCATTAAAATTCTTTAACACCATCTAGTAGTCTCAGAAATATGTTTTTTGACTTTGGTTTTTACAAATTCGAATCCATAAAGTCCACATATTACATACAGTAAGTATGTTTATGCTCTACTTTGGATTTTTTTTTTTTAAAGAGAGAGTGAGAGAGGAGAGAGAGTGATAGAGAGAGAGAATTTTAAATATTTATTTATTTATTTTTTAGTTCTCGGCGGACACAACATCTTTGTTGGTATGTGGTGCTGAGGATCGAACCCGGGCCACACACATGCCAGGCGAGCGCACTACCGTTTGAGCCACGTCCCCAGCCCTACTTTGGATTTTTTTATTTTGGTTTTTAATTCTAATCTGTTGTATATGACAGCAGAATGCATTACAGTTTATACCACATATATAGAGCAGAATTTTTCGTGTCTCCGGTTGTACACAAAGTATACTTACACCATTTGTGTCTTCATACATGTACGTAAGGTAATGATGTCCATCTCATTCCACTGTCTTTCCTACTCCCATGTCCCTTCCCTTCCCCTTCCACCCCTTTGCCCTATTAGAGTTTGTCTAATAATCCTTTGGTCCCTCTTCCAACTCCACTATGAATCAGCCTCCTTATATCACAGATAAAATTTGGAATTTGGTTTTTTGGAATTGGCTTACTTCACTTAGCATAATATTCTCCAACACTATCCATTTACCTGAAAATGCCATGATTTTATTTTCTTTTATTGCTGAGTAATATTTGATTGTGTGTATATACCACATTTTTTTAAACTATTCATCTATTGAAGGGCATCTAGATTGGTTCCACAGTTTAGCTATTGTGAATTGTGCTGCTCTAAACATTGATGTGGCTGTGTCCCTGTAGTATGCTGTTTTTAAGTCCTTTGGGTATAGACCAAGAAACTGGGTCAAATGGTGGTTCTATTCCCAGTTTTCCAAGGAATCTCCATACTGCTTTCCATATTGGCTGCACCGTTTTGCAGTCCCACCAGGAATGTATGAGTGTGTCTTTTTCTTTACATTCTCACCAATACTTACTGTTATTTATATTCTTTTTTTTATTGGTTGTTCACAACATTACAAAGCTCTTGACATATCATATTTCATACATTAGATTGAAGTGGGTTATGAACTCCCAATTTTACCCCAAATGCAGATTGCAGAATCATGTCGGTTACACATCCACAATTTTACATAATGCCCAATTAGTAATTGTTGTATTCTGCTACCTTTCCTATCCCCTACTATCCCCCCTCCCCTCCCCTCCCATCTTCTCTCTCTACCCCATCTACTGTAATTCATTACTCTCCTTGTTTATTTTCCCATTCCCCTCACAACCTCTTATATGTAATTTTGTATAGCAATGAGGGTCTCCCTCCATTTCCATGCAATTTCCCTTTACTCTTCCTTTCCCTCCCATCTCATGACTCTGTTTAATGTTAGTCTTTTCTTCCTGCTCTTCCTCCTTGCTCTGTTCATAGTTGCTCTCATTATATCAAAGAAGACATTTGGTATTTGTTTTTTAGGGATTGACTAGCTTCACTAAGCATAATCTGCTCTAGTGCCATCCATTTCCCTGCAAATTCTATGATTTTGTCATTTTTTATTGTTGCATAGTACTCCATTGTGTATAGATGCCACATTTTTTTTTTATCCATTCATCTATTGAAGGGCATCTGGGTTGGTTCCACAGTCTAGCTATTGTGAATTGTGCTGCTATGAACATCGATGTGGCAGCATCCCTGTAGCATGCTCTTTTAAGGTCTTCAGGGAATAGTCCGAGAAGGGCAATAGCAGGGTCAAATGGTGGTTCCATTCCCAGCTTTCCCAGGAATCTCCAAACTGCTTTCCAAATTGGCCGCACCAATTTGCAGTCCCACCAGCAATGTACAAGAGTACCCTTTTCTCCACATCCTCGCCAGCACTTGTTGTTGTTTGACTTCATAGTGGCTGCCAATCTTACTGGAGTGAGATGGTATCTTAGGGTGATTTTGATTTGCATTTCTCTGACTGCTAGAAATGGTGAGCATTTTTTCATGTACTTGTTGATTGATTGTATGTCCTCCTCTGAGAAGTGTCTGTTCAGATCCTTGGCCCATTTGTTGATTGGGTTATTTGTTATCTTATTGTCTAATTTTTTGAGTTCTTTGTATACTCTGGATATTAGGGCTCTATCTGAAGTGTGAGGAGTAAAAATTTGTTCCCAGGATGTAGGCTCCCTATTTACCTCTCTTATTGTTTCTCTTGCTGAGAAAAAACTTTTTAGTTTAAGTAAGTCCCATTTGTTGATTCTTGTTATTAACTCTTGTGCTATGGGTGTCCTATTAAGGAATTTGGAGCCCGACCCCACAATATGTAGATCGGAGCCAACTTTTTCTTCTATCAGACGCAGAGTTTCTGATTTGATATCAAGCTCCTTGATCCATTTAGAGTTAACTTTTGTTCATGGTGAGAGGAAGGGATTCAGTTTCATTTTTTTGCATATGGATTTCCAGTTTTCCCAACACCATTTGTTGAAGATGCTATCCTTCCTCCATTGCATGCTTTTAGCCCCTTTATCAAATATAAGATAGTTGTAACTTTGTGGATTGGTCTCTGTGTCCTCTATTCTATACCATTGGTCCACTCGCCTGTTTTGGTACCAGTACCATGCTGTTTTTGTCACTATTGCTCTGTAATATAGTTTGAAATCTGGTATCGCTATACCGCCTGATTCACACTTCCTGCTTAAAATTGCTTTTGCTATTCTGGGTCTTTTATTTTTCCATATGAATTTCATGATTGCTTTATCTATTTCTACAAGAAATGCCATTGGGATTTTGATTGGCATTGCATTAAACCTATAGAGAACTTTTGGTAATATCGCCATTTTGATAATGTTAGTTCTGCCTATCCATGAACAGGGTATATTTTTCCATCTTCTAAGATCTTCTTCTACTTCTCTTTTTAGGGTTCTGTAGTTTTCATTGTATAAATCTTTCACCTCTTTTGTTAGGTTGATTCCCAAGTATTTTATTTTTTTGGAGGATATTGTGAATGGAGTGTTTGTCCTCATTACCGTTTCAGAAGTTTTGTTGCTGATATACAGAAATGCCTTTGATTTATGCGTGTTGATTTTATATCCTGCCACTTTGCTGAATTCATTTATTAGTTCTAGTAGTTTCTTTGTAGACCCTTTTGGGTCTTCTAAGTATAGAATCATGTCATCTGCAAATAGTGATAATTTAAGTTCTTCTTTTCCTATTTTTATGCCTTTAATTTCTTTTGTCTGTCTAATTGCTCTGGCCAGTGTTTCGAGAACTATATTGAATAGAAGTGGTGATAGAGGGCATCCCTGTCTTGTTCCAGATTTTAGAGGGAATGCCTTCAACTTTTGTCCATTCAGAATGATGCTAGCCTGAGGCTTAGCATAGATAGCTTTTACAATGTCAAGGTACGTTCCTGTTATCCCTAGTTTTTCAAGTGTTTTGAACATAAAGGGATGCTGTACTTTGTTGAATGCTTTCTCTTTGTCTATTGAGATGATCATATGGTTCTTATCTTTAAGTCTATTGATGTGGTGAATAACATTTATTGATTTCCGTATATTGAACCAGCCTTGCATACCAGGGATGAATCCTACTTGATCATGGTGCACAATTTTTTTGATGTGTTTTTGTATTCGATTCACCAAAATTTTATTGAGGATTTTTGCATCTAGGTTCATTAGAGTTATTGGTCTGTAGTTTTCTTTCTTTGAGGTGTCTTTGTCTGGTTTTGGAATCAGGGTGATGTTGGCCTCATAGAATGAATTTGGAAGAGCTCCCTCTTTTTCTATTTCCTGAAATAACTTGAAAAGTATTGGTATTAATTCTTCTTTAAAGGTTTTGTAAAACTCCGCTGTATACCCATCCGGTCCTGGGCTTTTCTTGGTTGGTAGTCTTTTGATGGCTTCTTCAATTTCATCCATTGATATTGGTCTGTTCAAATTGTGTGTATCCTCCTGACTCAGTCTAGGCAAATCATATGACTTAAGAAATTTATCGATGTCTTCACTATCTTCTATTTTATTGGAATATAGGTTTTCAAAATAATTTCTAATTGTCTTCTGTATTTCTGTAGCATCTGTTGTGATATTGCCTTTTTCATCCCGTATGTTAGTAATTTGAGTTCTCTCTCTTCTTCTCTTTGTTAGCATGGCTAAAGGTCTGTCGATCTTATTTATTTTTTCAAAGAACCAACTTTTAGTTTTGTTAATTTTTTCAATAGTTTCTTTTGTTTCAATTTCATTAATTTCCGCTCTGATTTTAATTATTTCTTGCCTTCTGCTACATTTGCTGTTGTTTTGCTCTTCCTCTTCTAGGGCTTTGAGATGAAGTGTGAGCTCATTTATTTGTTGGTTTTTTCTTTTTTTGAGGAATGACCACCAGGCGATGAATTTTCCTCTTAAAACTGCTTTCATTGTGTCCCATAGATTCCGATATGTTGTGTCTGTATTTTCATTTATCTCTAAGAATTTTTTGATTTCCTCCTTTATGTCTTCTGTAACCCATTGATCATTCAGTAACATATTGTTCATTTTCCATGTGATGTAGGATTTTTCCTTCCTTCTTTTATCATTGATTTCCAGTTTCATTCCATTATGATCAGATAAAATGCATGGTATTATCTCCACCCCTTTATATTTACTGAGCGTTGCCCTGTGGCATAATATATGGTCTATTTTTGAGAAGGATCCATGTGCTGCAGAGAAAAAAGTATATCCATTTGATGATGGTTGATATATTCTATATATGTCAGTTAAGTCTAGGTTATTAATTGTGGTATTGAGTTCTATAGTTTCCTTATTCAACTTTTGTTTGGAGGATCTGTCCAATGGTGAGAGAGGTGTGTTGAAGTCACCCATAATTATTGTGTTGTGGTCTATTTGATTCTTGAACTTGAGGAGAATTTGTTTTATGAATGTCGCAGCGCCATTATTTGGTGCATAAATATTGATAATTGTTATGTCTTGTTGGTGAATGGTTCCTTTCAACAGTATATAATGTCCTTCTTTATCCCTTTTGATTAACTTAGTCTTGAAGTCGATTTTATTCGATATGAGGATGGCCACCCCTGCTTGCTTACGAGGACCGTGTGCGTGGTATATTTTTTCCCATCCTTTCACCTTCAGCCTGTGTATGTCTTTTCCAATCAGATGTGTCTCCTGGATGCAGCATATTGTTGGATTTGTTTTTTTAATCCATGATATCAGCCTATGTTGCTTTATTGGAGAGTTTAAGCCATTAACATTCAGAGTTACTATTGATATATGGTTTGTACTTCCATCCATGTTTGATTATTTATCCTTTTTTTAAAAAAAATTTAGTTTGTTTCTCCATGATTATTTTTCCCCTCTCCCTCTGTCTTTACCGAGGCACTTCCCTCTGGTCGTTTTGGTTATTGTTTTTCATTTCTTCCTCATGTAGTGTTTTGCTCAAAATGCTTTGCAATGCTGGTTTTCTGGCTGCAAATGCTTTTAACTTTTGTTTATCATGAAAGATTTTTATTCCATTGTCATACCTGAAGCTTAATTTTGCTGGATACAGAATTCTTGGTTGGCATCCATTGTCTTTCAGTGTTTGAAATACATTGTTCCATGACCTTCTTGCTTTCAGTGTCTGTGATGAAACATCCGTTGTTAACCTTATTGGTTTACCCCTGAATGTAATCTGTCTCCTTTCTCTTGTAGCTTTTAATATTTTCTCTTTGTTCTGTATATTGGATATCTTCATAACAATGTGTCTTGGCATTGGTCTACTGTGATTTTGTGTGCTCGGTGTCCTGTATGCATCTTCAATTTGTATATCTGTTTCCTTTTTTATTTCTGAAAAGTTTTCTGTAATTATTTCATTCAGCAGGTTACTCATTCCCTTGGTTTGAATCTCTGTACCTTCTTCTATCCCGATGACTCGTAAGTTTGGTTTTTTTATGTTATCCCATAACTCTTGGATGTTTTTCTCGTGATTTTTTACCAGCCTTTCTGAGTTGGCTAGACTCTTTTCAAGATGAAATATTTTGTCTTCATTATCTGACGTTCTGGCTTCTACTTGCTCCACTCTGTTAGTGATACTCTCAATTGAGTTTTTAATTTGGTTTATAGTTTCCTTCATTTCTAAGATTATGGTTTGATTCTTTTTTATAATCTCTATCTCCTGATAAAGGTGCTTAACTTCTTTTATCTCTTTGTGTAATACATTCTCAATGTGTTCTTTCACTGCTTGAATTTGCTGTCTCGTATCCTCTTTAAGGTTCCATTCCATCTGTCTAAGGTGTTCCTTGAGTTCTTTATATGACCATTTTTCTGATGACTCTAGGTCCTCCTGAATATTTAAGCTGTCCTGCATTGTTTGTACTCCTTTTCTTCCTTGCTTTTTGAAGCTGCTCATGTTACTTCTTGTTCTGTTTGACTGCTGAGTTACTGTTTACTCCTATAAATTTATTTGATGCTTGGGAGGAAAGGTATTAGAAGGGAAGGGAAAAAGTCACTAAAGAGAATGAGAATAAGCAGGTAGAATTCAAGGAAGGGGGGGAAAGATAATTGAAAAGAAATGAAAAGACAAAAGAAGAAAAAAAATAGGAAATAAAAAAAGAAAAAAAATTTTTTTAACTAATAAAAAAAATTAAAATTAAAATTGGAAGAAAAAAATTGTAAAAAAAATTAAAAAAACAAGAAAGAAAAATGAAAATGAAAGAAAACCCGAAATCAAAATTAAAAAAAAAAAACTAATAAATGCAGTCTTAGAGTTTGATTAACTTCTCTTCCAGTAGGTGGCGCTGTGACTACCAGGCCAAGTTTCTCCTATCAATACGCGGAAACCAATCACTGTGCAGCAGCTCCTCCTCCCAGACTGGGCGAGTCTCCAATCCTGGGTGCCTAGGGCGTCCTCTTGTGTCTAGTCACGTTCCCACTATTCCTCTAGCCAGGCCCCTCTCATGGGTGCCGCTCACCACAATACTGGGTACATGCCAGATCTGCTGCTCTCGGGAGCCCTGTTGTCATGAATGACTGGGCACACTCTTCCAGTTTGCCAATCCCTCAGACCCTAAGTTTTTAGAGCTTGGGGCTGAGAATCCTCAGCGAATTTTACTGCCCCTCTGGTAGCCACACCCCCGGTAGCTGGTGCAAGAGACCTCAGCTGTCAGCACTGGTGGGAGCGGTAGTCCCGCGCCGCGGGTCCCGTGCCACCTCTAATTCCCTCGGTCTGGCTACCATGCTCACGGGAGAGCTGGGAGGGGCCCTTACAGGAGAGCTGAGATTGGTCCTTAAGGTTTCCCCCATGTGTGGAGAGGGAAGGCTAGCGAATTACACACCTGTAGCTGCAGGTTTCAATGAAGTTATCTCCTCCGCCGCAGTCTGATGATGTCAGTTGTCTGCCATGGTGGTATCTCTTGCAAATGGCGACAGTTCGTTTCCCTTTGCTGGGTGACCAATGCAACGGGTGGGTCCTTACTGTCTCTCCCAAGCCCTGTTTCAAACCTGTGGCCACTACCTATGAAGGCTCGGTTGGCATTTACCTCTGTAGGATCAGAAGGGCTGACCGGTTGTTTCAGCTGGATGGATTAGTGCTGAGTCACAGCTGTTTGTCTGCGGGAAGCAGGCGAACGGGAGCTTGAATTCAGCCGATCCAGGTTCAGTGTGTGTTCTGAGAGGCCCAGACTGCTCGTCCCAGATCCACGTCAGCTCAGCATTGCCTAGTGATCCTGAGCAAACAGAATTAGGCTGTTTACGACTCCCTATGCCTGCACAGCTGAAGAGGTCAGAGAGTTGATCTCTCCGCGCCCGCCGCCATGTTGGAATCCCCCCTGTTGTTTATATTCTTAATAGCTGCCATTCTGACTGGAGTGAGATGAAATCTTAGAGTAGTTTTGATTTGCATTTCTATAATTGCTAGAGATGTTAAAACTTTTTTAATATATTTGTTGATTGATTGTATATCACCTTCTGAGAAGTATCTGTTCAATTTCTTGACACATTTATTGATTGGGTTATTTGTTTTTTTGGTGTTTAGCTTTCTGAGATCTTCATGTACCCTAGAGATTAGTGCTCTATTTGATGTGCAAGTGGTAAAAATTTGCTCCCAAGCTGTAGGCTCTCTACTCACCTCACTAATTGTTTCTTTGGTTGAGAAGAAGCTTTTTAGTTTGAATCCATCACATTTATTAATTCTTGATTTTAATTTTTGAGCTGTAAGAGTCTTATTAAGGAAATAGGGACATAATCCGATATGATTGAGATTTGGGCCTACTTTTACTTTTATTAGATGCAGATCTCTGGTTTAATTTCTAGGTCCTTGATTCATTTTGAGTTGAGTTTTGTGCATTTATTGTGTTGCATATGGATTTCCAATTCTCCCAGCACCATTTGTTGAAGAGGCTATCTTTTCTCTAATGCATGTTTTTGGCAACTTTGTCTAATATAAGATACCTGTAATTATGTGGGTTAGTCTCTGTGTCTCTATTCTGTACCATTGATCTACCAGTGTGTTTTGGTGCCAATACCGTTCTGTTTTTGTTACTATTGCTCTGTAGTATAGGTTTGGTCTGGTATAGTTATGTCACCTGCTTTATTCTTCCTGCTAAAGATTGATTTAGCTATTATGGGTCTCTTATTTTTCCAGATGCATTTAATGACTTATTTTTCTATTTCTATGAGGAACGTCATTGGGATTTTGATTGGAATTGCATTAAATCTGAATAGTGCTTTTGATAATATGGTCATTTTGACATTATTAATTCTGCCTATCCAAAGACAAGGGAGATCTTTTCATGTTCTAAGGTCTTCTTTAATTTATTTCTTTAGTGTTCTGTAGTTTTCATTGTAGAGGTCTTTCACCTCTTTTGTTAGGTTGATTCCCAAGTTGTTTTTTTTTTTTTTGAGGCTACTGTAAATGGGATAATTTTCCTCATTTCACTTTATGAGGATTTGTCATACAGAAATTCCTTTGATTTATGGGTGTTGATTTTATTTCCTGCTACTTTGCTGAATTCATTTACTAGTTCTAGAAGTTTTCTGGTAGAACTTTTAGGGTCTTCTAGGTATAGAATCATATCATCAGCAAATAATGCCAATTTGAGTTCTTATTTTCCTATGTGTATCCCTTTAGTTTCTTTCTTCTGTCTAATTGCTCTGGCCCGTGTTTCAAGAACTATATTAAATAGAAGTGGTGAAAGAGGGCATCCCTGTCTTGTACCAGTTTTTAGAGGGAATGCCTTTAATTTTTCTTCATTTAGAATGATGTTGGCCTGGGGCTTAGCATAGATTGCTTTTATGATGTTGAGATATGTTCGTGTTATCCCTAGTTTTTCTAGTGTTTTGAACATAAAGGGGTGCTATATTTTGTCAAACATTTTTTTCTGCATCTACTGAAATGATCATATGATTCTTATCTTTAAGTTTATTGATGTGATGAATTACATTTATTGATTTCCATATGTTGAACCAACCTTGTATCACTTGGATGAATCCCACTTGGTCAGGGTGCACTATCTTTTTGATAAGTTTTTGTATTCCATTTGTCATAATTTTATTGAGAATTTTTCCATCTATGTTCATTAGAGATATTGGTCTGAAGTTTTCTTTCTTTGATGTGTCTTTGTCTGGTTTGGGGATCAGGGTGATATTGGCTTCATAGAATGAGTTTGAAAGTGCTCCCTCTTTTTCTACTTCCTGAAATTAATTGAAGAGTATTGGTATTAGTTCTTCCTCAAAGGTCTTGTAGAACTCAGCTGTGTATCCATCTGGTCCTGGGCTTTTCTTGGTTGATAGACTTATGATGGCGTCTTCTATTTCATTGCTTGAAATTGATCTGTTTAAATTGTGTACATCATCCTGAATCAATTTGGGCAAATCATGTGACCCTGGAAATTTGTCAATACCTTCAATATTTTCTATTTTATTGGAGTACAAGTTTTCAAAATAATTTCTAATTATCTTCTGTATTTCTGTAGTTTCTGTTGTGATGACATTTCCTTTTTCATCATGTATGTTAGTAATTTGAGTTTTCTTTCTTCTTCTCTTTTTTAGCATGGGTAAGGGCTTATCAGTTTTATTCATTTTTTTAAAGAACCAAATTTTGCTTTGTCAATGTTTTTAATTGTTTCAATTTCATTGATTTCAGCTCTGACTTTAATTATTTCCCATCTTCTACTGCCTTTGGTGTTGATTTGTTCTTATTTTCTAGGGCTTTGAGATATAGTGTTAAGTCATTTATTTGTTGACTTTTTCTTCTTTTAAGGAATGAACTCTTTGCAATGAACTTTCCTCTTAATACACTTTCATAGTGTTCAAGAGATTTGTGTACATTGTATCTGTATTCTCTTTCACTCTAAGAATTTTTTAACATTCTCCTTGATGTCTTTTGCAACCCATTGTTCATTCAGTAGCATATTATTTAGTCTCCAGGTGTTGGAGGAGCTTTTATTTTTATTTTATCATTGATTTCTCATTTCATTCCATTATGATCTGATGGAATGCAGGATAGTATTTCTATTTTTTTATATTTGCTAAGAGTTGCATTGTGGTTTAATATATGGTCTATTTTATAGAAGGATCCATGTGCTGCTGAGAAGAAAGCATATTCATTCATTGAAGGATGGCATATTCTATATATGTCAGTTAAGTCTAAGTTATTGATTGTATTATTGAGTTCTATTGTATTATTGTTCAGCTTTGGTTTGGACTATCTGTCCAGTGGTGAAAGAGATATGTTAAAGTCACCCAGAATTATTGTGTTGTGGTCTATTTGACTCTTGAACTTGAGAAGAGTTTGTTTGATAAATGTAGATGTTGCATTGTTTGGGGCATATGAATCTATTATTGTTATGTCTTGTTGATGAATGTTTCCCTTAAGCGGTATGAAATATCCTTCTTTATCCATTTTGATTAACTTTGCCTTGAAGTCTACTTTATTTGATATGAGGATGGAAACCCTGCTTGCTTCTGCAGTCCATGTGAGTGGTATGATTTTTCCCATCATTTCACCTTCAATCTGTGGATATCTTTTCTTATGAGATGAGTCTCTTGGAGTCAGCATATTTTTGGGTCATTTTTTAAAATTCAATCTGCCAGTCTATGTCTTTCGATTGGTGAGTTTAGGCCATTAACATTCAGGTTTATTATTGAGACATGATTAGTTTTCACAGACATTTTTGTTTATTTTTTGTATTTAACTTGACTTGGTTTCTCCTTTGATTAGTTTTTCCTTTAGTATAATACCTCTCTTTGCTGATTTTCATTGTTGTTTTTCAATTCCTCATCAAAGAATATTTTGCTGTTATATATGGTTCTATAGTGCAGGGTTTTGAGTTGTAAATTCTTCTAACTTTTGTTTATCATGGAAGGTTTTATTTCATCATCAAATGTAAAGCTTAATTTTGCTGGATACAAGATTCTCAGTTGGCATCCATTTTCTTTCAGAGCTTGATATATGTTGTTCCAGGATCTTCTAGCTTTCAGGGTCTGGGTTGAAAAATCTGCACATAATCTAAATGGTTTCCACCTATATATAATCTGATTCCTTTCTCTGTGGCTTTTAATATTCTCTCCTTATTCAGTATGTTAGGCATTTTCATTATAATGTGCCTTGGTGTGGATCTGTTGTAATTTTGTACATTTGGCATTCTGTAAGCCTTCTAAATTTGGTTTTCTAATTCATTCTTAATGTTTGGAAATTTTTCTGATATTGTTTCATTGAATAGATTGTTCATTCCTTTGGTTTGGAACTCTATTCCTTCCTCTATCCCAATAACGCTTAAATTTGGTCTTTTCATGCTATTCCATATTTCTTGAATGTTCTGCTCATGGTTTCTTACCATTTTCACTGTGTGATCTACGTTCTTTTTAACATTATATATTTTGTCTTCATTGTCTGAGGTCCTGTCTTCCAAGTGGTCCAATCTGTTGGTGATGCTTTCAATTTAACTTTTAATTTGGTTTATTGTTTATTTCATTTCAAGGATTTCTATTTGTTTTTTTTGTTTGTTTGTTTTTGTAGAACCTCTATCTCCCTATTGAAGTAGTCTTTTGCTTCCTCTATTTGTTTATGTAGTTCTTTGTCAAAATGATCTTTTGCTGCCTGTATTTGCTCTCTTATATCATCCTTTAATTCACAGAATATTTTAATTATGTGCATCCTGAACTCCTTCTCTATCCTTTCTTCTCCTGTGTTGGCCATGGATTCTAATAATATGGTATCTTGTTTTGTTTTGTCTTTTCATATTGCTTGTATGTCTTCCCTTCGAGCACTACGGATCCAAGGCATTACCTTTTTTTATCCAATAGGCTTATAGTGCCCCTGAAGGGATCCAATACCTTTCCTTTGAGGTAAAGGACAATGTTAAGAGATCCCAATATAAATATTATACACCCTAAAAACCAACTGTTTGCTATTATGACATTTACAGTTTGGTCACAATGTACAGAAATGGTGAATTTGATTATTAACTACAATATACTCAGTAGGTTTGTAAAAGGGTTTACAGTTTCTGATGGTGGACAAAAAACCGGGGGTGTGAGGAGTAGGATGATATGCTGAGTAGATAGGAGGTGAGACTATAGAGTTATTATATCTTAGAAAGAGTGTAAGAGAAATCTAAAGAGGAAGATTAGTAGCAGGAGAAGAAAGAAAAAGTAATTTTGGGTAGACAAGTGGGAAGGTGGTAGAGTACATAAAGCAAACACACATATATATTAAGAAAAATTAAAAATGTTAAAATAGTAGAAATTGGTGGAAAAAAAGAAAAAGAATATACAATACAACTGTAATATACTATTCAGATGTCCCAGTCCTCAAAATCCAAATTCATGCAAAGTTCTTGGTTTCACATATGTTAGAGATATGAGGGCAGGAGAAGAGAGAGGGAGGGGGGAAAAATCTTGAAGGAAGAAACAGAGATTGTTTTGGTTGGAGATCAGCATCGTTCCTGCTTCCTTTCTCATCCAATAGGTGGGTCCTCTCTTGTTAGTTGGTATCAACACCCTCAGGATAGTGGAGGTAACCCTGTTGCCACTGTGCCAGGGTGGCACCTACTAGGGAGGGGGGAGTTAGAAACTAGGTACCGGGCCCGCTGGAGTTCCAACCTGTGAGTTGCCCCCACTGAAGATGGTAATGAAGGTGGACCCAGATGAAGATGCCTACTTTCAATGAAGGGGTATCGAATCAGGTTGGGGGAGCAAGGCACTGGCTTTGGATGATGAGTTCAGAGAAGAGATCTGTGGCATGCAGTGTGTGGCCATCGGCTGACTTTAGAGCCTGTGTGATGTTCTCGGATGCTGGCAGGTTACTGCACCTAGGGGACTATCTCTGGTGCTGCAGAGTCCCAAGATTGTAGTAACTAAAGGAGCCCCACATTGGTAGACAGAGGTTCACATGAGGGTGCAGCTGGAGTTCTTGTGTGTGGGAAGCTGCTGGTGTCCTGCACAGAAATGGCATCCATGGTATCTGTTTGGGTGGGTGGCCGAAATTTCTTCTTGAGGGCTGCTGCCACGGTGATCTCGCTCTGGTACCTTGTAGTCCTGCATGAGCGAGTAATTGGGAGACCTACTCTGACACTGAGGCCTGGAGGCCTGGACAGGCATTCCTGCACAGGGATAGGAATATCGCTCACAGAGAAGCAGTATTCTCACTACTAGAATTCCAGGTCATGGAATGACACAGAATGCTGCCTCTGTGTCACCCGCCATCTTGGATTTCCCCTCTATGTTGGATTTGATGTGTCTCCCCATGGGCTCTGTGTTATAGGCTTGGTCCCTGGCATGGTACAATTGAGAGTTAGTGGAAACATCAGTAGGTGGGGCCTAGTATAAGGTCTTCAGGTCCTAGGGGTGCACCCTTGAAGGGGATTGTGGGATCCCATGTCTTCTGTTTTTCACTTCCCAGCCATGAGATGAATGGGTTCACTCCACCAAGTGTTCCCACCATGAGAAGCCAACTAACATGGTTACTTAGTTTTAAGGGCTACTCCCTCCTGAGAGCCAAGTATTTGTTGAAAAAAATCAGATCACTGGTGTTGAAAAGTTACCCATGTGAGTTTTGTGACAATTGCATCTTTGTGATTTGGAGTAACACTTATCACCACCATTCTTGAAAATTGATAATTGGATTTAAAGATTGATTCGATTCAGCTTTCTTTTTGCTTTTCTTTTTTTCCCCAAAAGTATCTCATGGGATCTGTGCTTCATATTGCCTTATCTCAAAACACCCATTATGTCTTATTCACACTAATCCATTATAGAATTATAAAATTCACTGTTACTCTTTCATTTAGTGGCTTTGGTGGCCAATGATGAGTGATAACTCCAAAATGCTGCTTTATTACAGATTGTAAAATAGTGAAATTGTATTCCATTCTTCCTTCTGCATTTATTAGCTGGAAACCCCTTCTAAAGAACAGTCTCTCATCAACTATTTGATTACCTGAAATATAATTTGTAAAAGAAAGCAGGATATGTACTTGATTGTTTACTTTTACTTGCCGAGTTCTAGATAAATGACTTGGTGTCATAGTAATCCAGATAGGTGACAAATTCAGGCAGCATACTTTTTTAAATTCTTGGATTGTTATATATTTGATCTAATTTATAAGGTCAGGATCCTTTTTGTTGTTTAAATTGTGCCATATTTGGTATTGGGATCTCATTCAACTCAGCTCTTATAGCTTTATACCAAAATCCCAGCAGTCTCCCTTGAAGTACAAGGTATTCCTGCCCAGACATGAAGTTAGCTTTTTCCTTTGCTTTCTTTTTTTTTAAGAAGTCTGATTCCTGTTGATGAGAAATGATATTTAGAGACATAATCTGAGTGCTATGTTACAATTATTACTGAGTTGTTTCAGTTCTAGATCTTTTTTCAAACTGAGATATGAAATGCATGTGTGTATATATAAAATGCATGTTGTATATATAAAAAGTATTCTATATTTGTATGGATATTTACAACTCAAATAAAATATTGTAGCATTTTACTTAACTTCCTTGATTTTGTCTTATTCTCAGGACCCTTTTCCCTAACTACATTAGTGATCTTATTATTTTTATTCTTTAATACAAATCTCACACTTTCAAAATACTGATATTATTATTACAAAAACGTAGTTTGAATTTTCTGAGTCACTCCTTATATTTGAGGATTATTTTACCGCAATGATTGGTCAAGTTACTCAAATTACTTTGCGCAAAGGTCACTGGTACAAATTTTTCTCTGCATTTTGCCATCAACATCATGTGCAACTATGTTGATTTGTTTTGTAATTCTGGAGATACTGAACATTTTAAATTTAAAATAGTATAGAAAATTTTCATGGTTCCAAAGTCAAAGCCATAAACCAAAGCAGACTCCTTGCCATGGTTTCCCTATTCCACCAAGGGTATCAATTTTGTTTGTTTTTAGTTTCTTCTTCCTTTCTATTTTTTTTTTTTAAATAAGAAAATCTGTGTGCTTCATCTAGAAAAGGAGACAAATGTACACTTGGCTCTAAGTCTTGAATTTTTCCCTTAAAAATGTGAAAAACTTATAATGGGGGTCTCAGAATATTCCCCAAGAACTTCATTGTTTTCTTTTTCTTTTCTTTTTTTCCTCTTTCTCTATTTAAAGCACCTTGAACTAAGCTGCTCAGACCTTCACTGCTTTGAAAATAGTTTTGCAAAATTAGTCCCCAAAGGGGTTGGCATGTGCTGCTGGACATGAGCCTGAGCTGAAGACACGTCCAATGAAGGGGCAGTTGACAAGAACCAACAGGGTACAGGGCTGAAGCCAATAATCAAAACCTTAACAGATTTTTACACCATGATGCAGAGTACTTAATAACTAATAGCAGGACCTTAAGAGTCAGATCAATCTGAGTGACCATCTGCTCACTATTTGACCTTGGGTAGAGTATGTTTATCTCTGTCCTGCAGGTTCTTTGTTCAAAAAGTGAGGATTCTTTTTAAAGTAAGAATATTGAATGTGATGATGTATATGATGCCCCTCACACAGAATGTTTATCATCATCGTCATCATCACCACCATCAGCACATAGAGCAGGCCCTTGCAGCCAGAACTAGGACAGACCTAATGGAGATGTCCCTCACAGTGGCCTATACCCAGAGACATTTCCAAGGATCAGGATAAATTGAAGGTGTTGTTTGAAAGAGTGGTTACCTAAAAGAGAGGGACCAGCAAAGAAATAGACCATAACAGAGCAGCAAAGTTATAGCAAGAGACCAAGTGGAACTGGAAAAAATAAAGAGTGTTTTGAAGAGTGTGAGGGTGTCAAATTGAAACAGGAGCTAAGAAGAAATCCCAAGTGTAGAGAGGAGTATGGTGAGTGGCTTCTATGCAGTGCAGACTTAGTGCTCCCAAGGTAAATGTGAATGCTTCAAGCATCTATGTAGTATGAGGTTATCGGTGAAGCATTGCTTACCCAATATCAAGCGCTGTCAAATAGGTATGTGGGAGAAAGCTTTTGGAGCTGGGGTTGATAGGACTAAAGCAGACTATGATTCTCCAAATGGCCACTGGGGTTGTTATTTGGGATTCATTTTTGGTGTTAAGCCCATGGAGGAAAGTGAAAAATTTAGTAGTCCAGCGTCTGGGAAGAAACCTGAGGTCTTACAAAGTATTCAGAAAAAGTTGCTGATATAATGTGACATTAAAGGTGTGTCAGAACCTATGTGACCCTTCACAGGTGGATGAAACCAATTCCCAATCCTGGAGGGACATTGGCATGCATGGAATTATACCTGCTTGGTGCATCACTTTACCTGGGTGTAGGCAAAAGGAGCACACAGCAACCGTCTAGAAAATTGAGCCAGAGGTAACATTCAGGAGGAGGAAAACAGAACAAAGCAACTCATACTGAAGTGAAAAGGTTTGGGGTTTGCTGTGACCTGGAGACTTTTCAATATAAACAGTTTCTCACTGACCCTGCGGTTCCCACCTGTTCTCATCTTCATTTTGATTGGTAAGTTTTCTCCAAAGCACAATCCTGATTCTCTTTAATAACTTGAACTTAATAGAAGAAAAATCATTCATTTATTTTAGGTGGTCCTTCCTATATTTCCATGAATAATAGCCAACATATTGTAGTACATATATATTTGCACTGTAAAAAAGATCTCGGGTGATCCCTCCTCACCTTAACCCTCTCTACCTTCTCTGTTCACATAGATAGCTCCAACTGATCTTTCATATACCAAGGCTCAGGTTCTCCAGAGACTTCCCTAAATTTACTGGGTAGAGCTAAACTCTTTTCCTTGTCTATATATCATAAAACTTTATTCATTTATAACTACATTTAAGTAACCATATTTCTTTAATTACCTATTCACAAATCTATCTCTTCCATTGAGCCCATGGAAAACTGTATGCTCCTCACTTTATATCCCTGGTACCTAGCCAGAGTAAGTATACTTCAAATGGTTACTGAATAAATTAATATATGCATGCCAAAAACCAAGCAACCCAGAAATCCATTTTTCATACTTTCCAAGTCATGACCAAGTAAAGAATAAAAAGAGAGTCGTAGACAAACTGTCCAGTTAACCTTATAAATTTGATAAATTTAGCACAATCACAGTAGACTTAACTTCAATCAACTCTGTGTCTTGTGTGTCATTTATGTAGTACTTAAATATCTATACATCATCTTGCTCAAGCACACATCTCATGCATGATTTGTAAGCCTATAGAGGCTGGTATGTTATTCTGGCCTACAGAGAAAAGTCACTGGAGCATAGATACGCTTGTGAGGAAAATTCAAAGACCTGGTATGAGTTAATAGACAAAGATTGTCTGCTTCTTTGGCCAACAGAGAAGGTTCGATACAGAAAGATGTAGACAGATCAAAAAAGCCCACGTGTTAGGAAACATTATCCAAAATAATTCTAACCAAAAGTGCTTGTTATTTAAAAGTATTAGCAAATTCTCTAGGAATGTGCAGATGATTTAAAAATCTTGGTTTATGTTTGTTCTTAACTTTCCCAATTGACATCTAAGACAGTTTGGAACAATCATGGCTCCCTAGTGATGCTTCTGTATGAGGCCTATTAACCTCTCTGATCCTTAATCCTGTGACTTCAAGGTGAAGACAGAACCATTTTAAAGAATCACTATGTAAAGTCTAAAAGAAAGAGAGCAAGATAAAGACAGGGATGGGGTATGTCATTAAACCCACATTCCACTATATAACACATACCTATGACCCGGATATAATGGGCAAATGTACAGAAAGGATTACTAGAAGTTGAATTTGCTGAATTGGCACAGTTGCAGATGGCCAGAGACAAAGGGGGATGAGAAGATACTCATCTGAGCTTCATCTTCCTGGAGGATAAGAAAGAAGGTGGTAGAGAAAAGATAGTGATGAGAACAGTTTCCCACTCCAGGCACCAGATGGTACCATTGATCCAGAATATCCCTGAAAAAGGAGCGTGTGGTAGGAAGGGAGGAGAGCTGTCCCGAGCAAACCCCAACGGGAATATATTTGGTACTTAGTAACCTGGATGGCTAGGCCCATTGTATATTGAGTTTCAGTTTATACATTTTTTTCAGTTTAAGGAAAGACTCTTGGGAATATTGGAGGAAGGGGGAAAAACAATATTTCAGAAGCAGCGAAATTTGAATAGCTTATGGCCAAAGAACTAGCTTTTCTTTCACAGAGAGTGGATGTCATTTTAGGTCGTGGCACAAGAATATTTGCTTCTCCAAAAAGAGGAAGGAGGAGTCTCTTGGTCTGCCTAAACTGGACTGCATAATTGCTAATATCAGAACAGGTCTCACAGTTCAAGCCATCTCTTTTTTACTAATACCTGAAATAACTCCAAAACTTCTTGTTTCATAAAAAAAACTTGAGGAGGTGGAGCACATCATGTAACCCTATCTACTAGGAATGAACAAAAGAATCTTATATTCAGAAAACTGTAAATGATACATGGGTAACTCTTTGCACAGTAACTTACTACACAGTTCCTGGAGCCAAACTGCCTAGGTTCAAATCTGTTTTAATGCTTAGATGCTGTGAAACTAATAAAGAGGAGCAGGAGAGGGGAAATCAGCATTGCACCTTTCTGTTGTCTGCATAAGGTAGAAGCCCATCCATTAGGCAAGGGAAATTAAAAGCTAACTGATCCTGTGTGAATGTCTCTGGATCTAATCAGTGTCTGTGGCCCCAATTACCAGGCCTCCTGCACATCCCCTCCCTCTGCATTTGAAAATGATTTTAAAAATTGAGTTAAAACTTTAGGAAATTTTAGCACCAAAATTTACAAATCTTAAGTGCTGAGCCTGATAGATTTTAACCACCATACAAATAGGAACACAGATCATCCCTAGTATAGTTATAAGTTTCCTCCTACTCCTCTACCCTCAGTGTCCTGCCCTCAGAGGTAATGACTCTTCTGACTTCTATCACTGACGTTTTGGGTTGTATTTAAGATTCGTAAGATGCGATCTTTTGTCTCTTATTTTACTGAACATTATGCCTGAGAGATCTGTCCATGGTATTTGACCAGTGGTCTTTTTGCATTGCTGTGTATACTTGTATGATATGAATACAAGTTACTTTTCCAGTACAGCTTTGAGGGATGGTTGGGTCATTTCCAGCTTGGGACAATTAGGTGTAAAGCTGTTCATTCTGGAAGATGTCTTTGGGTAAATGTAAGTACTCATTTTTGCTGAGTGGTGGGGTAGAAATGCGTGCATCTTTGTCAGGTTCTGAAAAACAGTTTTGTGAAGCAGCTGTTCCAGTTGAACACCCCTGTTGATAGTGTGAGTGTGTTGGTTGTTCTACAACCTCATCAAACCTAGACAATATCTGTTCTTGGATGTCAGCTTCTCTGGTAAATACGTGTCAGTGACACATTGTGGTTTTAATTTTTACTTTCTGTAGTCTTCTATGTAATTGGGGGCCATTTGAATATCCTATTTTATGAAATCTGTTCAAGTCTTTTGCTCGATATTGAAGTCTATCATTTTACAGTTAAGTTGCAGATTTTTTTTTATTTTGGACAAAAATTTTTTGGACATGGGCCCTTTTTTGGGTTTATGTCATAAATCTCTTTTCATGACAATTGCCATTTTATAGTGTATAGAATTGCCTTCATTAATAAGGTTTTAATACACTTAAATGAAGTCTAATTTATTATTTTTAAAAATTATTAGTGAATTTTATACCCTGTTTAAAAACCTCTGTCTAGGAGCAGAGTGAAGAAGAAGAGGCCAGAACAACTCCTGGAGCAACCAACCGCATGGCCCTGCCTCCTGCTGCTGTGCCACCAAGTCCAAGGGAAAGCTGAAGGGGATGCTGAAGGAGATAGAGCCACGGTGATCCACAGAGAAGATCCACCAGGCTGTCTGCTAAACCTGCTCCTCCAAACCAGAGCCCACGCCTGAAAAGGACCCCTGCAAAGAAGGGGGAGAAGGGACCCAAAGGGGAAAGCTGAGCTGGTAAGGATGGAATAGCCCTGCCGACCAGGCACAGAAGTAGAAGGTGCTGGAGATGCCAAGGGCGCTGTGAGTGTGTTTGATAGCTGTGTGTTTCCGGTGACTGTACAGATTGAAATAGTATTATTATCAAGCTTTATAAAAATGCATAATTTTGTTTTACTTAAAAAAAAAAGACAATGTTATTAGCACACAGAACCCTTCAGTGTTGTTTTGGGGAAAGTAGCGTACATCACCAGCAGAATGTCTCCAAAGCCAGACTGCTGTGGGGAAGCGCCTTTCCCTTCTGGTTTTGAGGGACTTCCTCTGGGCTCCCAGGAGGAGGGATTCCTTCAGGTTGGCACACACAGCCACCTTGGCACATATGCTTTGTGGTGTGGCAAAACTCAAACTCATCTCTCCCTCTCTGTCATTGGCATAGACTTGATTTACCTAATCCCGAAGACCTGTTGGGACCTGACTCCTGACAAATTGGTTTTACTGGTGTGTCAGGCAATCTGCACTTTCCCGTGACATCATTGAGACAGTGTCCCTCAAAAGAGCAGCAGATCCTTTTCTAGATTGTGGATCTTCAGGCTGGTAATTCTGCCATTCTCATTTAATATCCTGAAAAATCAGGATCCGCTCATGAAAAGTTAATAAACAACAAGCTAGATGTGAAATGTCAATGGTTGCTCGAAACTCTCCACCTGCAGAGCATAAGATGAAGATTTCATTGGGTTTTATAGTGGCTTTCTGATTTTGGTAGCCCATCCAAGAAGGGAGTTTGAGAGTTTCTATATACTGTTAGCAATTATCTGCCCATGTCCTACCTAGAATGTCATTATTGTTTATGAAAAGTATCTTTAATAAGACTTTGGCTTGGAAAAATAAAGTAAAATTTTAAAAACATTAGCTTATCAAATATCATGAAAAAAAATTTTTTGTTGTTTGCATCTAAAGTCTGATTGCTTTAGGTCACAATACATGCTCTATCTCAAGAGAATGTTTTCTATATGGTGAAGGGTAGGGATCAAAGTGCACTTTTAAATATAGATTTTCAATTAACTCACCACAAATCATTGTAAAGATCATATGTTTCTCACTAATTCAATCTGGTGAGCCATTTATTTCAAAATACATTTTAATTTTATATTCACATTTCTAATTATAGGTGGATCTTGAATTTTATAAAGAACTTTTTGTATATATCTATCAAAATAATTGTTTATTTTCTCTGACTGACCAACAATTTTGCAATACCAGTTGGGTGTCTGATAATTCAGTTCAATTCTGACACTCATCAGCGTTTCACAGAACTCAGATGTTTAGGACATAGTCCCACAAGATTGTCCCACAAGACTCTCCCCCAACTTCAGATACCAATCACAAGTAGTAAGTTGCCAGGTTACCCACAACTTCTGTCTAACGTGGCTACAAATCAGAAGTTCTCATGATCCCTTTCTCTGGTTTGATAATTCGCTACAGCAGCTTACAGAACCCAGGATAACAGTTTACCAATAATTGCCAATTTATTACAAAGGATATTTTAAGGGTTATAAATAAAACAGCCAGATAAAGAAATGCCTAGGGCAAGGTTTTGACGGGTCCTGAGAGCAGAACTTGTGTGCCTGTGGAGTTCAGGTGACCCCCTCCTGGTACAGGGATGTGTTCACCAACCTGGAAGCTTTCCAAGCCTGGTAGCACAGGGATTCTAATAGGGGCCTCCTAATGCAGGCATGCTCCATTAACTCAGCCCCTCTCCCCTTGCTGATAGGGAGCAGCCCTGAATGTCTCAATCTTTTAATCAGGCTTGGTCTTTCTGGTGATCAGTGTCAAACCAGGATCCTGCCAAGAATAGCTTCATTAGAACAAAAGATGCTTCTATCACCAAGGAATTTCCAAGCCATTAGGGACTCTGTCAGGAAAGGGAGTCAAAGACCAAATATTAGAACAGAAGATATGTCTAAAGCCCTTAGAATATCTTAGGAATTTACGAGGGGTTTAGGAGCTCTTTGCCAGAAACCAGGAGCAGAAATCAAATACCTTTTTTATATCACACATTCTTCTTTTAAAATATTGTTTAGTTGTAGATGGACACAATGCCTTTGCTTATTTATCTTTATGTGGTGTTGAAGATCAAACCCAGTGCCTCACATGTACTAGGTGAGCACTCTACCACTGAGCTACAACCCCTGCCTCTTATGCCATACATTCTTTTTTTTTAATATTTTATTTTTTAGTTGTAGTTGGACACAATACCTTTATTTTTTTATTTATATTTATATGGTGCTGAGGATGGAACCCAGGGCCTCCTCTACCGCTGAACCCCAGCCCCAGCCCATGTCACACTTTCTAAGTTGTAAAATATTAACCCATTTATACACAAGTGGATTTGGCTTACTAATATTTTATTTAGGAGTTTTGTAAATATACTCATGACAATATCGGTCTGATTTTCCTTTCTCATACTGATCTTTTTTGTTTTAGTGTCACATTTATTCTAGCTTCAACAAAATGAATCAAAGAGTCTATACTCTTCCTCAATTCTCCAGAAGGATGTATGTACAGTTGGAACTGCATATTCCTTACACCTGAGAGTCTTGCCAGAGTGTTTTGATTCTCATGGATATGTGGTAATAGTGTATTGATTATGAAAATCTCAAGAAGTAAAAGAGATGTCAATAGATGCATATAGGTGAAAATTTTGAGGGAGTAGGAAGAAACCTAGCATGAGCCACTTTAGTAGGGACTTAGGGCCTCTTATCAGCTCCTTCCCAGAGGAACCCATGACAATTTACCAGGGACCAAGAAAGGGAAACATAAAGATCTGTTAGAAACGGGTCCTGAACTTGTGCTTATCCTCAGAGACATGAAAGACATGGTAATCCACCAGTCAGAGTGGACATCAGATGGTAAGTGAAGATTTAGCCTCATCCTAATGGAACTGGAGGGCCAGAACAAATAGTGGTAATAGATATACTTAGAAACTGATAGAATGTCCACAATGGTTTTCTGACATGTGGAATGAGGGACATTCTGGTTGGAAGGACCAGATGTATATTACTGAATCTTCCTCTGCTGTGAAGCTAGTAAACCTGTTATGGTTTACATATGGAATGTTCCCCAAAAGCTCATGTGTGATACGATGCAAGGAGGTTTAGAGGTGAAACGCTCAGGTGATGAAAGTCTTGACCCCATCAGTGAATTAATCCCCTGATAGGGATTAACTGGGTAGTAACTGCAGCAGGTAGGGTATAGCTGGAGGTATATATTTTGTATCTGGTGAGTGGAGTCTCTATGCTTCCTAGAACCATGTCCCCAGCTGCTTTCCCCTGCCACACCCTTCTGCCATGATGCTCTGCCCCACCTTGTGCTGTGAGGAATGGGGTTGGCCATCTATGGACTGAGACCTCAGAAACTGCGAGCCTAAAATCAACTTTTCCTCCTTGAAATTGTTCTTGTCAGGTCTTTTGGTCACAGCAGTGAAAGCGCTGACTCAACCAAAGCCAAAAGCTGAAATTCATCTATGGGGAGAGTCATATTTAGCACAGCCATCAAAAACTTGAGAATGCAGAGGGTGATTCTTGTCATAAATCGTTTTGTCTAGATTACTGATGCAAATGCCAGATGGGTTGTAGAAAATGACCGAAGATCATTACAAGCCTAATCAGGCACTACGGCCAATCACAGTAAGTGTCAGACACAGGGGTTTTGCTGGGAAAATCCACCCAGCTTCTGATACCTGGTGCACAATGAATGATCAGGTCAATGCTGTATTCTCCCACTCCAAACAAAAGGAGTTTATATCCATATAGCAAGAACAATGGTTTATTGAAGTGTTATTTAATGTTTGTATAAAACTTGACTGCATTGTCTCACCCCTGTGTAAACTCCCTCATTCTCTTTCCCCATAGGATCCAGAGGAAACTTGCTCTTTCCAATAGCTCACAGAACATGATAATGATTTTATATATATATAATGCTAAGTCGAACTGGTGGGCAAAAGGTATCAAGTACTACAGATGTTTTAATTAAGTATATGAATGCCTGAAGATGGGAGATAAACTTGAAGAAAATTTAGGGGCCTGTCAGGGTGATAAAGTCTCTGGAATGTTAAAATTTTCCTCTCACAGTTAAAAGATAGGGTACTGAAACTTGCTTCACCACAATTAAGAAAGATACCGACTGTCTTGTATTTTGGCTGGTATATATACTATATTTTGTCATGCTTCTCTGACCCATTCAGCAGATACTCCTCAAAACCCTCTATCAGTTCTGTCATCTATGGGTTAACAAAATACCTTATCTATTGTTCTGGATTACAATGCAGCACTGCCTCCTTTCAGGGACTATATTTTATAGCCCAAGAAATGCAGTGATAAGCTCATAATATACTGTCTTATCATATGATTAATATCCAGAAACAGCTTACTTGATAGACAGTAGAATGTTCTGATTAAGACTTGGTTATGTGGGAGACAACTCCTTTCCAGACTGCAGAATATGCTACAAGCTTTAAACCTATGGCCAATGACCTACATGAATGACAACAGGCTCCTTTGCCCTTTGGTTTTGTTTGAGCCACAGGGAACCCCATGCAGCAGGAGAGAGGAGAATGAAGAAGGATGAGGGGGACTTGTTTTCCTGATTTCCCCTGCAACACATACACACACACACACACACACACACACACGTCTTCTAAAGTCTGGCTTCCTCCCTCTAAGGGCCACTGCTTTCTTGGTCAGCCTCTATACCAGTCTCTCCTTGCTCTGCAAACCACTGCCTCCCTCATCTCTTCTGGCCAGTTGGTGCTAACAGCTCTGCTGTAATTAGACTCAGGATGTTTCTCTTTTCCTCGGGGATTCCACCATCCTAAATTGAGGGCATCATTTCCTTTTTGCTGAGACCTTGTCTGCTACAGGTTTTCTATATTCTCTGCCCATCCCCACATTCCTGTAGAACTATCACTCACATTATCCTAAGTGTCTCCCTCCTCCCTTCTGTTTTTGGAGCACACAGCAAAGAATCTCTGCAATTAGTTTCATCTTTTTAAGGGACACAGGTGCCATTGCACCTTGTGTTTTTTCTCAGCAAAAATCCCACAGGCAGAGAATTATAAGTTTTTTGGCTACCCACTCTGAAGAGGTGAGGAGAGAAGGAGGAATCAATACAAATTAATACTCTAATATATTCCAGTATAACTCCCTGGCTGGCCATTTGCCTGCTTCCAACCTGGACATGGATGCTCTGCCTCCTCTCAGTGGCCCTGTCCTTAGCACACTTGGCAATAAAAAACTAATCAAAGGAAGGCAGATGCATTTCACCTCCAGTGTCAAACTTAATTGATTGGCTCCCAAAGCACGTTATTGGGAAAGATTCTGAGGCCTCATCCTAGTTCCACAGGAAAGAGTGCTGTAATCAATTGGTGATCACTAGGGGAGGTGACCAGAAGTATAGCAATCAAAAGCTGTGCATTTATTATTCTCTGTCTAACCCCCCTCCTCCCTAAGAAGCAACCTCATTCTTGGCTAGTTAATCCACAGGTAATGCAAGAGGCCATTTCTCTTATGGGAAGAGACCACATTGGATGATTAGGACAAGAACTGTGGGCTTAAATTCTAAAACACACTTCTATTTAGGAGGGTAGCAGAAACGTGTTCCATACAACTAAATAGACATTGGTAAACAAAGGAAGATATACTTTATAGGCACATAGTTTTGCTAGACATGTTCACAGATATTTATACCTTTAAATTTCTTTAAAAAAATAAATGATATGATTCCAATACTTCATGGTCACAAAGGAATTGCAATAGCAAATGATTGCTTAGATCTAATTGAAGCAGGCGATGGAGATCGTCACTCTTCTTTCAGCATAAATTTTCTGCTTTTGTTTCCCCAGGCAAATTCAAAGACCCCTCCTACCTTTTGGTTGTATCCAGCTCTGGTTCAGACCCTGTTCTTGAACTGAAGAAGGAATTCATAACTCAGCCTGCTGTGGGCTGTATGTGGACTATCACCGTCACAGCCAGTGAGGGGACAGGACTGGCTTTGGGAACTTCTCGTGGCACCCCCACAGGATAGGCCACCTGCTGCAGGTGAACTTCCCCCTCAACTCTACCAAAGGTCCCACACAGCACCAGAGATGGGGTGACCTGCCAAGATGCCAACCAACCGGCTGACCACAAGACATTAAGAAGCAAGACTTTACCCCTGAAACCTTATCCCTGCCTCTGATGTATCCCCTTAATAAACCACGGGAGCCATTTCCCAGTTGTCTAGCTCCAGCTCCTGTGTGGACTGGACCTATCAAGGGCTCCACCTTTTTGCAACTGTCTTTCCAACTTTGTCTTTTGTTCTTCTTTAATTTCTTAGGTGGCTTACACCCTCCTTGACAGGAAGAAGAACCCCCTGATGAGGCGCTGCCTTCTCCCCGTAGCCTGCCGTGACTGGAACTCAGCATTAGCAAGCTGGTGTGTCTGCTTTACTGCTCAGCTGCCATGATGCTTTCCCAGTCAAAGCAGGGTCCTGAATTGGTGGTGGTTATGATGAGGGGCCTCAGTTCTCTAGATCGTTCCTTCTACCTTCCCTGCAGATGAGGCCCTGAGCCCTTACTTACAGGAAAAAAAAAAGCCTTGCTCCTCTTTAGGAATCCTCTCCAATAATGACTCCCCACCTCAGGTCCCCTCTGCGTTCTCCTATCCAGAGTGGTCTTACCATATCATTATTGCAGCACTCCCTCACATGGATGTGCCTTAGACCTTGGTCTAATGTACATTGCTGCCACTTTAAAGTGCCACTGGCCCCTGTCCAGATCTGGGTAAGTTTCATCACCAGCGCACACTCTGTTCTCTACCCACCACCTCTGCTTTGCTGTTATGGAGTAGTGAAGACTTGCACAGCCTAAAACTTCAGAACAGGAGTTGCCTCTAGGTGCCAGAAGTCACAGAAGTCAGCTACATTCATCAGCTAGGAACTCTGCAAACCCAAACACCAACATGCTCTGGGAAAAGGGGTACACCCAACTAAATCTTTGCCACTTGATGCCAGAAGTCTAGACTTTGTTTTACTTCTCCTATTAATGTCGTCAACTAATTCAAAAGGTTTCTAAACATCTAGTTCGCATGTCACTGATTTGTGATTTCTACTTTCAAGTGAGAAGGTGAAAGGTAATTTTCTAGTAATATAACCAACTTTCATCTTTCTACACTCCAGCTTAACAAGTCTTTCAAATGAGCTGAGCAGTTTGAGTACAGTGGGGAGCTGATTTTGAATCTCATTGTATGCAAAAGGAAACATTAAAAAAAAAAGAAAAACAGAATTTCTTGACTCGGTAGCATTGAACACTAATTTAAAATAAAACTTTATTTCAAGCTACATTTATTTCCTAAGAAATGAGATGAAAAGAATTGAAATGAATCATCATCCAGATGATTCTAGCTCTTTAATCACCATCCTCACTCTTGCTAATTGAATCTTCAATGAACGTTGGCTTCACTCCCTGAGGTACACTAAAACAAATATATAATGCGTATCTCCTTAAAATGAGAGATTTCACATGTTTGAAATTAAAAGTGCCCATAAATTGCAGCAAAAGCAGAGTATGACATCTAAATAGGAGATGGAAACCTTGTAGGAGAGATAATAACCTTATTCATCAGATTGCAAAGGTTCATAACCAGAGGGTCTTTATCATTATGTGGTTCCCAAATGAAAACTTGGAAAGTCTGATTGTGATGGTGCCTAAGCAACCTCATAAAGGTAAACCTGAGACCTCCAGGTAGTGGCTCTGCGTTTTCTTGAGTCTGCCTTTTAGTGCTGTTAATGTTGGATCAGATTTGCAATGTTAATTGGGTTGCATCAGAGCCTTCTGATTTGGTCATTAAGAACATCAAAATAACCAGATGTTGCCATTAATTGCTTGGCTATTGGTCTGAATTTTTTTATGATGCTGTTGATTCATGGATACATTCTGATTTTCCAAGGTAGAGACACTGACAGTGAGGTAAAGTATTCTGTGTATGGAAAATGTCCCTGGGCCTTTTCTTGCTATGAAATCCTGAAAGTCACCTTTTCATATTCATAGAGAAGAATGGGGAAAAGCAAAGCTTGGACATAAATAAGCCAAACTGTAGTGAACTAATTACTTTATGTGACACACCTGGAAGGGACTACTCATCTGAACAGGAAGTGACTGAAAAAAAACAAGCAGCCCCCTTTAAAGTTCAGATGAACCGTTTCAAACACAATTGTTCAAAAACATAACTAGGAAGATTTCCAGTGGATTACCTGTCCATAGGAGCTAACTTGTGAAGAACCATTTTTGCCCCATTGTATTGCAATCATATGCAGTCTTGGCTGTGACTAAAACAGGGCATACCGTATATTAAAAATATTTTAATTATATTTTGAGATATAAATTTATATAGACATATTTCAAGATATAATTGCCGATTTGTGCAGTTTGATAGGTCCCAGTTAAAACAACCTAAAGGAAGGAGGAAATTAAAGAAGACAATTTTTTTTTTCAGTGCTGGGATTTGAATCCAGGACATTTCACATGCCAGGTCATTGTTCTGTCAGTGAAGTACATCCCCAGCACAGACAAAGTTCAATAATATTTAAATGTGGGAAGATGTTAAAACTATAAAAATGTAATGACTCCTAGGGTGATATATAGATCAAACGAACATGTTAATCACTTGCTTAAAAGAATAATTAAGATAAAATAGAACATTGTTTGTTAATATGTTTGACTTTTGCATTTATTTGTTCAATAAAAAAATTATTAATTCCCTAAAATATATACCCCTTCCATTCTCTGTGTGATCCAGAGTTCATGGCATTGGTAATCCACTGGAAGATTATTATAAATCCTGATTCGGCCGACTTCAGACCTGAGTCTGAATTTTACGAGATCTCTAGGTGATTCATGTATACAGCATTAAAGTTGGAAAAGCTCTAGACAACAAGATGCTAAGAAGAAAATAAAAACTAAATTAGCTCCTGATTTTCATCAAATCATATTCAAGAGAGGGAAATGGATCCCCACAGATAACCCGTGATACAAGTATCAAAGTATTTAAAGGTGCTATGGGAACACAAAGGCGAAAGTTAAAGAACTTAAGGGAGGCAATTCCTTGAAGAGGTTGGATCTTCCAAGTAAAAAATGGAGGGCATACCCTGAAGAGGGAGCTTGTGGTGCTTGGGGAGCAGCTGGGATGGTGACCATTGGAACCGAGAGGCTGGGATGGGATGAGCAAGGAAGGGTGGTGATACTGTGGACAACAGGATGATGAACCTCACCCATGGGACAAGGAGGAGACAGAGAGGAACACTGTATGAAGCATACTAGGCCACACATGTTAAAGAAGACCAGTGGGTCGGGGAGGTAGTGATTCAAAGGAAGGAAGAATTTAGAAGACCATTAAAAGATAGGACTGAGTGTGGATTTGACCTGATTCCTTTGAACAAGATATCTTGAATACTTGCAGAATTCTGAAATGATGAATGTTTAGAAATGCATGTCCACTAATTGGTTTTAGAGTTTTTACATATTTCAATATTTACAGAGATATGCTAATGCATGGGCCAGTCATGGGGGCACATGCCTGTAATTCCAGGGATTTGGGAGGCTGAGGCAGGAGGATCAAGAGTTTGAGGCCAGCTTCAACAACTTAGTGAGGATCTAAGCAACTTAGCTCTCCTGTTTCAAAATAAAAAGGTCTGAAGATGTAGCTTAATGGTAAAATGCCCCTAGGTTTAACTGCCCCCCCTCGTACAAAAAAAAAAAAAAGTTCAGGGACAGATTGTTTTTCTCCTTCTCCTTCTCCTTCTCCTTCTTCTTCTTCTAAACAAGTATCTGTGGGTATTTTTCAAAGCAATAACTCAATTTATTTTTTAAATAAAAGTGACTTGTTAATTAGAAAACAGCCTATTGTGTGTGCATGCGCGCTCGTGTATAGATACTCAGTAAATAATGGAGAACAATGAAAAAATTATCAGTATTCTATTTCATCATGCTAAAATAACTATTGTTAAACTTCTGCTGTATAATATAAAATTTTATGATGAAATTGAGATATTTTTATAAAATTTGGTCAAAATACCAATAATGTTTTCTGTCCTGCCTTTTTCTGCTAGCAATTTATCAGATACAACTGTCAATGGCACTATAAATAAATGCACATAAACATTCCAGTGGTGGCCTTATAATTATTGTGCACATATCCTATGACCATACACCTATTCCATCATACACATACCCTGTAAAAAAAGGAGTCTCCCTTGTTTTGATATTTCCAGCAATATAGCAAGACCCTTATAAATACAGTATGTTCACGTGTCAAATTATTTCCTTAGGATAATTTCCCAAACTCCAATTCACAGTGGAGTTTCTGGTTTGAATAAAATGCCTATTTAAAATTAGATAAGCATGCCGCATTGTCCTTCAAATATACTTACCAACTTACCACCACCCTCCCAAAATATGAAAGAATGCTAATCTTCTCCCTGAGTCTATCATCTTTATCAATACTAGCTTGAAGCATTTATTTTTGATAATAAGGGTAGGCCTACTTATTTCTTTGTGGTGAGAGCATTTAAAATCCACTTTTAGCCATTTTGAAATATACATAATGATCAACTGTACTCAACATGCTACTCAACAGAATTTATTTTTTCTAACAGAAACATTGCCCTCTTTGATCAGTATTTTCCTTTCCCTCATTTGCCTGTCTCTAATCTTTCACCCTCTACTCCATTTCTATGAGTTGTACTTTTTAAGATTCCATATGTAAGTGAAATAATGTGTGTTATGGTTTAGATGTGAGGTGTCCCACAGAAGCTAATCTGTGAGACAATACAAGACTGTTTAGAGGTGAAATGATTAGGTTGTGAGAAGAATAACTTAATCAGGGAATTAACTCACTGATGTGGATTAACTATACACGGGTGGTAACTATACATGGGTAGCATGTGGCTGGAGGAGGTAGGTCACAGGGGTGTGCCTTCAGACTATATTTTGTCCCTGGTGAGCAGAACTCTGTTTCCTGGTTAACATGTCCAGAGATGCTTTCCTCCACCACCCTTCCACCACGTTATTCTACCTCACCTTGGACCCAGAGCTATAGAGTTGGCTGACTGTGGACGGAACCTGTCAAACTCTGAGTCTAAATAAACTGTTCCTTTTCTACGTTGCTCTCATCCGGTCTTTTGAACCCAGTGATGCAAAGCTGACTAAAACAATATGGTATTTGTCTTTCTGTGCCTGTCTTACTTAGTTCACTTAACATAATGGCCTCCCGATTCATCCATGTTCCACAAGGTATACACTGAGCAAGCATTACATTATGCCATGACTATCTATGATTTTTTTAATGAAAAATATAATTAAAAAGAAAAGAAAGGTAAGTAAAGTGCTGATCTCAGAGACAATCTTAAGTAAGTCAAAAGAGAGAGCTAGAAGTGGGTGGTGACTGGAGGGGCCCCTTCTATCCCAAGTAGTGTTTGAAGGCATGAAGGTGGGTAAGAGTCCCAGAGCGGGAAGGTATATAGAGTGAGAAGATGCCAAGACAAGTAAGCCTGGACTAACCTCTGAGAAACCCTAAAATCAAAGGAACCAATAAAGGAACAGGAGTCAATGAAAAGGATTAGAACAAACTGATGAAAGTAGAATCAGAAGAGAGATAGAAGCAAGCTGTTTAAGCCAAGGGTCTGTACCTTCCAGATGTTGCCATCATGGACTCCTCAATTGAATTCAAATCCATCATTCCTCCAAGACTTCTGTTGACCTCATTAACCAAGGTCAGGTGGGGCCATAGAAAGTAATTAGCTACATAGTAGACATTTTCAGAAAACTTAGAATATTCATTTATCTTTCAAGTTATATAACCCAAAGCAATCTGAGTTTTGCAGAATTTCTATTAATGGTTCTAGATAAGACACCAAGAGATTTTAAAACAGCACAGCTAAAAAGCCTGATCTCACATTGTCAAATAAAAAGTTAAACTTATTCTGTTAAAGTATGACTAAAGGCGCCAAACTGTACATATTTCAGAGATAACGCTGAAAGCCTGATCACGAAACACAATGGAAAAGTAACTTCAAAATAAGTGAAAAACTTTTTTCCTTATCTATATGCTCTTCAATTTCTGCAATAGGTAAGACATGTGTTCAAGTGAAAAAAAATTACAAAAATCAGGTGAGCCTGACTTCTTTCACTCTTTTTCACTAAATTTGAGACTTTCACACCCTAGTTAACCTTTTCAATCCCCAAAACAAAATAAAGCTTCTTTAATAAATATATATGTGTGTATATCCAACCCCCAAAGCATAGTTTTTTTAAAATAAAATGTGTGTATATGTGTGTATAATATGTATGTATACATACTATAGCATGTGTTTATAAGTAAATACATATATGTACTATGTAATGTATATATAGTACATTATATATGCATTATATATACATTTAATACATAGTATATACATAAGATAGTATATATATTATATACTGAGTATCTATATACATAGATATGTACTATGTGTATGTATATTATATACACATATAATTTTTTAAAAAATATGTGATAACAGGGGGCTGGGGATGTGGCTCAAGCGGTAGCGTGCTTGCCTGGCATGCGTGCGGTCCGGGTTTGATCCTCAGCACCACATACAAAGATGTTGTGTCCGCTGAAAACTAAAAAGTAAATATTAAAAAAATTCTCTCTCTCTCTCTCTCTCTCTCTCTCTCTCTCTCTCTCTCTCTCTCTCTCTCTCTCTCTCTCTCTCTCTCTCTCTCTCTCTCCCTCCCTCCCTCTTAAAAAATATGTGATAACAGGAACATCTTAAAATAATTTATTCCCTCAGATGTGAGAAAGTCTCTCTTTGGGTGAATATTTTTACTGCTGAACGAGTCTTTTAATCAAAAGTTCCTGCAAGGTATATTAGCATCTGCCAGACTCTTAGGATAGTGAATAACATTTTGTTTTTGCAGGGCTGGGTATTGAACCCAGGCCCTTACACATGCTAGGCAACCACTCTACCACTGAGCTTCATCCCCAGCCCTAAGAATAACAATTTCTTAATAATCAGCATCATGGTTTCGAGATTACTATAAATTGCAGGATTTCTGTAATATTCAAAGCAAAGAGAACAGGTCTACGTTATGTAAATAGCTCTTCCCTGGTGAAATTCTTTTTCTCTCTCAGATACTCTTCTGATTGGAGAAACTGTGATAATGGACAATAAAAGGAGGGAGTCTGGCTATTTCTTTATTCTTGCTAGTTCTTGGAATAAATGCATGCTGCAGATTGACCCTATGTGATAATTAGCTGTCATCCCTGCTTTTGCAGCTCTGACAGTCAAGTTGTCAAGACAGTAGAAAAGCATTCTCAGGTGTGCAGAGGCTTAGAAAATGTACCCACGTACTCACCCTGGAGAAAGAAAGAAACTTCAGGACAGAATACATCTGAGGGGAAGGTTAATCTACCTAAGGAGTACCAACGTGCTGCAGTCAGTGGGAAAGAACTGGTAGTTTGTATCTTAACAGGTTTAAAATCGATGTAAATCACAAAATTAAAAATGTGACTGCAAAATGAAGCCAATCAACCTAATTAATGTTTAAAACATATAATATAAATATCATAGTGTGATCATGATTATCTGGGTCCCAAATTGCCAAATGACCTCAGATGAAAATCCCAGTTTCTCCAAAGAAACAAGAGACTGACAAGCCCTTTCTTCCAGGGCCCACAGCAACAAGACACTTCCCAGCTCTCCGGGTCATAAGAGAGTGGCTGATGGGGAAAATGCCACAGAGGTGTACATCCTGCTTCCAGGGCTGCCCATAAAGCCTCTCCTGCGATTCCCTGGTCCCTCTTCCTCCATCCCAGACTGGAAGGGAACACCCCAGGCAGCTCCAGAAGCCACAAGTGGGAGATGGCAGGACCCTTGCCATTCTTGATTCCTAATTGACCACACGATGCAGACTTCACCCATCTCTCTGTCCTGGCTGAGCTTTACATGAGTAAACTTCTTTCCCTGCTAAGCCTCTGAGACAGTGGGTCTGAAGGCTACAACGGCCGGCCTCACCTCAACTAACATAAGATCCTGCTCAAGATCTGGGGGTATGAGTCCCTTTGTCAAAAGCATCACTATGCTTGGGAAATTTTTAGGAGCAGTGCTGCTCTGTGAACCATCAGGATTTATGATCCGTTCTTCAGCGGCCTCTCAAAGGTCACATCAATGTCACAACCCATGACTCTCTTCTCTTTCTCTGTCCTCGGTTTTTATTTCATTGGTGGTGGGGAAAAGGAAGGAAGGAAAGGCAAGAATCATATCAGTATGATAAAAGGAAAAAGCAATTTATTAACTCTTCCCTAAAAAATATATCTGACATGTCCATGTGGAAATTGAATCCACAAAGGAGTGGTAAAGAGGAGAAAAGAACATGATTTAATTTATTCTCAGCTAACAGGAAACTAAAATCCATATGGCTTTCATCTCTCCTGCACCCGAGATGGGCTGGAGTGCCACATCTGTGAGAAATATGCTTTATGTCAAACTGATTAGGAGAGTCAATATTAGACATAACCTCTTTCTCTTTAAGGGTAGGCACACTCCATCATCCATTTATTTCTCTGGTGGGGCTTAAAGGAAGGCCTTAATCAACTTGCCTTATAACCTAAAGGCATTTGGAAGAAAAATCTATATTTGTTTCCTTAGTCAGATTGCTGAAGCATGAAATGGGATGTCTTGTCCTGCTGGCTTGGGTGGAAATGCCATATATTCTGCTTATTTATTTGGATGGGGAAAAGCAGGGGAAATGTCGAGAAGTTTTATATTGCCCCACTGACTTTGAGTGATAGGGTTCAAATTGCTAGAGGAAGGCAGGCTGATGCTTTCATCCAGGAAAGGCTCACAAAACAACTTTTCCTCTTAAAACACGGGATGACATAGTCATTGCAATGACATCAGCCAAGAATAATAAAAAAATGAATAAATTAAAAAATCAGTGCCTTTCATCAAACTACTTTGAGATTCTTAATTGCAATATTGCAAACATCAACTCCAAACTTCATCTGAAAGAGATCTTGTGGCTAAAAAAATTAACAAAAGTTCGGACTAAGTAGAAGAGTTATGCAAAGCCCTTGGTCTCCAAACTGGAGGCCAGCTAGAAGCAAATGTGATGGGAATGAGAACAAAAAGGACAGACATCCACTTGACTCGGTCTATACTTAGCCAGGAGATTTGGGCAGAACTGCTCATCAGTAGGAGGAATTCCCATCAAACCTCCCAAACCCAACCAAAGGAGGTGTCTTTTCTCTGTTCTGGATATGAAGCTGTCAGGAAGGCAGGAGATGCAGGTATGCCAAACAGGCATCAGAATCTGGGTAACAGGCAAGGCCCATCCAAGGAACCCACCACCATTCCATTGAACTCTGAATTACATTTCCCCTGCTGCATCTGCTGCACCTGCATGCTGACTATGTCCCAGTGTCGCTGCTGCCATCACCACAATGAATTATCCATGGTCAGAGTTTCTATGTGACATCAGCCAGGTCCCTCTTCAAAGTCTTGTGTGAGTGTGTTTTATTATCAAACCAGAGTCTTTCTCACTATCTAATTCCTGCCTGGGCTGAAAAAATTGTTATCTGTCATTTGGATAGAGAGAGTGGAGGGAAATTCTGCCTCCCAACAAGGTCTTAACTGGGGAATTCCCAAAACAAAAGAAGGAGGTATCTCCCAATAGCTAACGAATTACACACTCTCCCTCCAAGGGGAACTTTGACTTTGCCCAACTGAACAGGGGAAATCTGTGAGGGAGACCAAAGAGATAAAGTAGGGGTGAGAGTAGCAAGTTCACAGACTGGGATGACTTAGGAATAGGTGTTTCTGGGAAGACTGGGGGAAAGATGAGCTTATGAATCATTTAACAGACTAATTGTCTAGACGTTAGTAACCATTCTCTCTAAATATTTAGCTACAGAAAAAAGTTGTGTTTGAACATAAAATAATTATTAACAATGGAGGATAGTGTGGGAAAATAAATCTGTTCTTATTTTCAAAGACATTTTTAACTAATAGGAGTTTTAGGATCCATGTTATAGAGTAAATTTAGGATTCTATGTTGGAAACCTACTTGGAGGAATACCTGAGAATCTAAACAGGTCACATAGCTCTCTGGAGCTGAAAATTGTTGTTTATATGCAGATATAGCAGATTGTCTATCTCCATAAAGCAAGAAAGGAGTTCTAGATTCTCTTATCAGGATCAGAATTCACTGAAAGACCAATGATCCATTGCAGGAAGCCATTCCTGAAATACATGAGGACCTGCTCTCAGCATGGAAGCCAGGGAGGGATAGGCCTGGCCTTGGGAACTTCCAGTGGCTTTCCCATGATGACAGGCCTCCCAATGCACTTGACCTTCCCCTCCACTCTGCTAGAAAGACTCCTCATAGTAGCACCGAAGATGGATGCAACCCATTAGGAACTGAACAGCCCACCTTTAACCTTTTGTTATACGGAGAGACTCAAATAATTCTCAGACCACACATTGCCATTTAAATTAAGCCTTTATTGCTGGCCAGCAGTGGTCACTCACTCTACTCTCCAAAGAACGAGATAGTCAGAGTGGCACACCCACCTTCAGTTGGCCTCATATTTAAGCCAAAAAGCCACAAAAGGGGCATTTGGGGGTTTAGCCAATGTAAGCAAGCAAGTACAGAAGCTGAATTGGGCAGTTAATGAGACAACGCAATGGGTACATTGGTATTTCCCACAGGACTTTCCAGGTTGGCATAGCAGCAAGCAAACAATCAGAAGGGAAGTGGGTCAAAATGACCTTAGTTGAGTACAAGTTAGAGAATGGTTACTAACATCTAGACAATCTCTGACAAGGTACATTGCCCAAGAAAAATGGAAAGCAAAGAGAACAATCTTACACTGTATAAGAATTGCTATTTTGTTTTGCCAAGTATGTTATGCTAGGTAACTATTAATGGGTACAGAGGTGGTGCTTTCCCACAGGAGAAGCATTTCTTACATGATATGGAGTCTCAGGGTAAAATGGAGTCTGTTTGGTCATTGTGCTATAGCCTGGCCCAGAACACATTTTTGGAAAAGAATATTCTATAGAATCTCTTTGATATCTCCCAAATATAAATAAAGTAGGCACGGGCTCCATTTTGTCAGAAGCTCAATCTGTCTGGTCAGCTTGCCTGTCCTGCCCCCGCTTTTAAAACTACTTTCTGTGCTCTGTGGTTTTTTTTTTTTTTTTTGCCATTCTAATTTTCCTAGCTTTTATTTCTCAGCTAGCCCATTCCACCCAGGGGAACCCCATTCCCACCACCTGTGTGGGACGTGGGCAGGAATCTATGACCAGAAAAATGCTACTCTACCACTATGACTCTACTTTGAACCAGCACAGTAAGAAATGGAATAGAGATCAGAAAAGAAGAAGTAATGCCTACACCATGGTGCACCACTGTAATCCCAGCAGTCACAGAGGTTGAGGCAAGAGGATTACAAGTTCAAGACCAGCCTGGGCAACTTAATGAGACCTTGTCTCAAAATACAAATAAAAAAGGGCTCAGTGGTAGAGTTAAGAATGGACACATCAATGAATGAATGAAAGAGACTAATAGCTCAGTGGTAGAGAACTTGCTAAGGATGCCCAAGACCTGCGTTCATCTCAACATTACAAAAAAGGAAATAAATATTAAAAAAAATCAGCAGAAAACCCAGAAATGGACCCACCCAACTATAATCAATTGGCTTTTTTTCTCTGTTTATTCCCTATCCTTTTCTCTTCCCCCCCCCCTGCAACATTTTAGGAGTTTCCCTAGGGTTTACAATTTTTAATAACCCAAGTCCACTTTTGTATAGTGTAGTGCTGCTTATATATAGTGTAAAATCTTGTAACAGCATATCACATGTTCTCCTTCCATCCCTTGTACCATGATTATCATTTCACTCATTCTTACATAGGTTGTAAACATATTATTATTGCTTTAAACAGCCAAGTTATATCTTATAGAAATTAAATAGGATAAAATATTATAATTTCTCTTCATTTATGTCATTTGTGCAGATGTGTGTTCCTGGATTGATATCAAATTCTTTCTGCTTAAAGATCTTCTTTTAACAATTCTTACAGAGTAGACCTGCTGGCATCCAGTTCCTTCAGCTTTTGATTTTCCAAGAAAGTGTTTATTTCTTCTTCACATTTGAAGGGTATTATTCTAGACATAGAATTTTGATTTGAGAACTGTTTTCTATCAGTAGAAAACATTGCTCCATTGACTCTGGCTTGTATGGCTTCTAATGGGAGGTCTGCTGTAATTCTTATTTTAATAACACATTAGCTACATTTGCTCCCACAGCCCCCATCTTCTGCTGTATTCAAGGTTTTCTTTTTGTCTTGGTTACAGCAGTTCAGTTATGACTACATTAATTTCCTGTTGTTTCACTTTTGTATTCTCCTGTAGGGCATTCTCTGAGATTTCCATGTTTGTGGTTTGATATCTGTCACTAATTTTAGACAAGTCGCAGCCATTATTTCTTCAGATATTTTTTATGTTCCATTTTCTTTGTCTTTTCCCTCTAGTATTTCAAATATGTTTGCATTAGAAAGCATGGTATTATCCTACATCTCTTGAATGATTTTTTTCTTTTGTTTTGTATTTTCCTACTATTTTTCTCTTGGCATTTCCTTTGGTGTAATTTCTATTCACCTATCTTCAGGTTTGATAAGGCTATGTTGAAAGCACTGTTTACTTTTTTGCTTTTAATTTCTAGCATTTTGTTATTGATGCTGTTATAGCTTCCATACACTGAAATTACCAGTCTGATCTTGCATATTCTATATCTTTTCTATCAGAGCCTTGAACTTACTAATTATAGTTATCTTAAATTCCCTATTAGTTCAATTGTCTGTGCATATGTGAGACTCGTTTTGATGATAGTTTATCTTGTAAGACAATATTTTTGTGCCATTAGGTATGCCTTATAAGTTTCTACTGAGAGTTAGATATTTTATATATGACAGTAGATACTGAATTAAGCACATTTCATAATTGGGGATGAGCGTGCATTTCCTCATACTAGACCTTTAATATGAGTGTTTCTGCTTATCTCGTCAGGCATTGAGCTGTTTTTGTTGCTATGGCTACCAGAGTTGCTGTTTATTATTGATATTGGACACAAGAGATTTTCAGTTCTTCAAATGATATTTTTATTTTTATCTCTCTGATTGACTTTAGTTTCTTTCTTTGTACTATTCCTGAGAAAGAATTCGCCCCTTACAGCTATCCAGATGAAGCCCCCATTATTATTTTCATGTGAGCTACTTAGCATTGCTAGTCTTACAATGTGTGTGTGTGTGTGTGTGTGTGTGTGTGTGTGTGTGTGTGTGTGTGTATGGAGAGGAGAAAGGCCTGGTATTCTGACTAAACATCAGACTTGGACATGTACTGGTACTGAGAACCTGGTGCTAGGGGGCTCTAGCTTTACTGTCCTTTCTCCAGAGAAAGAATCTTTTTTTTTTTTTTAACCTCTTCTTCCCCTCTCCTCCCTGCCTTTGGCTATGGTTGGTATCCACCTCTGTCCTTAGGCTACAGTATTAACACCTTTCCATGACAGATTGAGCCTTTTTTTAAAGGGTAATAGAGAAATGGATTTGAGTATAGGTTTGGTGATTGCCTCTATCCTGCCCCCAGCCAAACTGCAATAAGATTCTTCCAGACCCCTGCCTGCAAACTTCATTGACTTCCCATGAAGATTAAGCCTCTCATCTGTAGGAGAGTGTTGGGATGGGTCTGGGTGGATTTTGCAGGGCTTGTGCTGTTTTCCTCCCTAACAAGCACCTTATATGGGGAGGTCATACGGAATTTTCCCTGGATTCTACCCTATCTACCCTATATTAGTGTTGTTATCATTAAGCTACATCCCACCCTGGGTCAATTGGTTTTAAAAGTGCAAAGGCAATTGAATGGAGAATAGATAGGTTTTTGAGCAAGTAGGGATGGGACAGTTAGACACCTAGATGCAAAATATAAACTTCAATACATACCTCACAATTTTACAGAAATTAACCCAAAATAGATCATATACCTAAATGTCAAATGTAAGACTAGACAATTTTTATAAGAAAACATAGGCAAAAAATCTCTATGTACTTTGTCTAGGCAATGACCATTTAAATAGAACACCACAAGCATGATTCATAAAAGAAAAGAATTGTAAATTTAGGATTTACCAAAATTATATCTTTACAAAAGACACTATTATGAGAACAAAAAACAATCCATACACGGTGAGAAAGTATCTCCAAGTCACAACTCTGACAAAAGGCTTGTACACAGAATACATAAATAACTCTTTAAACTCAATAATAAGAAAATAGGGAAGATACTTCAATAGATGCTTCACCGAGGATGATATAAAGATGACAAGTAAGCGTATGATAATACGCTCATCATCTTAAGCATCAGGGAAATGTAATTCAAAACCACAGGAGATACTACCATGTACCTATCATAGACACCAAAACAAAGAAAACTGACAATTCTGAGTACTGGGGAGCATGCAGAGCTCATGAAGCTCTCCTTCAGTGCTGGGGGCAATGAAAAGGGGCACAGCCACATGGAAAAACAGCTTGGCAGTGGCTTATAAAGTAAAACATACACTCACCATACAACCCAGAAATGCTTCTCTTAGGTATTTATTCAAATGAATTTAAAACTTATATCCACACTAACATTTATATTCAAACATTTATGGTGGATTTATTCATAATGACCATAACCTGAAAATAACCCAGAAGTTATTCAGTGGGTTAATGAACAAATGAACTCTGGTGTATATGATTAGTAGCAAAGGAGACAACCATCAATACACATTGATATATTAAATATATCCAAGTGGAAGACCTGAAACACATTTTGGTAAGTCTGAAAAGCTAGGCATAAATGGCTACATACGATGTGATTCCACTGATAGAATATTCTGGAAAAGGCATAACAGTTGTATGGGAAACAGATCAGTTGTTGCCAGCTATTGGAGTGGGTGAGGGGTTGACTACAATAGGCTATGCAGGGGAACTTTTGAGGTGCTGGGTGATGAGTATACACAAACTCTCTGAAATAGTTTTTACAATTTTTAGTAATATATAATTAATTTAAAAGGACATTTGGAAATAAAAACAGTTAGTCTTAATTCTATAAATCATGAGCAATGAGAAAAGGAGTTAACTGACTGAATCACAGTATGGCAAATCCAGAGGACAGGTAGATTAACTACTTGTAGTCATATTCCACATATCCATCTTTCAGTGGATTGTAGACCACAAATATCATGGGGATCTCACAAGATTTTAATGGAGCTGAAAAATTCCTATCATCTAGAAACATAGTAACCACTGTCACGTTGTAGTGGAATGAACTACTCAGTGCTTGTGGCAAGGCTTGTGTAAATAAATCTACTGTGCTGCCAGTCATATAGAAGTATGGCATATACAATCATGGGCAGTACCTAATAATTGATATGGAGAATAAATGACTATGTCACTGGTTTATGTATTTATTGCACTTTCTATTGCTATATGAAAATACTTCTTCCATATATACTCACGGAAACTTACTTTAAGACAATGTGCCATATATGCCAGCAGCAACTTCATACATCTCATGTTTACCTTATATCTTAGTCGTAGCAAGAGGCCACATCTAGAGACCGACCTATGCTATCTAGGTTTGTATAATTATACTCTATGATGTTTGCACGATGACAATCCCCTAATGACATATACCTCAGAAAATATCCCTGTTGTAAAGTGATGGGTGACTGTACATAGAGCATTAACTGCCAGTTTTCCCCACTATTTTAATTAATTTTTAATTGCTGCATTATGTTTATACATAATAGCAGTTAACTGCCAAGTTTTAAGAACTTGAGATGATTCATGATCTATTTGAATAACAGTAGGAAACAAAGAATAAAGTAACCATATTTTGAAAAAAAATGGAATATAAAAGAGCATGAGAATTTGCCTAATTTATGAATTAAACTTTATCATAGGAATGTACACAATAGGGGGGGGAAAGCAGTATATATAGGATTTGGTGCTATCTTCAGCTTAAGATCTCCTTTGAGGGCTTACAATGCATGGAGGATGACTGTGTATACACACGCGTGTGCACACACTCATTTTTAACTTTTTTTTTCTTACAACTTAGAAAAAATGTCAATAAGAAAGTTGGCACCGCTTTTTGGCGACTAGAATGTTAGTGCCTGGCAAAGCTGAGAAGCAGCAACACGGAGACAGCTTTCTGATTTCATCCTACACTTCTGAAATTAGAGCGCATCCAGTCCTGGGAAGCCAGATGGCTGCCTGTGAACTGCAGGATCACCAGGCATCACTCATCCTGCTCCCCAGCCATGGCAAAGCAATTCGCTCCAGCAGGTGGCCTCAGTTTTTGTTTTTGTTTTTTTGTTGTCTTTTTTTTTTTTTTTTGACAAAAATCCAACTAGAGCCTCCCCCGAGCCCCATGCTCTGTGAGGACTGTACCACTGAGGGGGAGCAGCGCTTTCAGACCACTTCCCCTCCAGCTCTTGAGGGAAGGGGTCCATTTGCTATCTTAGGACTCAGCCATTCCAAGTTCAGCAGATTCAGACCAAATATTTTTTTCCTCTGAAGTTTTAGGGACAAAGATAGTGTCGTGCCTGCAGCAGCTCACCATATTCTTCTGCACTGTGATCGCCACACTGATTCATCTATCTGCTTCAGTGGTTGCACCCCCAGTCTATGACTATGACCAGCATACATCTCTTAGACAGTAGTCCACAGCTCGCAGGTCATCTGTATTCACAGAGTCCTGAATTCCCTTCCTGTGGATACCAAAACCTGAAGATATTTACATCCCTAATATAAAATGATATGAACCTGTGTACTTCCTCATATAGGCACTTTTTATAAAACCTTAGATGATATACAGGATATACAATAGTTGTCATACTGTATTATTTAGGAAATAACGACAAGAAAAAAAGTTCTGTACAGATTTGGCACAGACACAATTATTTTTTCCAAATATTTTCAATCCGCAGTTAGTTGAATCCACAGAGGCAGAACCCATGGATAAAGCCAGCTGTAATTCGAATCAAAGGTCTCATGAGCATCAGACCCCAGCCCTCTTGAGTTGCAAGTGGGACAAATGGAACAGCATCTTACAAGGCACAGCCTACTGAAGCTTAGCACATCTATGGGCAAAGTCCAGTCCATGGTACCATGAGCCAGAACCTCTGGGTTCTATGTCTAACTCTCTATTTATGGTCCTTTCCTTAAATTCTCCAACCTCTCTCCCTCTGTTTTCTCATTCAGCCCGAGGGTGCTATCTGTGTGGTCAGGCCATAGTGAGGATAAATTTAAAAAAAAAAATGTGTAAGGATGCCAGATGTGATCAGTGAAGTGCTGCACAGATGAAAGACATGACCATTACTTCTCCAGGGCAAGGAGCATGCCTGCCATCCATACCCCAGCTTTTCCCATTGAGTGGTGGCCAGAGTCCCCAGTGTTCGTATCCACTAAAGACCCTCTGGTGGTCTAGCCTCCCAGGAGGCTAGTGCTTTTATTTGAAGATCTGAGGGTGGCAGGATGGCTCAGCTTAATCTGCCTCTCCCTGCTTCCTTATTGTTGAAATCTTTCCCAAACTGTCCTCAGCTCTCTGAAGCTGAAGGGAACAGAGAGGGAAGTAAACACTTAGAATTATCCCTTCTAATCTCCACCTGGTGGTTAAATCTCAGTGCGCCTCTTGGTTCATTGACGCAACTCCTCTGTGCTTCAGCCCTCAAAGGTGATCTGAGATAATGCCACCAACAAACATGCTGGGGACTTTTGTGAGGTCGAACTTATCAAATATAACGCATTTTACAGATGTCAAGGGCCTTAGGAAAGCTGCAGAAATCAAGCTGGTGGCATTTGTAGCAGACTAATTTGAAATTTACTTTATGAGCACTTAATTTGAACAATAAAAACACTAAATGTTTTCAGTCTGAAGTCAAAATCTTATCATGCCTTCATGTTTTATTTTCTCGCAATTGATTTGTAGGGTAGATGAGGCCATATCTAGTTGAGCATTTATAAAATTGAGATCACATTTATTTGAAAATTCATAAGGAACAACGAGGTCCTTACTTTTTGTAAGTGAGCTAATATTATTTGGGCAGGACAACTGCCTGGAATTCAGAGATGAATGAAAAACACCCACTGTATATGAAGAATTGACCAAACAGTAGTGGAAACAGGTTGCCATGGACTGAGAGAATGTTTGTGTTCCCCTAGATTCATATACTGAAGCCCTAAACGTCACATGATGGTATTTGGAGGTGGGACATTTGGGGTATTAAATTAGAAGAGGACATGAGAGTGGGACCCCCATGATAAAATAGTGCCCTCATAAGAGACCAGAGCTCTCTCCCTGCCCAACAACATGAAGGTACATCTAGAAGGTGGTGATCTATATGCCAGGAAGGGACCCCTCACCAAGAACCCAACTGTACTGGCATCCTGTCTTTGGACTCCCAGTCTCCAGAACTATGGGAAAATAAATGTTTGAGTTACCAGGTCTGCAGTATATTGTTATAGCAGCCTGAGCAGATTACCAAGCAGTTATATAATATTCAACATATTAGGCCATCAGTGCTACACCATGGATATATCCAGGTACAATGGGAAAACAGGGGAAGGAGCAACTTTCACATCCAGAGGAGGTTACATGTGACTTCACCGAGAAGGAAGTATTTAAACCCGAGACTTGAGCTTATATATTTATGGAGTGGTTACTATGCATGTTTTTATTAAATATCTGCTATGTGCTTGGCATTGTTCTAAATGGCAAGATTTTAGCAGTAAACCCATAGATAAAAGCCCCCCCCCCCTCGTCCACATGTAGTTCACTTCTAGAGGATTTGAATGAAGAAATAATACTTACATTATGCAAGGCTTGGCATGCCTCTGGTGACCTGGAGTATCAGGTGGTAAGGGACAAGACATCAAGGTGAGAAAGGGCCAGATTGGGATGGGCCTCATTTTAAGTCCTTGTGCTTATTTTCGTGACTTCAAATATACAAAGAATTGAATTTTCTGCATGGTGGTTAGGTTGATAACACTGCAGTTATGGCTATGAGAATTCTTTTTCATATTGAAATTCTTTGGGAATTTGTACTTGCAAATCTGAAACCCTCTGCCAACTCCTCGCTCTTCACCAAAACCCTTAATATAAATGTTACAGTTGTGGAGTATATTAGGACTGGAACCATCACTATAGAGCAGAATAAAGAACACTGTGCACATTAGTCTATTTTAGGACCAAGTAAGTGGAGCTGCAATGCATGTCATTTTATGCCCATTTCCCTACCAGACTGCAAGCCTGAGAATAGAGATTGTTTTTCAAGTTGATCGTCAAATTTCAGGCATGAAGCCTGATGCCTGGGACGTGGTAGCTGATCAATAATTAGCATGCAATAGTAAGGAGTTTACTACTTCTGTTGTGATAATTCATCATTTCCATGTGGCTGCTTAATTTTGTTAATATTAAATACAGTCATGCACTGCATAACAATGTTTCAATTAACTATGGGCAGCATATGCAATGGTGATCTCATAAGCTTATAACGAAGCTGAAAAATTCATGTTGTCTAATAGTTCCACTGTCCCTTTTTATGTTTAGATATGTTTAGATGCAAAAAAAATTCTATACACAAATTGTGTTACAATACCTGCAGTATTCAGTAGAGTAACATACAATATGACTGGTAGCCTAGGTATGAAGTAGGCTAACCCATCTAGGTTTGCATTAAGTACATGCTATAATGTTCACAGAACCATGAAAACACCTAGCAACTAATTTCTCAGAGTGTATCCCTATTGTTAAGTGATGCAAGACTGTATGTTGTACACCAAACGAGTTCTATAAATCATTTTAGGCAACCACTCTACTTTCAAGAAAATTACATAAAAACAAAATTTTCTGATCCCTGCAGGATTTATTTATTTTACCTATGACTTCTCTCCCCTGCTTACATACAAATCTGTACTTTGAAACCACAGAGCTCCCAGTGGGAGGGTTTGAGCTAACAACCAAGATTTTAGATCCAATTAAAAAGAGATGAAACAGAATGACAAATAATAAAAATTAAACAATGGTACAAAATAAAGCATATATTTTTAAAAAAACGAAGTTTGTATTATACATCTGCAACAGAGGTTCAGGCAGCCTTTTCAGAACAACCTTGGAAAATAACCAAATCACTGCCAAGCACCTTTTCCATGCTTAAATGAATCTAGAGGGTGATATAGTGAATAACCACAGCAGAGCCCATCAGTATTCTGCCTCTTCTTACCTCTTCCTCCCATCAATGTTTCCTTGCTCACTGACACCAAAGTTTCCCTCACTTCTCCCAGGCTGCCCCCACCTCCAACCACCAGTACCTTCCACCTGCAATTTTCTTACGGGCTTTATTCCCGTTTTGCTTTCCTACAGATGCTTTTTATTTCTTTTCAAAAGACATACTCGCCCTCACATTTCCAATTTTGTCATTATTTCTCTGTTGCTCTGATTATTATAACCAAAACCCAGAGAACAGACTGCAAGGTTCAGGGACACCTTGGCAGACATAGAGGAAGATGGGCTTTGAGGTTCAAGCAGGAGTCTCTCCACTGTGAAGAGAAGAGTGAAGAGGATAGCACTTCCATCAAACTTTTTCCTTCACCTCTATCACCTGTGCAAAGTTGTTTAACATATTGAAATTATTCCTCCATCTATAGCAAAAGGAAGGTAAACTCCAGAAATGCCATTCTAAAGACACGGTCACTCCCCACGTGGCTGTGAGAGATAACTAGAACAGAATCCAGAAACCAAATATCCATGCAAGAGCAAAGTCAGGTATATTCTGGGCCTAGAATTGAAGCTAAGAAAAGGAAATAGGTAGTTAAAACACAAGGCCCTAAGATGGGTGTGGTGGCACATGCCTGTAAACCCAGTGGCCCTGGAGGATAAGGTAGGAGGATTGAAAGTTCAAAGCCAGTCTCAGCAACTTAACAAAGTTCTAAGCAATTTAGTGAGATACTCTCTCAAAATTAAAAATAAAAAGGCTGGGGATGTAGCTCAGTGATTGAGTGCCCCAAGTGCAACCCCTTGTATAAAATAAAATTTAAAAGTAACAAGGCCCTGAGGGCAGGGACACTCCATTTTGAATTCTGAAACCAAGACTTAACAACTGTGAGACTTTAGGCATGTCATCAAATGGTTCTGAAATTCTGTTTCCTTCCTTACTGGAAAAGCGATAAGATTAATCACACTCTGCAAAAGGGTTAGCAAGGAGTTCAATGCTCAGTTTTCCTTAAAGGTTAATGAGTGTTAGTTATTGCAATGATCATGTGTATTATTACTTCAGACCTCAGCCCCAGGACTGTTTATTTCTAGGACATCAGAATTTATTTTAATGGATTTACCTCATAGAGTATTTCATATATTTTTGAGACTCTAAATTTTTTATAAAATTTCTTATTTTTCTCTATTGATTTATATTTAGGGTGTTTATAGAGTTTTTAATAAGCCTTAAAACACTTTGAGAATTTCAAGTTGCCATCCAGTTGTAGATGTGGTCTTTTTTATAGGGGACATACACAAACATACGTATGCATAATATAGTTAGCCCTCTGTATGTACAGATTCTGTATCCATGGACTTAACCAACCACAGATGAAAAATATTCTTTAAAAGATTATATATGTGAATCTGTGTGTGTGTGTGTGTGTGTGTGTGTGTGTGTGTGTGTTGTTATCTGATCAAAATATCTGACTAGAACAACTTAGAGGAGGAAAAGTTTATTTTGGTTCATGGCTTCAGAGATTTAGTCTATGGTTGGCCAAGTTCATACTTCTGGGCCCGAGGTGAGGCAGAACATTATGACAGAGGGCATGGCAGAAGAGCAATGATCATCTCATGGTGGCCAGCAAGCAGAGAGACAGAGAGAGAAGGGAAAGTGACCAAAGGGAAGAGAAACCCTTCCAGGCCACATCCCCAGATATCCACCTCCTACAGCCACCCCCACCTGCCTACAGGTACCACCCAGTCAATCCATTCAAACTAGGATGGACTGAATAAGTCACAGCTGTTATAATCCAATCATTTCACTTCCAAACATTCCTGCATTAACAATGGAGCTTTGGGGGGTGCTTCATATTAATGCCATGACCTATATCATCTCTCATGCACATGTACATTTTTTGTCATTATTTGCTGAAAAATATAGCACAACAAATATTTTTATAGAATTTACATTGTATTAAGTATTATAAATAATGTAGAGATGGGTTAAAGTATAGAGGTGAATGTGCATAGTCTACATACAAATACTATGCCATTTTTATAAGGGAATTGATCATCTTAGGATTTTGATATCTACAGGGGATCCTGGACCAATCCCTCACAGATACTGAGAGGCAACTTCATACACATAGATGCATATCTGTGGGTGTACGTGCAGGTATGTATTTTCTGAACCTCAACGTTCGGTATTATTTTAAGTGGCCAGTTTCCAGCCGGTTCTCTAATAGTTTCAGCAGGACAGGCAGAATTGGCTATGGACTTTCCATTAGTGTGTTGAAGGTCTTCACATACATTTTCCCATTTATCAAACCTTAGTGAAATAATAAACTGTACTCCAGGCAGCCTGGGGTAGCCTTATGAAATTGTTATGATTTGTTTCTGAGATAGAGTGGAAATTCCATGGCAATCTTTACGGAATGTTAATAAGAGTGAAAAGAAGATTTAATTAAAGTGTTCCTTGTGGCTTTTCCCCCCTCCAACCGTAGCCATCTGCAGACACTTCCCCACAGTGTCTTATCGCTATCGTGCAGGCACAGTGGAATCTTTATCATGTGTGGCAGGGGCTGAGGAGCAGAGACACATAAAAATAATGGTGGAACACTTATTTTTAAAAAGCACAACACTGCTCCTCTTTCATGCACCTAACCCCAGATGGAGTTCCCTCTGTGCTTGAATGTAAGGTGCTATTTTCATTGCAAGGCTCCTTCTTAAGGGTTCTAAGAATCCTGGCCATTGCTTGGTAACGTGTAGTTCTCTTTCTAGAGCATGAAGTTTGATAATGAGGGGAAGGTGTGGTATAAAATAACACAATTTTGTTTTGAAAATTCAAATAGGGACTCAAGGGTTTAGGAGAGTTTAATTGCTTTCTCCAGCTACTTACCCATTGACAGCAACCAATTTAAAAGCTTTGCAACTTGAATGCTTAATGATAATAAATTTGGTTTTTAAAGAATTAGGGTACATCATGTAAAGGAATGCTCACCACACAATTTGGAACAGTGAAGAACGTATGTTACAGTGAAGAATTTTGGAGAAGTATGTATGTTACCATGGAAATAGGTTGATGACACATTAAGGAGAAAGTAAAACCCAGTACAAAGCTTCATATACAACATGATCTTAACATAAAAATCAAAATAAGTTAAGCTGCAAAGAAAAGAAATTAAGCTGTAATCTTGACCTTCTTCTTAGCTACACACATTCTCCATTACCTATGAGGAATAGGTATTAGTTTTATAATTATGAAAAAGATCTTTAGAATGTATATTATGGCCCTATTTGGGAAGAATATAGAAACACACTGCATCTTATACTTATATACTTATAAAGTTTGCATAGGCTACAGAGGAACCATATGAGGACTCTAACACATGGATGATAGCAAGTAGCATGGAAAAAGAGACCAGATTTTGAGTCCCAGAAAACCAGTGGTTGCTTTACCATTTTCCCCTCAGTATCATCCAACCTGGACAGGAAGGCAGAAACACACACCAGATGTTGACAGAACAAGCATCAGGAAGCCTTCTTTTTCCTTCTCTCCCACAGCAACACTCACCCAATACTCTGGTGACCCTGGTAGTGGCACAGTTACCTCAATGGCAGCAGGTGGGCACCTAAAACTCTGGAGGAGAACTTTCTCTCTGATCAAAGGAACTGTGGTCCCAAGAGTGAATACATATTGCATGTATTTTTCTTCTCCTGCATTTGATTTTGGACACAGGCAAGTTATAGAAAGTTCACAGAATATTGGGTTGATGAATATTCCAGGTTTCTGGCCAAAGGACTGAGAAGGGAGGCCCTGATAACAAGAGCATGCTGGAATGATAGAGAGGAAGGAGATCAAGAGAGTGATCCCAATAAAGTTGCGTATAAATTCTAGAGAACCACTTTTACCTGTGCAAGTGTGAATCTGGCCCTAATAAACATTTCACAGGCTTTGAGAACTGAGATCCAGGGTCACAGACTGGCCAATGGAACTGGTCTAAACAACACTGAAAATGCTTTGAAAATAGAATTATGTTGGAATCAGAACCGAGAGAATAACACAGGTCAGAATTTGTGGCCTAAATCTGATTTGGATGATTGCTTGTCAAAACAACAACAACTACAAATCAACATTCCCATTAGAATTTCGATAAGACATAGAAATTCATGATGTAACAGAATGCCCAGGATATAATCTGAAATTAATCAGTATGCAAAGAACCAGGTGCATTAGTTGCTATTCTGTCACTGTGACCAAAATACCCAACGAGAACTTGGAGGAGGTTCATTTTGGTTTATGGTTTCAGAGGTGTAGTTCATGGTTGGCCCTGTGCATTGCTCTGGGCCCAAGTTGAGACAGAACATCATGGCAGAAGGGCATGATGGAAGAGCACCACTCCATTCATGGCAGTCAGGAAGCAAAGAGAGGAAGGAGGAAAGGCTGCAAGGAAGATGCACCCTTCCATGTCTTTCCCCAGAGACCCACATCCTCCAGCCATGCCCCACTTACCTACAGTCACTCTATTGATCCATCAAGTGGATTAATTCACTGATGAGCTCACAGATCTCATCTGATGGACTGATTAGGTTACAGCTCTCATAATCTAGTGATTTCCTCTCCAAACATTCTTGCATTAACACAGGAGCTTTTGGGGGATACCTCATATCCAAACCATAACACCGAGAAAATCTTAATTTACAATTTAAAAGACTATTAACAGGTAACAATCCTGAGGTCACAGAGATATTAGAATCATCAAAGACTTAAAGCAGGTATGACATGCTCCCAAAGTTTTTATACGTCCTAAACATAGCAAATTATAGGTGTAGAATGTCAGAATAACAAAGGGGAAAAAACACCCAAATATATTTGTCTTTAAGAAACCCTCTTTATGTAGGTTAAAAGTAAAAGGATAGATAAAGATATACCATGCCTGCATAAATCAAATAAAGAGGGAGGAGTGCTGACATTAATATCAGGCAAAGCATATTTCAAAATTTAAAAAAAATCCCTAGGACTAAAAAGGACATAAGATAATGATTTAAAAAATGAACTCATAGTAATCCTAAATGTGTATGTACCTAAAAATAAACCCCAAGATCTATGAAGCAGAAGTTTGACAGACTGGAAATAAGAAATGCATGAATAACTCCATAATTATGACTGGAGAGTTCAATACTCCTGCTTCAGTTATTAATCATTCTTAGATACAATGGTAAAGAAATCTATAAGAAAAAGTAATCAATAGATTAGATTTTTAAAAAAGCAAAACACTTTGCTGTGTTTAAGATAGTGTTAAAAGAATGAAAAGACAACCTACACAATAGGAGAAAATATTTCCAAACCACATACCCAATAAAAGATTCATATTTAGAGTAGGGTATTTAAAAAGAAAAAACTCTCAGAACTCAACAGAAGGAAAACAAACAACTCAATTTAAAACATACTGAGTGTGGGGATATAGCTCAGTAGCAGAACATTTGCCTAGCATGCATCAGGCCCTGAGCTCAATTCCCAGCACCTATAAAATAAAATGAAATAAAACATGGGGAAAAGACTTAAAGAGACATTTCATCAAGCAGAACTGCACAAGCCCTTTGGAGAGAACTTCAGGTTGCCATATGCCCCAGATGCTGAACATAAAACTACAGGACTTGTTTGCCCAGTTGGATTTCAGTTTTGTTTTGGTTCCATTCCTTCTATGCTCCTAATTCTTCCTTATGGAATGGGAATATTCACTCTTTGCCTTTACATATATTATATATATAACTTGCTTGGGGCTCATGCTGAGAGTTTGCCTTCAGTTTCAGAGGAGACTTTCCACTTGTACTTTTTGGAAATCTGTTGAGACTATATGGGGACTCTTGGAAATGAATTAAATCTATTTATCATTGTGATATAAGCATGAGCTTTAAGGGGCAAGGATGAAATATTATGGTTTAAATATAAGGTGTTCCCCAAAAAAACTCATGTGTGAGGCAATGCAAGAAAGTTTAGAAGTGAATCTTAACCTAACCATTACATTAATCCATTGATAGGGATTAACTGTCCTATGGGTAAGGTTTGGCTACAGGAAGTGGGTCACTGAGGATATGCCTTTGGGGTACATATTTTGTCTATGGTGAGAGAAACATCTCTCTGGCTTCCTGGTGCCATGTTCTGAGCCACTTTCCTCCACCACACTCTTTCACCATGATGTGCTACCTCACCTAAGATCCACAGCAATAGAACTAGCCATCTATAGACTGAGACCTCTGAAACCATGAGGCCCCAAATAAACTTTTCCACCTGTAAGTTTTCTTTTCAGGTCTTTTGGTCACAGCAGGGAAAACACTGACTAAAACAGGATTTAAGGATGATAAATAAACATATGCAAAGATGCTCAGAAATATTAGTCATAAGGATAATGAAATTAACACCATGAATAGTTATCACTACACACCTATCCAAATGGCTAAAATTTATAATAAAAAATAAAAAGCTGAATGTATCAAGTGCTATTGAAGATGTGGAACAACCTGAACTCACACGTTGCTAGAGGAAATGTAAAATGGCACAGACACTCTGGAAAAATAATTCGGTAGTTTCTTATAAAGCTACAAATATACTTACTATATGACCCACCAATTCCACCTACATATATGCAAAATCTTATATGTGAATGTTTATAGAAGCTCTTTCCTTATTTGCTTTCCTTGGGAACAATATGAATGTCCTTCCAAAGAACAAGCTATTGATAAATAGAACAATCTGGATGAATGTTGTATTTTGGTGAGGAAAATAAGACAGTCTCAAAAGATTACATATTGTTATGTTCTACTTCTATGACATCCCAGGAAAAATAAAACTATGTTAAAGGAAAATAAACCAGTTTTTGAGGAATGATTAAACCATTCTCTATTCTGATGATGGTGAAGATTGTGGTTACACCATTCTATACATGTGATAAAACTCTTAGAACTCTTCATCCAGTACAAACCAAAAATACCATATGGTAATTTAAAAATTGTTATAGTTTATATCTTTAAATTTATTAAAATCACACCTTTAGATTTATAAATCACACTTCTACAAAATTATTCAGATCTATAAAAAAATTTGTAGCAGGTTTTTTTTTTAATTTCATCAACTTGCCCTTAACATAAAATGCTGGTTGATTTATATTTTTTCTGTCCAATAACCACAGATTTCCATTTTCTATTTTTTGTTTTCTTTGTTATCTTTTCCTATTAAATATTTAGCTATAGGTAAGAATCTAATTCTTGATAGTATGTTTACTAATGTAGCAGAAACACAAAAATAAAGGCCTAGTGCTGGAAACTGAAATCTGAAACGTAACTGTCTGGTAGGAGGCAGACACAACAACATTCTCCACAACCTTGACAAATCAAGTTTTTCAGGGAAAAACTTAAATTGTTTTAGGATCGTAGTCATGTGTAGCAATAAGCCACATTATGGCTATGTCTATGGGAAGGGCAGCTCAAGCAGAGAGAGGCTCCAGCTAAGAGGAAGCAATTCTGCTTGAGGAGCTAAAGGCAGCCAGTGGCTGGAGCATGGAACCCCAGAGGCAAGGAGGTTCCCTAGCTGTGTTGGACAGGAAGTATGCCCAGGGCAGATAATATAAAGCCCAGCTGACTCAGTTAATGACTCTGATTTTATCCAGAAGTTTTTGATGGCTTTTATAAAAACATGAAAAGATGGGAAAGAGGTCTCTTACATATTTTTCTGGTAAAATATTCTTAACAAAATTTATCAGTTCTCTGACATTAAGTATATTCACATTTTTTGTGCAACCACTAACACTATCTCCAGAAATGTTTTCCATTTTCCCACAATGAACCTCCTTACCAACTAAACTCTAATTCTCCATTCTCTTCCTTTTATTCCCTGACAGGTGCCATCCTACTTTCTATATTAATTTACTCCTCTGGAGACTTCATATAAGTGGAATCGTAAGGTATTTTTCTTTTGCAACTGGCTTATTTCACTTAATGTTGGGGGCGTGAATGAATTATGTGTTTGTTTGAGCCATCTCAAGGCAGGGGGGTTGCTCTTCTGAGAACTCTTCATGAAATCCCACTGATGTGAGACCACTCCGTTTATGCTGACACCCTGCCCCTTGGCTCAGACAGCCCTAGGTTCAATGCAGCAGCAGCCTGGAAGGAGAGAAGGTGGGTAACCTGCTAAGTCCCAACCAAGTTGTTTTTGCCATCTTCATCCTGTTTTCCTTGGGAAGTTCTTCACACTGAATCCCATTGGTGTTCCTACCCATTTAAATAAAGTGTGTGGGCTCCATTTTGTTGTTAGATCCAGTCTCCACCAGAGCTGGATCATCCCACAATCGTGTGCCCACTTTTCCCTGACTGGCTACCTTAGTTCAGGGAAATTGAATACACATCAGGCAGGTGGTGGTAACTTAACATAATGTCTCCAAGTTTCATCCATGTTGTCAGAATTGATACGTTTTATATACATCACATTTTGTTTATCAATTCATACATCAATAGACACTTGTGTTGCTTCCACTTTTTTTGTATTATAAATCATGCTACTATGAACATGGATGTGCAAATATTTGCTTGAGTCCCTGCTTTCGATTCTTTTGGACATGTACCTAGGAGCGGCTTGCAAGATGATATGGTGATGTATGTTGTTCCTGGAAGCTGGGTGACCATGCAGTCCATGGCTGCTGCCTGGGTTATGCCACATATATAGAGTCCTTTTCTTAGAATGATTACAATCTAGCTAGATTTATATATATATATATATATATATATATATATATATATATATATATATATTTAAAAAAATTCACAAAAGCCATGATATAAGTGAAAGGAAAAATATAAAGGAAGTAAATTTTAGGGAGAGAACCTAAAAATAGGTTCCACTTAGCCTCCTCCTTGTCAAAAGGCAGTGGATCTGCCCTGTCCACATTTCCTCCTGCCTCAGATGCCTGCCTGTGACCACACAGCACAAAACATTTCTTATAAAAAAGACCCAACCACAAAGAAAACTAATTCCAAGAAGTGTACTAGGTTACCAAAGTCACAGATAAAATGGGCTGGGTTGCCACAGCTCTTCAGTTGCATGTTTTCATTCCTCATTTGAACGTGTGGAAGCATCGCCTTTGTGCTGCAGGAAGAATGGAGAAAGAGGGTGCTCCACCACACACAAGGGTTCTCTGCAGGCCTCTGCATGTCTTCAACCACACCTCCAAGTCTGGAAAGCCCTAGCGCAGGAGAGCTGAGTGGGTTTTCCTGCCCCTTGTCTACCCCATTCCCTCCCTCACTTGGAGCCAGGGAGTGGGCAAGTGTGCCAGGGTAACCCTCTCCCCTGACAGGTGCAGAGCCTGACCTCAGCTTTGTATGAGGATGGAAGTTTAGTGATTGCGATGGCAATGTTATGTGTTCACTTGTCTAGAGTGTGGGACCTTGGCCAGACACCATGTGGCTAGGAGGTAACTTTTATTTAGATGACATTAACATTTAAATCAGTGGATTTTAAGTAAAGCAGAGTGTCCTCCATAATCCAGTGGGCTGCATCTGATAGGTTGAAAGGCTTAAGAGAAGATTGGAGTCTCCTGGGAAGGAGGGAATTCTGCTTCCAGACTGTCAGGAACCTATGTTTACAGCTCACTGGTCTGCTATGAAGATTTTGTACTTGCCAGCCTACACAACCAGGTGAGCCAATCATTTAACATCTCTTTCTCTCTCCCCTCACTCATATACACACATACACACACACAGATGATAGATGATAAAGATATAGATAAAGATCTCCTCCAATCATTTCTCTTTCTCTGTGGAGTCCTTACTCTTATAATTATTATGTTCCCTGTGAATTAATTACAGAACTGACACTTCTGTGACAAGTAGTGATGAGAGGATATTTTTAATTAGCTAAGAACATGTGGGTAAACTATGGGGTGTGCTTGAGATTTCACCCAAGAAGTAGAGAAGAATCCATACCACGAAGCAGAGACTTTGATTATTTTTTTCCGAATCCCAACAGTTTCATGCACCAGAAATACAAAGTAAAATACAATGAAATGGACTATTTACAGAAAAATGGGAGTCAGGAACCCAATAATTCAAAAGGCTACAATAGTCTACGTATGAGTCAATGGAGGTCTTTCTTTTGTTTGTTTGGTACTGGGGATTGAACTCAGGGGCATTTAACCACTGAGCCATATTTTATTTAGAAACAGGGTCTTACTGAGTTGCTTAGTGCCTCGCTAAGTTGCTGAGGCTGGTTATGAACTAGTGATCCTCCTGTCTCATCCTCCCGAGCAGCTGGGATTACAGGTGTGCACCACCATGCCCAACACAATGGAGGTCTTAACTTCAAGGCATGCCAATGGAGGAAACATCAGAAAGAATATTTGAGTGCATCTGATGGATTCAGTGTGAGCCATGTGGTAAAAGAAGTTAAGGAGGAAGAGAAGTGATGATATCAAAGAAGTAAGTTGGGAGAACAAAGGCCACCTTGATATGGGGTGAGAAGGTGAATAGAAAGAGGGCAGCCAAGAGTCAACATCCAACTGGCACACAGGAGCTCAAAACGAAAGGGAGTTGGGGAGTGGACACAAGAAGGCATTGCAATAGTGAAAGCACAAACTGGTGAGGGCTCAGAGAGGAGAAGGACTAAAAATAGATCCAAAGCTTATGGAGGGAGGGATTTTGATTATTTTAAAATTGTACTTGAAGATTTTTTCATTGTGGTGTGAAGGGTCATCTTTTTTAAAAAAAATCATGCAAATAAAAAATTAAGTAAAAATGTGAATATTTCCTTTAAATCAAAACACATTATACCAACTCCTAAAGTGAAAGAAATAAAACCAAGAATTAATAAATAGGATGGACTCAAACTAAAACACTTCTTCTCAGCAAAAGAAACAACCAATCAGGTGAAGAGAGAGCCTACATTTGGGGAGCAAATTTTTGCCACATGTACATTAGATAGAGCACTAATCTCCAGGATATATAAAGAACTCAAAAAAACTTAACACACACACACAAAAAATAAATAAATAAAAAATCCAATCAATAAAAGGCTAAGGAACTGAACAGAAACTTCTCAGAAGATATACAATCGATCAACAAATATATGAAAAAATGTTCAAAATCTCTAGTAATTAGAGAAATGAAAATCAAAACTCTAAGATTTCATCTCACTCCAGTCAGAATGGCAGCTATCAAGAATATAGACAACAATAAGTGTTGGCAATGATGTGGGGGAAAAATTGCTGGTGGGACTGCAAATTGGTGCGACTAATATGGAAAGCAGTAAGGAGATTCCTTAGAAAAATTGGAAAGGAACCACTATTTGACCCAGCTATCCTATTCCTCGGTCTATGCCCAAAGGACTTAAAAACAGCATACTATAGTAGTGCAGCCACATCAATGTTGTAGCAGCTCAATTCACAATAGCTAAACTGTGGAACCAACCTAGATGCTCTTCAATAGATAAATGTATAAAGAAAATATGGTATATATACACAATGGAATATTACTCAGCATTGAAAGACAATAATATTAGGGCATTTGCAGATAAATGAATGGTGATGGTGAATATCATGCTAAGGGAATTAAGCTAATCCCCTAAAAAACAAAGGCAGAATGTTCTCTCTGATAAGTGAATGCTGATCCATAATGAGGTAGACATGGGAAAAATGGAGGAATTGTAATTGGGCAAAGGGTGGGGGAAGGGAGGAGAGGGGGTGTGGGGTTAGGAAAAATGGTGGAATGAGATGGACATTGTATGACTGTACATATGGTGCAATGCTACATTGTGTACAACCAGAGAAATGAAAAGTTGTGCTGCAATTGTGTACAATGAATCAAAATGCATTCTGCTGTTGTATAAACCTAATTAGAATTAATTAAAAAGAAAATTTTAAAAAGTACTAAGTTCAGTTTTTCTTTTTTAAATTTTTGATTACTATACATTTAATGAACACTCACAATTATAACCTGCATAAAGTATAATTTCCTCTGTTAATAAGGTACTATTTTATTTACCTTTCCCAAGCTAAGCTAAATGTCAGACATAATTCAATAAAATAAATCTATAAATCTCTACAGGGGAAAAAAACCCACATTATTCATTTTAAACAGTTGGTCATTGCTACCTGCACCACAAGGGTTTTTAAAATTCCATCCTCTTTTTAGGATGAACTTTCTGATACATCTTATAATGCTTACTTTGTGTATATTTTCTGTATTTTGATATTTTTAGCTGCACACTCTTGTACCAACTCTTACCAAGACAAGAATTTTGTACTAATATCATTTTTATTGATAAAATAGAAAGATAATTGTCTTATAGGTAGCATGGCTGATCAAATTTTATTTTTCTACTGATGGTTTGGAAATATTTCCTTCAAGGTCATCCTTCATGACTATTCTTTGTAATATCAAGTTCAGTCAATCCTGGAATGTCACCCAAAGATGCTCACTAGTCTCTGATAAGTTCAGAAATTCTGATAAAAAATACAAAAGTTCTTCTTTACTCAGTTCCCATCAAGAATTTTTTTAAAAAATATGATTGCTTGCATTAGATTTTAAACATAACTTGACAAGCAGATCATCTGTTTTGACCAGATACACTGGGACTCTAAGGTTATCTCACCAACCAACTTTTAGCATTGTGGATGACAAACCATGCAGCTTCTCCAATATTCATTTACTTCCGGTGCTAGGTGCCATGGGACAAATTTACATCACTGAAGGTTTTGTGCCCTGCACCTCTGGGTCAAGAGATCAGATGAGTCAGCCGAGATGGAAAAGTAGTGACCTCTCTTGCATCAAGACAGCTCACAGTAACTTACCAATAATTCAAAGTAATTGCAAACTCTGTACATGGATCTGACTGAATTCAAATGATTACATTTCCAGCACATCCTCCCCTTGGATAAATCCTAGATGTGTCCTTGTTCACTCCTGCATCATCTAACAGAAAGAAGTAGAAAGGAGGAGCTAAGTATCTTGCAAATATTGCAATATTGTATAAACATGTGATCATATCACCCAGTCTTTTTTCAGGGCCTGGGAAAGGGTGTGCACGATGAGGGGCCCTGAGGCTCAGGCTCCATTAGTTTCGTTGTAAATCTGTGTCTCATTTGGATAGAACCTGGAGGTGCAACCATACTTAAGAAATAAGAGACAGAAAGATTACCCCAATTAAATTCCAATTTAGGATAATTGTTTCTTCCATGTGGGTTGAAAAGGCAGATTTTCCTTTTATTTACATATCAACCATTCACTGGCTCTTTCCTAGACACTGAAGTTATATGAATAAGTGTGATTATTTGTTCCCTCTGCATCACATAAAACAAATACACTAGAATGTGTCCAATGGTGGGAATCCCAGGGAGAAAGCAAAGGGCCATACTTAGCAATGGGCTGGGGGTGCCCTGGGACCCCAGAAAATCTTCCTAAGGCTGGTGCTCCATTTGAGGATTGAAGGGGCCATGCAAGTTTGCCAGGTGGACAAAAAGAGTGGGCACTCTGCAGGCAGGGAGCAGGGAGCAAATTAAACAAGATGAGATGCAGCAGAGTGGGTTCAGGGGAGAGCAATCGGTGTGCAAAGCCAGAGCCCCGTGCAGAAGAAATGGCACAACTACATGGGCCAGTGGGAAGATGGCTGAACCAGTGAACCCGAAGGCAAGAGACCAGGGAAGAGGAGGGAGTCATCTGGATGGAGGAAGTGGCAGCGATGATGCAGTAAAGTCGGTATTAGGATCTGATGACCAATGACTTCATTTTGAATTCATTGAAGAGACAGGAGGTCTAATATGAAGGCTCAGACTTCCTATAACCATAACTGTAATAAAAGTCATTTTATTACATTGTTAAGTACAAAGGAAAAATAATATAATGATAAACCCTGATGTTCCCATTACCCAGCTCCAATAATGGTCAATATTTTATTACTCTCATATAAATACCAATCCAAAATTTAACTCATAAAACTTCAATCATTATATAAGTAGTTACAATGTATGAGTGTACAGACTCTTGGTGATATCTCAGATAACTGATGTTTAGATGTGAAGTGTCTCCCAAAGGCTCATGTGTGAGACAATGCAAGAAAATTTAGAGGTAAATGATTGAGTTATAAGACCCTTAACCCAATCAGTGCATTAGTCTGCTGATGGGGATTAACTGGGTAGTAACTGTAGACAGGTAGCATGAGGCTGGAGGAGGTGGGTAGATGAGGGTGTGCCCTTATATTCTGTTGTGATGAGAGGTGATTTTACTCTCTGCTTCCTGCGACCATGTCCTGAGCCTCTTTCCTATACCACACTCTTCCACTTTGATGTTCTGCCTCACCTCAGGCCTCAAGGAAAGGAATCAGTCATCTATGCACTGAGACCTCTGAAACCATGAGCCTCAAAATAATTTTTTTTGCCTCTAATTATTCTTGTCAGGTCTTTTTGTCACAGTGGTGAAAAAAAAGCTGAATTAAACAATTGAGGAGGGGAAATATCCAGTAAACAGTATGGGGCAACTAGATTCCTACCTCACACTGCATTTAAGAGACATACTGGGCAAAAAGGATTCTAGTGCTTCTTAAAAGTAAATAAAATAGACCTGAATATTGATCTAATTTTAAGGTAGAAAAAGCTTTCTAAATGTAATTTCTTGGGGGAAGGGTGGTACCAGGGATTGAACCCAGGGACACTTTAACACTGAGTTACATCCTCAGCCCTTTTTATTTATTTATTTATTTTTTGGAGACAGGATCTCACTAAGTTGCTTAGGGTTTCACTAAGTTGCTGAGGCTGGCTTTGAATTTGCAATCCTCCTGCCTCAGCTTCCCAAGATTACAGGCGTGACCCACAGCATGTCTAAGTGTAAACGTAATGGGAAAACAATTATAAAAGAAACACTACATGGTATTAACTTAATTTCTGTAAAATCTTCTACAAGTCAATGATGATGGAAAACAAATTGAGTGAAAAGTGGCAAACTATCAAGAAAGAATTGTCTATGTTACAGTTTATTTCTTTCTATTGTGAATTTCCCACAAAAGATAAAAGCCAATAGAAAAATTATCAGACTATAAATAGACAATCCAAAACAGAAACCACTTAAATTACATAACACCATATGAAATAAAAAAGGTCCATCTTGCTAATGAAACATCATAACAAAGCTGCAGATCCATTCTTGTTCATCAAATTGGCAAAAAATAAAAAATTGTTTTTAGAGACTATGCTTAGCACTAGTAGACCAGCAGCCTTATTACCAATAATGGAAATATAAACTGCTATCATCTTCCTGGAAGGCAATTTGATCAGCAATTTCTATCAAGAGATTTATAGATACTAAGGCATTGACCCATTAATCCCATACTTAATAATTATCTGAAGAAAATAATCAAAGCTGTATATAATGATATGTATATAAGGGTGTTCAACATAATATTAATTTTAACGGTGAAACACTGGCCACATTGTAAATATTCAATGGGTAAAAATTGAAATTTACTGTCAATTATGGCAAACCCGTGCATGCAATATGACCCAGTTATTTAAAAATCACATTTTCAAATTTATTAATGGCATAGGGTGTTGTTGATAATGTGTCAGATATTGTGAGAAGGATGTAACCTAATTTCAATTTGAAAGTAACGTGTGTGTATGTACCTATAATTGTAGCTGTGCACGTGAGCCCATTTGTATAGTCAAAAGACTGGCATTAAATACACTAAATTATTAATCCTGGTGATCTTTGAGAGCTAAGAATCTGGGTACCTATTGTCATTCCATATCTCTTTCTGTATTTTCCACCATAAACATGCATTATGCTTACAAAAACAACATTATTTTGTCTGTGAAAGTTCATTTGTTTGCATTCTGCTTCTAAAGGGAGTTCCATATTGAAAAAGGAATAGACTCATTATTTCACAGACACGAAGAACAACATCAAAATCGATAATGTGAGTATTTGTTTGCCTGAGGGCAAACTTTCCAAATCAAGAGATGCACAAATGAAAAAAGAACACATCGGATTTGGAGCCTGGCAGTGTACTTTGACTTCACATAATATTAAGACATTTATTGGTATCTCCATAATTTGACCTTAGTGCCTAGCCTCTTGAAACAATCTATTTTTCTGTTTTTTTTTTTTTTTTTTTGGTTTATATCTCTCCATGTGTGTTCATTGAAGGGTGACTGTCTCCTTAAGCAACAAGCAATCCACTGAACTGGGTACCTTTACAAATATTTTGCTAGCCTGGGGTTGTCACTTCCAGAAATAAGATTACTTCTTTCTGAGGGCATGTTTTCCTGTTTTAAATAATTCTGCTGGCAAGGTCTTCCATGTTCAGACAACATCTGACTGCCTGAAAATTCCTGTCCTGGGTATTAGCACTACCATTTCAATCCCAGAGGTCATCCCTGTCCAATCCCAGCTTCCTTTTCCCAGTGTTGGAGACCCTTAGCTCCTTCAATTTTTCTACACACACAGTGCAGCTCTCTCCCTTACTAGCACAGGCATCTTGCCTGTATCCATTGTCCTGAAATGTGGTACCAGGTGTATACACATGTGGTTGGAGAAGTACAGCATGCAGGGTGGCTGTCCTCTCCCTGGATGGGAACAACACCAATGGTGCAGGCCATGGCTTTGACAGTCATCCTAGCAGCTGCACCACACTCTGCCATGTGCATCTAACTTGGGGGAACCAAACAAAAAAACATAAAAAGTCTTCCAGGAGCTTTTCATGTAAGGTGTTTGTATTAGTCTGCAGAAGCTGTTGTAACAAAATATCACAGACTGGGTGGCCAAAGCAGCAGATGTTCCTTTTTATCAAAGTTCTGGAGACTAGAAGTCCAAGATTAGGATAGCTCTTCCCTTCCTGGCTTGCACACAACCTTTCCTCTGAAGGTGCTGAGAGAGGATTCTGGTCCTAGCAGGTGTCCTTATAAGTCCAATGTCCTAATTGTACACACATACACACACACACACACACACACACACACACACACACACACACACACATTACGGACTGGATTGTTTCTCCCTGAAATGCATTAGTTGATGTCCTAACCCCCAGTACCTCAGAATGCAGCAGTCCTTGGAGATAGGACCTTTAACAAAGTAAATAAATTAAAATGAGGCCAGGAGGGTGGGCCCAAATCCATTCTGATTGTTGTCCTCATAAGAAAAGGGGACTAGGACACAAGGGAGATACCAGAGGTGTACAGACCAGGGAAATACACATGTGAGGCTACAGAGAGACGGCAGCCATCTACCCACCAGGAAGAGAGGCCTCAGAAGAGAACAGCCCTGCCAACACTGTCATATTGGACTTTCAGCCTTCAGCACTGTGAGAAAAAAATTTACACTGTTTAAGCTGTCCAGCCTGAGGTGTTTTGTTATAGCATGCTCAGCAGACCAGCATCATACAGAAACTCAAGACAAGGCTGCTTCGGGGAGGAACCAAAGGCCACTGATACTCAAGGGAGCAGTGGGAATCAAGAGACAAGGGCTCCACTTCACAGCCCTTCCCTTCCTCTTTGACCCACCCCAATCCTTGGTCACATGATCTGAGGAAGCTGGAAGGAGGAGTGACTGGTGTGAACGGACTCATGTGACTATGAGAGTCCTGGCTTCCATTGCCACCCAGGGCAGGGGAGAACCGGAATTTGGGGAGCAGGAAAAAAGGACGGTTTACGAATGTCTTAAGAAGCTGAGACTGAGAAACTTCAAGTGAGAGAAAAGTTGTGTGGTTTGTGGCTAAGATGCGCGCCCCCCCCACCCCGAACATCTCTGCAACCCAGGGGGAGAAAGGATTTTGAAAGTAGTTTGGGACATTTCAGGGAGGGAAAAAATTATGTCTACACTTCAGTGAAACAAGATTCTTCAGTTAACCAGTGACACCCACTACATATGCTTTTTTCTTACCATGTTATGTCCTGGGTAGGAGACAGAGCAATTCTAGGTAGCATATTACCTGCCACTGGCTCATGCATGGCTAATTTATTGTTCTGCATTAACATCCTCCTTGGCTACAGTCGTCTCGGCTGTTTCTGTTTACACATTTCATGGGCATTTATCTCCTGGACACGGGACTGTAAGCGATGATAAATGGGCAAGGAGATTATGCAGGTGTGATTTTCACAAGTGTGAAGCTACCCTCAGCCTGCTGAAATGGCAAGGACAGGTAATAATGAGATGGGAGATGCCACTAAGTACTCCCTGGACACCCTGTATGTGTCCTTGGAATAAGTTATTAGCTCCTAGCTAACCACACCCAAAGGCATGTGCAATCTCATCACAGAACACTCGAGAATATTATGTATAATGGTGAAGAACTAAAGCCCCTTATTATACCCAAACCAAAAGGAGGTGTATATGCAGAAAATAAACATCAATCTAATATAAAGGAATTTATTTGTGGTTAACTCTTATAATCCTGACAACAATCCCCAATTGCCTAAATTTCATAGAAAGTTTCAGAGAGGTTATATTACTTGCCAAAGTCACACAGCAAGTATGTGTCAAAGTCAGAATTTTGGTCCAGGTGCATTTGACATTTCAATCCTTGCTCTTAACAAGATACTCTTTCCTGAGTCTTTCTTTAGATGGACACATTTTACTTTGCAGCAGCCTCTATAAGACATGAGGGATTCACATACAGAACTTTTAAAGGAAGAAGGAGAAGGAAACACTTATTGGATTTCTATGTAGGAAAGGCATCCTTCTCAATACTGTGAAAAATACTGAAAAAAAAAATCTTAGAATCTGATGCAGGAATACCCTTTTTAAAAGATATCAGGGTAAAGTTACAAGACTAAAGATACAAGTGTGGAAGTCCCACTGCAGCAAAATAACCGGGGTGGGGGGGGTGACGAACAGCTTGTGTACATTGATACAGCAGGAGTTGGAGCCATTTATTGTAGGACAGGATCGGTATTTATACATTCTACACAGCTTATCTTAATTAACATAAACTCGATACAGCAGTCAACCAATAAGGAATCTCCATACTTAATGGCCCGTTGGCCTTACTTCACAAACCACTCCCTCTGCAAAATGCCAGGCGCCATCCTGACTTGTTTACAGACTCTAACATACAAGACTAAAGTTATTTCATGCTACAATATTGGAGGGTGGTGTATTATAATGTTATGTTTTTCAGAAATATTTTTCTTCCTCTTTTTCTTATTATGGTAATTCAGCATGATATCTACCCTCTTAAAATTTTTGAAGTGTAAAATATGAGACACCATACAACAACTACTACCATGGCTGCTCTCAATAGTAACAATGATAATTATAACAACAATGATAATTTTGTCATTTGTGACAGCAGAGATGAACCTGTACCAGGCATAGAATGACAAATACCACATGATCTCACTTACATGCAGAATCTAAAACAGTTCAAGTCACAGAAACAGAGTAGAATGGTGGTTACCAGGGGTTGGGAATGGGAGGTCCAGGAGCTGTAGGTCAGACACCCAGACTTTCAGTTAGGCAGAAGGAATATGTTCAGGAGATCGATTTTTGGGATATAGTGCAGTGGTAAAGCTCACCTGGGTTCAATCATCAGTACAAACAAAAAAAGAGTTGGCAAATATATGGAAAAATTAGAACAGTTGCCCACTGTTTTATAGTAATGCAAAATCCTCTATACACACCACTGTGGAAAACAATGTAGAGGCTCCTCAAAGATAAAACTATCACAAGATTGAGCAGTCTCACTTTGAGGCATCTATCTAAAAGAATGGAAATCAGGATCTCAGAAGTTAGCTATCCCATGTTTGCTTGCAGTAAATGAGAAATTCACAATAGTCAAGATATGGACAGAACATGAATATCCACCGACAGACATGGATTTAAAAAAAACATGGTATATGCATACAATGGAAGGATATTCAGTCACAAGAAGCATAAAATTTTGTAACATGTAACAGCATAGATGGACCTTGAGGATATTGTGCTAAGTGAAATAAGTCAGCCACAGGAAGACAAATACCGCCTGATTTCACTTATTGAATAGTCAATTTTATAAAATTAAAAACTGGAATGGGACTGGATGGATGGAGAAATTGAAAGTTATTAATCAACAGGCATAAGTTTCTGAAATATTTTTCTTTTTTTCCCCACCGTTCTTCCCTTTTCTCGTTCCTTGTTCCTCCCCCTCAATCCCCATTCTCTATTCCACTGATGTCTCTTCTAGTTTAACACCTGTCTGTCTGTCTCTCTCTCTCTCTCTCTCTCTCTCTCTCTCTCTCTCTCTCTCTCTCTCTCGCACTGTTACTATATAATCCCCTTATGGTTTAATTGCTAATAAATCAATCCAAGCAGATGAGATCCCGACCAATGACTGCCCTTTCCCCAGTTTGAGTGATTGCCAAAGGCACTTGGCTTATTCTGCAGTGGCCTCTTTTTTCGACATTTAATTTGGGCTCTTATTAGAGTTTAATCCATTATGCCTGGTGAAATGTGATTAAGTGCTAGGGCTGAGGCCAGGAAGGTGGGGATGGAAGGAAAAAAAATAAGCATGTTACACAGGATGCAAAAAAAATATTCATTTCACAGCAACTCAAGATACCTTCAAAGAACTGATTTACAAAAGATTAGCAGGCAATTAAAAGCTGGTGGGAGTCCTTTGCCATTATAAAGGGCCATATTATATATCACAACTGTTGTCAGGATTGATAAAAATTTGAATAAATAGCAACTGGAAGAAACCTTGGCAGGAGACTTCTTAAGGCTCCAGGAAGGGGTGTGAAGAGAAGGGATAGGTGGCTGCCAGCATCAGCTGCTGGGAATCACACCTCTGCTGAGGTCCACTGTTTAATGACCTCAGACAGCACTGAATGTTTAGCACCAACTAGTATGTTCAGGAGAATGCAACCCTAACCCTGGGCCAAGCATGGAGAGTGTCCCTATAGACAGTATTTTGGGAACCACTTGCTATACAATTAGGCAAAACAAAACCCTAAACAGATTTGATTCCACAATATGATTGTAACTATCAAAAACCCAAAGCACAAAACTGCATCAATAAAAGACTAGGAGATAAGCAGATCTACTCATGGTGATTGTGTTGGCTGATAGAACTGTGAGTGGAGCTTTCTTTTTTTTCTGTATGTACCCAATTTTCTTGAGTGATCCTGTGCTTTAACTATGGGGAAAACTTACTTTTAAAAAACGAGGCAATTTTCTTAGTTTTCTTTGTCTTTTTCTGACACCGCTTTCTGTCACCCAGGCCAAGGCACGAGATGGAACAGATGAAGGAACCTTGGTGGATGGGGGAAGCTGAGACTTGGGGGAAGATGAGTAAAACAAGCTAGTTATCATTTAGTCACTGAGCACTGGCAAGCGGCAGGGGCACCAATAACTGCTAACTTAATCTCTCTCTTTTTTTTAAATCTTTTTTACATTTTTAAAAATTTGTTCTTTTTAGATATGCATGACAGTAGAGTGTATTTTGACATATTATGTATGCATGGAGTATAACTTGCCCATCTCTTTTAAGTCTTATTTTAAGTTGTATAATACCTGAAAAGCATTATGGAAACCATTCTTCTCAAAGTGAAACATTCAGGACACAATATGAACAAGTGGCTTTCTGAGCTATGTCTAAGAGAAAGTTATATATCACACACATAAACTAATGGGTATATATACAGATTTGCCAAATTAGTGATATTTAGGGAACATCTAGATGGTTCGTTGAGAACTAGGGCAAGAGTTAATATCAAAGTGGTTACAGGACACTAGTGTCCTAGATCACTGTGTTAGGTAGCTAGGCAGCCAGGAGCAGGTCAATGGAAGAAGGACAATGAAGGGTGATACTTTACAGGAGAACATCAGACATATGCATCCAAGAGAGTCCATAGATCACAGAACTGGGAATCACAGGGAACTTTATCAAAGCAGACAAACATCTGGAAAATGGAAATTGGTTATTTCAAACCTTCCCCAACCACTTTAATTGTAACTCCTTAAAGGGAAGTATTGTTTTAAGACCTTATCTCTTGCAACCAGGCTGTCACAACCAACCCTGTAACCAGGCCATCTAAATCATGTCGTGTCTATCCCTTGTGACCAGGTCATCATGACTCTCAAAATGAAATTTTGCTAAGGGCTGTCAAAAGGGTAATAACTCACTTAATAGGGTGTGAGAAACAAGGGGATTCAAAGCCCTTTGAAAGTGCAGACTCCATTAGAGCCACACTGTTCTCTCTAGAGACATACCACACTGTATTGGCACTCATCTCAGTTTCTCTAATAAACTCCTGCTTGATACTCTGTGTGGCTTGATTGAAATCCTTCCTGTATGATCACAAGAACCAGTCACTGAGGACCCCTGTGGTCACTTCAGCTCCATGGGTCAGTCTTGTCGAAAATTGTACTTACAATGCTGAAATGACTTTGAAAGTAGATGTCTATTGTTTTTCTAAAAAAATCTTTATCTCCGTTATTTTCCAGAAGAAGAAATAACAATTCCAGTTGCAGCAATATACATTGAGTTTAAGAGTGTGATGTAGAAATCATGTTGCTCAAATTCAAATTGAAATTCCCTACATTCATGGCCATATGTAAGTTACTAAATTCTCCAGGTCACGCTTTCTTGATTTGTAAAATAGAGAGCCAGGAGGTTAGAAATGACTAAATGGCATAATTAATATAAAGCATTTACTTGCTGCCTGGCCCACATGATATTAGTCATTGTTACTATCCTTAATATAAAATGAGTATCAGTTGAACCTAGTCTAAATTTTTAAATCAATCCCTTACTGTGAGAGCCACAATATATCTGCATCTTAGAAAATACTGAGAAGTATTGCCAGGAAGCCATGTGTACCTGCAGGAGGCCAACATGTGTTGTAGCAGGAACTCAGAATTTTAAGATGCTAGCCATATTTAAGAACCTCTTGTGCACTCGGTTTTCAATGATGGGAAAAGCAGCTTGAACATTTTGGGGGGTGTTAGGTACAGAATGTGGATTTTCCAGCTCTGTGTCCTTTGGAATGCAAGCTGCTACTTGTTGTCTGTATTGGAATGAAGACTCATTTTGGCAAAGATGAGACTGTCTTCCTTCCAGATTCTTGAGAATTTAACATGCCAGATACTAATAGGCTCAGCTCTCCATGTAAAAGCACCAGAAATGGCATCTGGTGGATCTACATATCTTTCCAAGAACCCCATCTACCCTCCCTCTTTAGCTTTAGTCCTTTTATAGAACAGAGCCTACATGGATTTTTTCTAATCTCTTTGATGGAAGAATACCAGTATTGATAGTTCAACATAAAAACTGGTCATGTAGATAGGAAAATTCCCAGAGTATCTGGCACACACAAACGTGGAACCACTCTTTGGCAATGTTTTCTCAAAGGATTATGTGCAAATTCCACCAGAGTTAATAATCCCCACTGAAAGTGAGCTCATAAGAAAAGTTACAAGTTATATAAAGAAAAATTTTTTAAAAACACCAGGAAGATTGTAGGTACAATATCAGACAAGATCTGTGTTCCAAGAATCCAAATTTATAGAACAATGAGATGCTAAATTAACAATAATGATAGCATATGTATGTTTATAAGTGTTCTTTGGGAAAAAAAAGGACAAATCACACTGGAAGACCAGGATATATGAGAAGTGATCAATTCAATTGGAAAATGAAATAAATGGAGTTTCTATAAATGAAAACACAGTTATTGAGATTAAGCTTAGTAAAGAAATAAAACAGCATGTTAAATGCAACTAGAGAGAGTTACTGAACTAGAAACTAAAACTGAAAAGAAAGTAAAGAAATATAGCATGAAAATTTAGAGAGACATGGAAAATGGAATGAAAAATTTCAACACATATCTAAAATGAGTAACAGAAAGCAAGAGTAGACAGGATAACAAAACCATGATCTTTTGAAGTAATATCTTGGAATTTTACAGAAATGGTGAAAGAATGAATATTTATTTTTTAAATACAGTACATTGAATTCTAAGCAGAACAAAGAAAAAACATTTTTAACTGGACATATAATAGATAAATTGCAGAATCCCAAGATAAAGATGAAATATTAAGAATAACTGAGGAGAAAATATATTTTCATGCAAAAGATATATAATTAAAATGACAGCAGAGTCTCATCAATGCCAATGAAGACCAGAGGGCAATAAAACGTTATTGTAACGTGGAGAATAAAAAATCTATCTCCTATACTCACCTAAAAACTTCTATATGAGATTCTATTTCAATCAAATAGTTTTTTAGTAAGTAAAGTAAAATAAAGATCTTTTAGAAAGGTTTACTATTAGTAGATCCTCCTTGATAGAGCTCTAATGGAAGGATATGCTTGGTTCAGAAGGAATTGAACCGAGAATTTATGAGTGACATGCAAAAAAAGTAATAACCAAAAAATGAGAATAATAAGATAACAATAACAAGAATGTGACTAATTTGGATTTGGATGAGGTATTAGTAAAAATTAAGATTCACTATAATATAAGAAAGATCATTGAAGTGGAGTCAATAAGCCTTCATTGTGGTGTTAGTATAACCAGCTATGTGACTTTGAATAAATTCTCATTTGTAAAATAATACTCAGAGTTGAACAAAGTTTTCTTTGAAAATTTACTGTGCTTCTTACTGGTCACCTTCTCCCTTAGAATAATCCATATAATGATTTCAATGGAACCAAACACATTTCCCCTTTGGGATAAATATTTGGCTATTGAACTGCATGCATACTTCTTGTCTTACAAAGAATATTCAGGCAAATGCTCCTTGAAATCTCCTGATTGAGCCCCAAGATTTATACCGATGGCATGCCAGGGAACACTACCTTGATGAGTGCTTACAGAATGCTGTTGTGCCAAGGGCACAATCTGCCCTCCAGTCATTTCACATGTTCCATCAATCTGTGCTGGAGTGAAACCCTTCAGGGGCCATTCAGAACCGGAGACACCTGCTGCCATTGCTAGGAAATCTTTAAAAGAAGTCGGAAATGAAACTCAGGTCATCCTGCTCATTCTGTAATAACAAGAGAAAGAAGATGAATCTATTTTTCCCTAGAACACAGCAAGAATGATTTCTTTCCAAGAGAAGTGTGTAATCTGAAGTCTGAGAATTACATTATGGATAAGCACCTTTTTTTCCAAATGCTCCTTTAACTTCTCTGGCAAGTCTTTACATGTTGGGAAGCTATCTCCTAGTCCTAATTTACTTCAAGAACTCTTTGAATCACTGCTCTCATACTAAGTAAGAATATGGTGTCAAAACCCTTTATATTCTTGTAATGGATACTACTGACAACCCAGCTGCCATTGTGTTAGTTAAAGGAATACTTTCATCCTGGCTGCATCTGCAGACAACTCCTTTCTCTATCCCTCTTTCTACAGATACCAAGAAACTGACAATTTCCCCAATATATTCAAACTTTGGCACATGTGACTCCCTCTTGGCCCTTACATCAAAAGATAGCCCCGCTTCATTTTTAACATGCATCTTCTTCATTTTTTAGTATGTGTTGCCACTCACATAATCTCTTAGGTACCTTCACCTGTGTGCTTCTACAGAATACTGTATCTGTAAGATAAACATTACTAATAATCAATATTTTAGCCAATTCAACTCTCCTTTTAGTCACAGAAAGACTGTACTTTTCCGTTGAAATTAAGCATGGCTATGTGACTTTGGTCAGTGACATGTGAGTGGAAATCATTTGTGTCACTTTCAGTCCAAAGCATTTAAGGAATGTAGGTAATTTTCCACTCTTCTCTTTCCCTCTCCTATCAGCTAAGGTCACATTTTCCAGATAATAAAGCTCTGTGATATCAAATGTTCCAGTACCCTGGTTTGCCAAGGTATTATATGTAGAATTTTATAATAGAAAAATGGCTAAAATATTTTGTGTGAGTGAGAAATAAGCCTTTTCTTTATTTGGTCAGTGAAACACTGGAGCTATTCATTACTGCAGCACATCCTAACCTCCCTGACTAATATGTTTCTATAATAAAAGTTATAAAACTCTATTACATCATAAATTTTCTTTTCAATTTTTTGAAATTGTGGGCTAGGACATTCGTTTCTGTATGTCCTATACCCAAAATAGTGACTGACATTATTTTAGGTGCTTAACAAGTATCTTGAATAGCATGACAGTAGAGTCAATAGCAAGAAGAATAATTGAATTTGTTTATTGTAGGTCTTTTCACTTTATACAGTGATAGCTTCAGGTCTGTTAAACATATAGACAATCATGTTGCAAAGGATAGAATATTTCCCTTAAGAAAAGAAAAGCTAAAAATGGCAAGCATTGCCAGTTGTTGCACAATTTACCCATGATGCAATTCACTTTCAAGCCTCCTTTTACCTGTAGAGATGAAAATCATCAAAGTCTTTGAAATTGCACCCAACAGTCTCACTTTGAAAAATAAAAGGAGTCATCATTCATTTATACCTTGACCATCAAAGGAGTCTTGAGACCACCATTTCTTCTTCCAAAGTTTTCTTGGCCAATTTAGGTTGTTTTGAATTCCATGTAAATTTTGAAATTAAATTGTCAATTCTACAAAGTATTTTAAAAGCCTATTGGTATTTTAGATTAGGTTATTTTAATTTATAAATCAATTTAGAAAAGAATAGTACCAGTATTTATTCTTCCATTTATCTTTATTTTGCTTATTCTTATTCTTCAAGTAATGTTTTCTAATTTCTTTTATTCTTCTGTAATGTTTTCTAATTTTTAAAAAGTCTTACAAATATAATAAAAAATATTTCTAATCATTTTTATTTTCATCTTACTTAAATGGGATAAATAAATCCTCATTATTTATTCTTCAAATACTTTTGTTGCTAATGCATAAAAATAGAGTTTTTTTAATATATTGAGCTTATACCTAATGGCACTGCTAAAAGCACAGTTTGTTTCTAGTAACTTTTTGAAAACTCCTTAAAATTTGATTGTGCCATCTGTAAAGACAGTTCCTTTCTATTTTTATACCTTTTATTTCTTTTTATTTATTTATTTATTTATTTTACTTCTTCTTTAACTTTGTTATTATACACCAATGAACCATGTGACTTGGATACTTCTTTGTGTGGTTTTCAACCAAAATTCAATTTCTGAAATAGTTATGAGGGTTTTCATATTTTTTTATTAACTCTTATATCAGTTTGGGTAATATTAATCTTGCAAGGTATTTGTTGATTTCATCTAAGTTTAATACATTGGCATAAAAATAGTACCAAAGTCCTTCTCAACAGCCTCCTAGTGCCTATATCTTACCATTATTCTTGTTATTGGTATTTTGTGTTCCCTCTATTTTGTTCAATAGAATTTTATCAATTTGATAAATCTTTTCAAAGAACTGTGTCTTTGTTATGTTTTATTTCTATTGTTTGCCTTCCATTTTATTTGTTTTTTTCTTTCTCTTACTTTCCTTGGGTTTGATTTGCTAATCTTTTTGAAATTACCTGACTGGAAATTGAGGTTATTGATTTAAAACTTCTAAGCATTTAAAGCTATAAACTTCCTCATGCTAACTGCTGTTTTATCGGAATTCCTTGATTATACATATTTTATTTTCATTTTCATCCAATTCAAAAGCACTTCTAATGTTCTTCTTCTTTTAAGGTAATTTAAAAGTGTTGTTTAATTTCCAAATATTGGACTTTTCTAGATATCTTATTATGATTGGCTTCTAAATTATTTTCTTTGTGATTACAGAACATGCTCTATATGATTTTAATATTTTGAATTTCATTGAGACATTTAACTTCCAGCATATGATCTGTTTAGATATCTGTTTCATGTGTACTTGAAAATAAAAGGCACATTGTCCTTTGGGTGGGTAACTGTTCTATAAAAGACAATCCATTTGTTTTAGCTGAGAGTATTGTTCAAATATTCTATATCCTTACTTTTTTCTCTATTTGCTTCTTTAATTATTAAGAATTGTGTTAAAAATCTTCAGCTATAATTATAGAAGTGTCTATTTCTCCTTGAAAGTCTGCCAGTTTGAGCTTAATGTGTGTTGAAATTTGGTGATTATTTTAACACATATTTGTAACTGCTTTGTCTTCCTTGATGAACTGGTTTTTTCTTTGTCGACCCTTTTGATGATATTCCTTGTACCCATTTTTTTCTGATATTAATATACTTTTCTTATGGTTAATGTTTGCAAGGCATATCTTTTTTTAATCCATTTACTGTCAACCTCGTTTGAATTAAAATGCAACTCTTTTAGTAGTTTGTTAAAATCCAGCATGTGCTTAGATTTTGCTTTGCTATACAGTTTGACAATGCATGCCTTTTAATTGGAATGCATAGTCCAAAATTACCAGTTATGGTAATTTTGCATATATTTTGTCTTTAAAGTCTACCTATTTGATTTTTGTTTTCTGTTTTTTCCTTCTTTTTAAAAATTCTTTCTGGTTTACTCATTTCTCCTTGCCTTCTTTTGAGCTAAACAGATTTTTTTCAAGCATTTCATTTTAATTCTAGCTAAGCTTTATTTTAGCTGCCCCTTTTTATGTTTTACTTATTGCTTTGTTGTGTGTGTATCATTACAGTCTGATAGTTTATATTGTACCACATCAAATAAAAAGGAAATATATGCAACAGTATCATTCATCTGACACCCTACTGTGTGCTCATCACACAGTTCACATTCACATGTTAGAATTTAACTATAAAAGGATATTGTGACTTTTGCATTCAATTTTGCATCTCAAAGGAGTTAATAGAGGGATAAAAGGATACTCATTTATATTTACTCATTAATTAAACATCTCCTGTACTCTTAATTTTTCCCCATAGATCCAAGATTCTGTCTCTTGTGAATTCCTTCAGCATAAATAACCCATGAATTAGTTTTAACAAACTATCATAAAATTAGTAGTTTAAAGCACCACAAATTTATTACCTTGAAGTTCTCTAAATCAGAAGAAATGAATGCCACTGGCCTAACATTCCTGTGTCTACAGGATTGTGCTTCCCTCTGGGGTTGTAAGGCTCAGATTCATCTGATAAACTTAATTTTCCATATTGTACTTTTCAGTTCTAAAGTATCAGCTTGTGTTTTTAAATTAGTTTTTATGCTGAAATTTCCCACTTGTTCACTTATTAGGATAGTGTAATCACTTAAGTCCTTAAGTATATTTATAAAAAGTTCTCAAGAACCTTGTTCACTAATTCCAGTATATTGGCCATCTTAATTTCTGTTCCTTTTGACTGTTTTATCTCTTGATTATGGGTCCCAATTTTCAGTTTCTTTATAAATATAGTTTATTATCATTGTGGTATACTGCATATTGTGGAATATCTATCAAGCCAACAATTTGACTACTAGATTAAAACCTTGAACTTGTGGTTGCTGGTATTTTATACTGCTCTAGTGGCAGGGATTCCTCCATAGTTTTAGAAAGAATCAGGCATTTCCCTTCTGGGGTTTCAACAGAAAGTCTAAGGAATTTACCAAACCTTTTTATTGGTACAGATTCAAACTTCAAACTGTCTCCCCAGTGATGGGCTGCAGTGAAAATCTATGTTCTGTTTTTCCAAACTCCCAGCTTTTGTTTTTCGCTTTGTTACCTGAGGCCTCCCCCATGAATGCACCCTCAGAGATTTGAAGAGAGTTTTTACACATATTTAGGGACTCTCCACAGGCCCCTCCTTTTCAGGACTTTCTCTCCTTAATTTGTAACTGTCCTGGCATCCCTAAATTCTATTCCTGAACCATCAAGCCCATAAAACTTCAGCTTTCTTTGAGTTCTAGCTACCCCTGGCCATGGACTTGTGAATGTCTTCTTGGGAAAAGTTGTGTAAATGAGAGTTTTTCCCTAGTTTTCTTCCTTCTCTCAAGCATCTAATTCCCTCGAGTTTCTGCTTCCTTTTGAATTCTCTCCAGTGCCTTCCAACCCTTGTATTTTTTTTAAATATATATTTTCTCTGGCTGGGTAGGGTGGAACACACCTCACATCCCAGCTACTGTGAGGCTGAGGCAGGAGGATCACAAGTTCAAGCCTAGTCTTAACAAGACCCTGGGGCAACTTAACAAGAGACTGTCAAGAAATTTAAAAAGAATAAAAGGGCCTGGAGGTGTATCTTGTTTTAGTCTTTTGCATGTGTTTTCATTTGGTTGACTTTTCATTTTCCTTTGTAGGCATTCTTAACAGACTGAAAATTGACTCTTATGTCAGATTATTTTTCATTGCAAATACCGTCTCCTTTTGAAGGGCCTCTTCATCCTCCTAATGGTGACTTTTGAAGAACACAAATAACTAATCTTATTGTAATTCAATTTCTTATGATTTTTCCTGTGTGTTTAGTGTTTTGGAGTCCTACTTAAAAAAAAAACTATTTGCAGTTTATTAGGATGCTTGTTTTCCTTCAAGAGTCTTTCTTGTTTACTATTCACATTTAGCTCTGTAATTCATCTGTAACTGATTCACTGAGATCCTTGTTATTATTTATTTGCTGTATTCCTTATAATTTAAAACCATTATTATTTTTTTAATTTTTCTTTTTGTGTCAGATTTCAGTACAGCTCAACATGGCTATTACAGATCTTTCCCTTACTCAAATTTTTGCTATTTTGTTTAGTGTGTATTTTTGTGTAAAGTTTGATTGTAAAATATTGCATTAAGATATTACTTACTTTAATTACTGAACCAATTACTTGGCATCCAATGGGTCCCTCACTCACCCCCCTCAAGTTGCTGCTCTGCCTTAGTATCTCATGTGGATCTTCTTAAGATGAGGCTGCTGTGCATCTGTTTCAGGATTGCTCCACAGGTTGTCTTTAAGATCCTCAGACACTGACAAGATTAGACATCTTATTCTTTTTCTTCCCTTCAGTAGAAATACTCTGAATTTGGCCACCATAATGATAATAGTCCACCTTCAGAAGGTTCTGCAATCCTTCCCAGCCCACCTCTTCCAGGAATGCAACCCCACCTTGCATCCTGAGTGGTTTCCTTCAAAGGCCCATCCGGCAGAGAAGAATACATTAACTCTTTAGTGAGTCATCCTACCATAAGCACCACTGTATTCGACTAAATTCCTAAACCATACCTGCAGCTATTTAGGTCTTATCTGTAGAGGGGCAGCATCATGGAATGCTCACAGCTAACCCAGGAATGGAAGTGAAGACTGGAGCAGCCCTCTTCAGAAAGGGGTCTTCACTACTTCAGGTGCACTGAGCGTTCTTGCTGGAATCAGAATCACATTGCAGAAAAAAAAAAGAAACCCAGAAGACAGTACATCACCCCCAGAATGTGCAGCAGATTAAATTCTTCAACTCTTGCAGCCTAGAAATTTAATTTGTGTCTGGAGCCAAAGCACTGAGAGATTAGTGAAGGTTTGAGACAGACCTGCCTTCCCAATACAAAATCAGACACTTAGAAAAGGAGGAGGACATAGCGCATGATTTAATTCCTTATCTCTCCTCTGGCATCAGTGGAGTCCTATTCTTTTCAGTTCTCCACCTCAACTCCACAGCCAGCTTTGTGTGTTCCTGCTCATCGATTTGGATGGCTGCCTGGGGCTATGAGATTTGTGGATAGCAAGACAGTTCATGCATTGACCACTCATTGGGTGCTGTTTAAGCTGCGGCTTTTTCTTGCAGCAATTTCATTTCATTTCTGTCAGTGCACTCCTAATTAAATGCAATTCACCCATCACACACCAGGTAATGGCTGGTATACAAACACAACCGATAGGCCCAAATCCCTGCTTCTTTCACTAGACCTATTGCCCTTTCTCTCAAATTACTGATTCCATTCCTCGGATTCTGATGCTTGTCCACTTCCTTTTGAAAACCAGACAGACTTTTTTCTTTCTTTTCAGCAAAGACTAAATTCTGGCTCCAGCTCTACCATTCTTCTATTGACTCTACCTTAGAAAGTCACTTTATCACCTTCTGCACCAGTGTTTCTCCATTAGGTGCTCATTAGGATGCCATGACTTCCCCCAAAACTCACCTCATTTGCTCTATGGTTGGAACATCAACCCTAGGTGATTAAAATAGGCAGTCAGGGTTAAGAACAGACACCCGGGATTCCTAATCACCCCAGAGGTGTTTTAAATAAAAATTTCTACCTCTTTCTCCTAGCTCCAGAGTCTGATTTAGGACACTGGATTAGAGACCACTAATTTCCATTTTAATGAAGGTAAAGCTAGTGGTCCAGGAAACAATTATTAAGGAACACTAGCTGAAAAGAAGAAGGGGTTGCACATATGGTCTCTCTGGTCTAACTCAGGACTGACGTTCTACAATTTGGAGTTGCTGCCCTTCAGGAATGTATGATCCCAATGCTTTGTTCTTGTTTAGTCTTAAGAAAGATGGATGTTGTTTATATCAAAGGACCTGTCTTTTACTGACCTCCCTTCTCTCCCCGAAATTGGAAGCAGATGATCTGCATGTATGAGCTCAACCTCTTCCTCTGTTCCCACACTCCTCTTTGCTCTCAAGGTTTTGGAGCCAATACTATGGCAATAGGAATTAGGAAGCCCTGGACCTTATAGGACTCAAAATAAGCAGCTGCCTTTGTTCACCTTCATTCTGGACTAACCTTGCATCTCTAACTATTGATCCTCCACCCTAATCGCACAAGACTCATCCCTTGCACCTCAAGTCTTGATTCTGTAATTGGACTTCTATATTGCTGCCTACGCCTATCTTAAAAACTGAGCTGAAGGTCATGCCATCTTGTTGTCTTCCCTATTTGTGCAGTATCTCACCCAGTCTAGAGAGTAACGCTCCCAGATTTGCCCTTGTGCTTCATTCATCTCTCTGATTTCTAACACATACTTCTTATACTTTCTGGAACCTTCCCAATACTGAATACCTGCCCAGGTTACTTCTTCCCGCCCCCCTGGTCCACATATTGCCAAGTGAACTTGACTTCTTCCCAGCTACCTACTTCAGTATTCATTTGTTCCAGGTCTTCACATCTCCCAATTCGCTATATTGCTGAATTTCACACTCACTCCTTACCTAGCACTATTATCAATGTTAGGGGAAAATCAAGGACAAAGAAGACCAGAAAGTATCAGGACACTTGCAGTGGACAGTGAAAGAAAGAGAAGGGAATTTATGGGTACACACAAGCAAGCCTCCAAAAAAAAGAGGGTGGGGACAATTAGGGTGTATAATATGGAACTTCAACACTCACAGCCATCTGACTTTTATTTTTTGTCTCTCTTTTCTGAATCTTGCTGCCAGTGATCTGCTTCTCAAGGATGCAACATCCACAAAAGCAGAACCAAGTTTGCACTCTCAGCTTTGTGAACGGGGAGGAAAAAAAAGTTATATATATAGCTTCCCTCTAGTTCCAGGAAGAAAAATCTTCCATAATCTCTATGATTGGCCAGGACTGCATTCTATGCCCATCACTGAGCTGTTCAATGAAGTGACAGCAAAAGAATATTAGAATTCACCTGCTTAGATCCACTGATGCTCTGCCATCACTATAATTCATAGCCCTCACCAGAACCTCCATGTTAGAGATAAGAAAGAGGCCCTCAAGTGTAAAATGGATTTAGGTTCAGGTCAGACAAAATAATAAATACTCACTACAAGGAGAATAACTGTTGTTCAAATTTTTACAGGATTAATTCATCTCAAATGGGTAAATAAATAAAAATTATCAGGAAACATGAATGATCTGAATCATCTGAGAAAAAGTGAAACTGATAAAAATTGAGCATAGTATTACTATTCTAAATAAATGCCTTGTATTCTGGGGAAATCAACAGCATTACTGCACAAATTTTCCTATCCGGCTCTAACCCAAGTCTTAAGACCATTTTCTTGGGAGCTACACTATGTTCAGATCAAGAATTAGAAAACAACCTGTTTAATTCTTTCCATCAATAACCTATCCATTTACAAGATGAGGGCACTGGATCAGATGATCTTGGCAGCTTCTCCCTTCTCATGATGATCATGATGCTGTGACTTCTTGACCCGACAGATAGGGTCTGCATTTCAGGTGCCTGCTCCAGGTCTTACTGATAATGGTGGTGATGATCAGGTAGTTGTTGCTTGGTTCCTTAAAATTAATGCTAACTAAATTCCTTGACTTTTCATTTTATGTGCTGTAAATGAAGATGCCAGATAATGCCATTAGATTATTTTCACCTTCTAACTGAGCACCCAGTACTGTGGCCAGAGTGATTAAACCAAAGAGAACCTTTCAGGTTAATCCCTACTTTGTCATTTCAGTTAAAATTCTGAGGCCAAAGTCACTGTTTCATCCACAGGCAAGCAGCTCCCAAATAGAACTCTTGTGACATTCTCTTACATTGACTGTGTAAGTGGAGCCTTCACTTCTAAGTCATTAAGAACTGCCCTTTGGCCCACATATTTATACCAACTGCTGGGCTATCTCTCACTCACATGAACTTTTCAAAGGAAATAAAATTAAATAACCTATTTTTTAAGCCTATCCTTTCAAATTAGCCACTTTTCAGATGCCAACAGTGACATATACTGATGCCAAGTTAAGCTTACTGGGAAAGAATCAATTTTTTCTCATCTTGAGTTTTTCTTGGGACAAAATAGCAGTTCAAACCTTTGGCAATATTAAAAGTTATTTTAATAACTAAATAACTAAAAGTTATTGACCAGAAAGTTCAAGCTAGAAAGAAGAAATAACTGCTAACATGTTTCTGCATGGTTACCTCTTCATGCATGTCCTGGTCTACAAATAGGCAGAAATTGATGTCCTCCTTTTTGCAAGATCACCCCAAATGTAGAAACATATTCAATAAAAAATAGAATTTCCCTGTTTCTGGCTTTCCCCATTTTGAAGAACAGAACCTTTTTTCACAAATAATTCAGGGACTCCTGAAGTATACTGTTATGGGTTTAGTCACCATGTGCCCACCATGTTGCTCCTCTCTTCTGCCTCTATGGCTTCCCCTAACCCCAGTTTTAGCCTTGTCTGGCTTCCTGGTAGGCTTATATGTCTACTCTACATCAATATGTGTTTCAACAATGTCATCCCAACTGAAACAAATATTTTTCCACCCCTACCAGGGCTTCTCTTTGCTAGAAAATGCCTCTGGTTGCACATACATTCCAGTCTGTTATTATTTGCTCCATAAAAAATTATTGTAGCCCTTTCTCTCAGGTCTCAATAGTCAATGCATGAGGACTAGCTCAGCAATTCTTAGAAAAACATGCACTGTACTGCATTTAAAATCCTTCTTCCTGTTTGACTTGCCTAATTTCCTTAAGATAAAGTTGTGATTCTATCAATGATATAAACTATTTTCTAGTAATACCTAGTATTCTATTTATCTTTTCTTCAAGATATACCCAGGTTGATCTGAATCACAGGTGGGCAATCACAGGTGGAGAAAGCAATGTTCCTGATACATGACTACATCCCAAAGTTCCTAGAACTCACTGTCTCACAAAGAAAAGAAAAGTCCCCTAAATATTGATTCTAATTGTCAAATATGCATCACACACACACACACACACACACACACACACACACACACACACACGTGGTAGCTTGTATGAGCAAGAAATGGGGACATAGCTTGGAACAAGATAATAAACCATGCCTTCACTCAACACACTGTGGTCTATTAGAAGAGAAAAAAACAGACTTACAAACCATCAATTGCAAGACAATAATAAATGTTGTAAAAATTTGTGTTCTAGGTATAGTGGTGGACCCAGGTATGGAGATAAACTCCATTTGGTGGTAAGTAATTGTGGGGGAGGATTGTGAAGAAGTGTCACCTATCGTCTGAAGGACCATGGGGTGATCGAGGGATGTAGGTGGGGTCATGGGCACAATGGGCAAAGGCAAGAGGGCAAAGTTCAACAAAGTTTGTTCAAAGGTAGGTAAGTAGTTACAGCTCAAAGATAGGGCATTAAAATGTGGAGTGGCCAAAGGTCAAGGTAGAGAGACAGATGGAGGTGGGGAAAGTTTGTGTGCCATGCTTTGTTCTGTCTGCAGCATAGAGCCACTGAAATTTTAGGAAGGAAGGAGTGGGCATAGCAGAAAGGTGGCTGCTAGCTTGGAGAGAAGGTTCCATGGAGCAGGAGTATGACAAGCAAGTGGACCTGTAACCAGATCACTAAGGTGCATAATATAGAAGTATGGACAAATCCAAACACAAGCCCTTAGGCTCAGGTATTGACCTCTACAAGCTGGATTCCCAGTTTTATATTCTGTTACTTTGAGCTCAATATCAAGCCTATCTTTAATAGCCTTTCCTTGGTTAACAGGTGATGAGTATAAAATCGAGCCTCAGAAGTGTTTTTGCCAGAGCCCTTTATAATAAAAATGACCAATGAACATGCACCATGACCCCTGCTTGCCTCACACCTATCTGGGAAACTAGGTGTTGAGAATGCTTGTATCACACCACACTTGCCTTGTACACCTTCCCTTTCATCATTATGTTTCTCTCACTGTTGACCTCAGCCTACGCAAGGAAGGAAGAACGTGGGTAGCAGATGGCGTTGTTAGGTACATGATACTCACTGTCCCAGGAAGGGTTCTAGAATCCTCTTTCAGCTTATTTGCCAGTCTCTGGGAGCCCACACGCCAGGTCATCATTCACTGCTCTACCTGCCAATCCCAGCAGGTAGCAACTGAAATGTAACCACTCTTAGCACATGATAAAAACTGATCCAGTTTGTACACAATTTGGAAAAACCAGAGCTTATAAACCAATCCAATATATAGGGTGGCATCAAAATTTATCAAATTCCTAGGACTCTAGTTGCAACTCACATGAGTCATAAAATCTTAGAATTTGATTTCTATCTAAAAGATCATCTGAACTGCTGCCTCTAAAACATGACTGTGTTTTAGAATCATTGTGTAAAATACTATATAGATTCTTTTCAGTATATTCTAATTTGGCCAATTTGAGATGGGGCCCAAATATTTGTGTTTTTTAAAACTCATTAGCTGAATCTTGATAGGTAATTAAGCTTGAATGGGCTGAACTGGGTAAGTGGCATTATTCCCAGAGATATTTTTTTTCTGGCACCCAAATTACTCTCCTGATAGAAAGTAGTGATGTTTCAGTTCACTCACACCTGTGTTAACCTGAAATAGTTCTCCCAGTATTGGCTGCCCTTGGTTTAATCAGGAGATCCATAAAGTACCATCCATCACAGAGATTCAAATAGTTTATCAATGTCATGTTCCTTTGAGGAAATGGTGTAACAAAGGGCAGCTGCACACCTTCCCCTGGAGACAATTGCCATTCTGAGAGACAGAATACAAAACTGAACAGATGATTATTCCAATGCCCCAATTGCTCATACTCTACCCTAAGCAGCATTAGGCTTCATTTTTTTTAGATCCATATGCTTTGGAGACTTTTTCCTTTGCACCAAGAGCTTCTTGAGAGCAGGGATAGTCTTTTTCATAATAGCATGCCCTGGGTCAGAGAGAGTCCAGCACAAATGAGGCGCTCAGGGGGTGTTGAGTGGAATGAAATGAATAAAAGCAAGCATGACTAGATGGGTGGATGCCATGAGCCCAGAGCCCAAGGGGGGGCTCCAGCAGGACATGCATCCTGTATGCTTATTCTGCAGGTTCTGAAAATGTGATTGTCCAGCTAGGATTAGAGATGAAGCATGGCCCCTGGCTCTTAGGAGATGTGATTGCCTTGTTCTGTTGATTTTAGCTACAGCCCAAGCGGAGAAAAAGCAGATCCTGTTCATAAACATGATTATGCCAGATGGGAAACTGATTAAACAGGCCAGCTAACAATATCTGTTCATCTTAATTAGGGCATAGCTTGAAGATGACTGCCTGAAATCCAATCTGATCACAACCAGAAGCAATGGAAATTGCCAAATGTACTGATTCCTCCCTAAGAACATGAGTCTGGGATGGCTGCAATTTCTCTTAAAAACACATTTCAGAGGAAAATTGATCTCATTTGTTAAGGCATCATTTCAGGAAGGTCCAAATTACAGGAGATAAATATGGAAAGTGACAAAATCAATCAAAAGTTGATAATAAACAAAGCAACTATATTGTCTACCCTTCATTGCTAAAGGCTTGGAATTTTTTTTAAGGAAAATGAGAGCACACATAACTATCATGCTTTATTTCTCCCTCCTGGGGTGCCAAACTTTGTGATTTTTCTAAAATAAACAAATAGATTTTATTCTTTGGTCCTGATCAAATTCTGCCACTTACTAACCATGTGAGACCAAGGGAAAAACAATTAATCACTTTGAAATTCAATTTCCCTATGTGCAAAAGAAAGAAAGTAAATTCACAACCTGCCTAACCTCATGGATGAGGGGAAAAAATATGCCTGTTAAAGAGATATGCAAACCACTAATGCCAGACATCCTAGGAGACCATCTACATGCAGCCACTTTTTAATCTGGTTGAGATAGGTGCTATTGCCCAGGAGGGCTCTGCAGCACTTAAAAGTTAAGTAACTTCCCCAGTCACATGGCCAGCAAGCAGAAAATCTGATTTGAAAAATAGGACACTTTGCCCCAGAGCTCTTTGCGATACTGCCTTACAAAGTTGGTTTGCAAGAAGCCTTCGTTGGGTGGATAGAAGAAGAAGAGAGAAGAAAGGATGGAGGGCTTAGCTGAGGGGCCCTTTTTAACATCAATGAAGCGATTATCTACTTTTTTTCTGATTCAGGCTTATCAAAAAGCCTTTGAATTATAATTTGACTTTCTCTGTAGATGAGCCTATGGGGAGAAGAAACTATGTAATCAGGTCAATTCAGATGATGTATTCCACCTGAAATAAGTACATGGGTTGTAAATTAACCAATTCACCTTAATGTTTGTTTATTCATTAATCTCTACACTTGATTTGTGTGCATCAGTCCATGAGGGATGGCCCACATCATTTGGATGACAAGTTACCTTTAAGAGCTTACTAGAGCAGACTGGGCCACAGTAAATCTACGTGGGTAATGCCTACCTTCAGGGTTTCTTGTAGAAGAGCATTTGCTAGAGAACTGATGGAAACTGACTCTGTTTGGATCAAATATTAAAGGATGAGCTCCCAATTTACAGCAATTTTATCATCTATTCTAGTATCCCTGGTGTTTAATTCAGTATTCTTTAAGACATGATTATGATTAAAAAGGGCACTGGCAATGGAAAAATTCAAAGCCATTTGGCTCTAGGCACATTTTAAGAATTGCTGTCAGACTGCCTTACTGGAAAAGACTCACTGAGGAAAGACAGGCTTTCCTTCTACTCCCTGTAGGGCCAGTAGCCCATTTCTGTACTTTCTAAATCTCTGCTGCAAAGAAAAGTAGCTCTGATAGATTCTCTGTGCAGAAAGAGATATGTAATCAAATAACATACTATAGAATATGCTATTATCCTTATCCATGAGGAAGACATTCCAAGACCCCAGTGGAACAACTAATAGTGCTAAACCCTATGTAGAAAGTGTTTTTCCTACACCTATAAACCTAGGATAAAACTGAATTTATAAGTTAGGCATAGTAACAATAACTAATAATAAAAAGAACAATTAGAACACATTGTAATAAAATTTACATGAATGTGGCCTCTCTATCTCAAAATATATTATCAAACTATTCTCAGCCCTCTTCTGGCACTGGTGTGAGATGATACAGTGCGGACATGATGAGATGAAGTGAGGTGAATGGTGTGGCTTTTTGACACAGGATTCGGCCACTATTTTCCTTCTAACAATACATCAGAAGGAAAATCTTCAATCCATGTAGATGCCAATTTACTGCAGGTAACAGAAAGCTCAGAAAGCAAAACCATGGATGAGCAGGGACAGGGTGGGGCATTATAATGGAAAGTTTTTACATCCTGTTTTTAAAAAATTACTCAGATACAACTCAATGCTTCCCAAATTTCTCCCCATATAACCCTCATTAACATCCACTGGGATAGTAATTCCAGGCCTAATTCAGTTCAGCCACCAGATAAACACTAGTTGAGGATATACTTCATACAAGAGACTATCAGAAATGAATCTGGGAGAAGGCAAGTATCATGGTGAATGCCCAATATTTGTAAGTTGCTTCAATCTTACATCAAATTTGATCTTCAACAAAACATCTCTGAAAGAGACATTATTAATCTCATTTAACAATGAGGAAATTGAAACGCAAAGAAGTCAAGTCCTTTGCTCAATCTCATCCATAGTTTTAGACCATGTTTGTGTTCACTACAGATTTCATAATCATGTTTAACATGGACTTTTCATAAGTAACTTACAATATTGCGTAGAGCATAAGATTTCTGTGTGGCTTTATCACAAGAGAGAAGACCCACTGTTTTCGGAGAGGGAAGGAAAGTGTGCTCTTGGGCTTTCAGAGGAACTTAATGTTGCTTCCATCTGGGAAGATTCAGGAAAGGTTTTATTTATGGTGTGACATCTGAGCAGAACCTTGATGGAAAGGAAAAATAATTCCCTGTGGCAAGATAGGGAAACAAATTTTAAAAATTTTAACCTATATAAAGCAATAGAGAAAGATAAAACATTTAGATTGACCAGAGCAGTCTGAGATTTGGAAGAAATGTACTAAGTACAAAGGGTTCTGAATCCACCATTATTTTTAACTAAAACAATTCTCTTTTACCTGTGTTTCATTTTGCAGCTCTGTTTAATACTTTGTTTAATTAAAAAGAATTGCTTTACATAACAAATAACTTGAAGCTGTAGCAGACGGGAGTTGTAAATGTTCACAAGATTAGAAAGAAAGTACACGATCAATTATTTAATAGCCTTAAATATTGTGCTGTGAATTCTTGGTTAATTTAGTAGGCAATGAGAAGGATTTTGTAGACAATTCCTGTCTGTTCTTCTTTGTTAGATAAAAGGTACTCTCGTGACCATGTCGCCTCCCACCATTATTGTTATAGCAAAGAAAAAGAGAACCAATGCTAGAAATTAGAAAAAATGTTTGGCAAACTTAGTGATCATCCCAGGAAAACACTATGATGGAAAGTTTACCTTCCTTCATGCCCTTCCTCTGTCTTCAAGTCTTTGGGTTAAATACAGAATTGGCATCTCTAAGAAGAAAAGAAACTATACAACCTAAGTTCAAATTTTTCTCTCAGCAAAAGTGTTTGCTAGAGAAATCGAAGATATTATCCCATTTTAGGTGTCATTTAGGGCATGAACTCCCCATTAAGGGGAATTTTATTTTATCTATTCTACTATCTCCTAATTCAGTTTTGATAAATTATCATAATTGAAAGGGCATCAGCAATGGAAAAACCCAATGCCACTTGGCTATAAACACATTTTTTAAATTGCTATGAAATGACTGAGACATTGTAAATAGGAATATAAATTGCTATTTCAGTTGCAAACATGCTCTTTCTGGGGCATGAAAAAAAATGCCATAATGAGTAGCAACAGAAGATCCCAGCAGGGTTCCAAAATGCTAAAATTTCAAGGCCAGTGCCAGTATTCATAAAGTCACCCATATGAGAAAAATCTCTCTTCTCTTTTGAAAGATCATATTCAAAGTTTAATAAAGAGCCAGAAACAGAGAAAAAATTAACATGTTTTCAGTCTTTAAAAACATGAATTTTCAAATAAAGTGAACTATATGAACTCAAACATGAATTTTCAAGTGAAGTGAATATCTCTCTAGTAGAGTTTTGCAATTAAACATAGGCATTCTATAGAAGGAAGTATGGTATAGCTTGGCTGTACCACTTTCTAGCTATAAAGGGTGTCCCCCAAAAGCTCATGTGTGAGATAATGCAGGAATGTTCAGGGGTGGGTTAGGAGAGTTATAATCTAATTAGTGGATTAATCCACATATATGTATTAACTAGGTGGTAGGTGAGCAAGTGGGGTGTGGCTGGAGGATGTAGATTACTAGGGGCATGACTTTGGGGTTTATATTTTGTCACTGGTGAGCAGTCTATCTCTCCACTTCCTAGCAAACATGTCCTGAGTTGATTTCCTTCACCACACCCTTCTGCCATAATGTTCTGCCTCACCTCAGGCCCAGAGCTACTGAGTCAGTTGACCATGGACTGAACCTCTAAAACCATGAGCCAAAATAAACCTTTCCTCCTATAAGTTATTCGTGTCTTTTGGTCATTGCAATGAAAACCCTAACTAAAAACCAGGTGTCCTGGATGTTTGCATGTCATCTCTCTGACTCATACCCACCCTTCCATACTCTGCTTCCCTGGCTGGGTCTATGCAAACTTCACTTCTCCCTCCCGCCTGTTGGCTAACTTCCTGGTCAATTCTACGATAGGCTGTGGGCTCTAGTCAAGGGGCTGATGCAACCTCCCCTCCGAGTATCATTTTTTCTCTTTCTGCTCCTCCAGCCCTCTAACTCCTTCATTACTAGTGTCCCAACAATTGATGGATTCAGTGGCTATTTACCCTGAGCTGTGGTTTCCTCATTTCTAAAATTGGGCTAATAATATTGGAGGGTAAGAGAGTGTGGATTTAAGACTTCTAGAAAGCCTGTGTAATAAAAAGATGACAGTGGTTCCACATGCAATTCAAATCTTTAAAGTAACAATAGATTTTATGTAAAAAAATTCATTAAATTTTGATTCTTAGCATAATGATTACTTAAATGCTATTTTTAATATAAAAAGTTTATGTTGGTGGCCCTGCTTTGCTGCCATCTTAATTATATACATTCTGCACCTATTTTCAGTCTACCACTTACAGCACCTGCCTTCTAGGGTTGTTTGGGGGATTGGAAATTATTATGTAAAGTACCTAGCCCAGTGCCCATCCTCCTAATAGGTACTAAATATGTGGCAGCTAGCATAATCTGCATCACAGATGATTTCAACAGCTAGCCATCTTTTGACTGATACTTCCTACACTTTCCAATGTCACTATGATGTCTTAGATTATGCCATTCTCTCATCCACCTCCTCACAGCTGAGGGTGATGATCTTGGTTAGCCTCAAGTGGAAACCACACAGATAAGAGCAGCCGAAATCTCTCTTGATCCATTTGAATCTGTTACAAGCCATAACGGAAAATTTGACACTCTCCCTAATAAAATGTACATAGCCTAGTTAAACTTAAGGGGAAATAAACCAACATTTATTGTTGCTTATTATAGATCAGGCGGTCTTCTAGGCAGCTTCGTCTGAATATCTCATTTGGTCTTGTTAAACTCACTAGTTAGAAGATAATTTGCATTATTAATTGGATGAACATAAACAAAGACAATGGGAACTGTATTTTAATTAACAAGTCAGTCTTATATTAGGAAGATACTCATCCATGTAACAAAGATTTATTTCTTGCTTACCGAGTGCCAGAAATCGTACTAGAACAGAAATGAAAATAAAAGCCTACCATGCAACCGACTGCCTCCTTTACCAGCTGCCCAAGTAGTGGCTTCCAAGTGTTCACTGTTGACTTGAGCCAAGGCTGAGAGGTGCGCCTCCCCCCAGGGCAGCCAGGCAACGAGTGGCACGTGGGTACAAAAACCCCAGTCCCTTGCCTCAAGGTGGGAAAATTCTGTGGTGCTATTCACCTTTCAGAGCTCCACAGGGAATCAGAGTGAGGATAGAGCCAGAGCAGCACATCTCTGCTTAACGTCTTCCCATTTGCTTCCCTCTCTTCCTTACAGGTCCTACTAGGAGCACCCCTTCAATTAGCCACTCTTGTTGAATGTCTTGTTGAATGTCTATTCCAGCTATGCTTTGAAGGAGACTGACCTTATCCTGTCTTCTGGAGCTTTTGGCCTAGTATAGAACCACACCCATAAACACACCAAGCACAAACATATCAATCATAACTTCAAGTCATAAGTGCTACAGTAGGAAACAATGGACAATGGACGTGCACAGAGATGAAGAAATACGGCAGAACTCCAAAGGTAAATGAGTAAAAGCAAGATAGAAAAAAAAAAACCACAATCCACCTAGAATTTAAGTACCATAAGGCATGTGTGCTAAAGCAGAGGTCAGAAAACTTTTTCTTAAAGTAGTAAGTATTATAGGCTGTTCAGAACTGGAGGAGAAATTGTGTACATGATTTAGGTGTTTATATAACCATTTCAAAAGTGACCACAGGCAGCTGACCAGATTTGACGTGTGGGTGTATCTAGAACAGTGCCTTTCAAGCATCAATACCCATAGTAACCACCAAATGCTATTATGAAAATGTAGATTCTGGTTCAGTAGGTCTAAGGTGGGACCTGGGAATCTGCATCTCTATTCAGTTCCTAGTGATGCTGGTCTTGCTGGTCCATCATCATAGTTCAAGTAGCAAGGGTCTAGGGAGACTAGCATACTAAGAGGAGAAATTCTAAGAGGAAAACAACTGGGTAATGCTGCAGAAACTGAAAGCAGAGGAAGCAATTGCAAGGGCTGGAGGCTGAGATCAGAGGAAGTGCCTGGTAATTTAATTAACAGACATTTATTGACTGTCAACTCAATGCAAGTCACTGCTCTAGGTGGCTCAAGGAAAGAGGCCAAGTGTCCATAACTTGAGCACACATTGTTAAAGAATCAGCCAGAAGTGAGGGCAGCAGAGAAAGAAGACCTGTATAGTCGATTATGGCAGAGAGCCAAGAGTCCAGCAGAAATATCCTGGATCAAGAGCTCAGATACACATGGCTAGAGGAGCTCAAAAATAAATGCTTCAAAGACAAACAGATCAGCACATTGGGATTTGAATTCCAGCTCCAACCCTTTACCAGCTCTTTGGCCTAATATATGACATCTAACTACTCCGAGCCTTGGATTTCCAACCTGAGCATGCAGATTACACCTACCTCAGAGGCAGTGTGAGGAGTAAGTGAGAGTGTGTCCTGCTGGCCCTTAACAGCTGAGTGAAGGTGAACTTGCCCTTCCACTTCCTTTGGTAAAGACCTTGGCATAGTCATCTGCTTGCAAAACGTGAAAAGAGGAAGCTGGCAGTTTTAAGAGAGAATTTACAATCCATATAAATGTACAAACTTTCTCTGGAAAGATCCTTGGTAAGTTAATAACACTGATGACATCCAGATGGAGCACTGAATAGGTAGGGGACAGGGATAGGAGGAAAAATTTTGCATAGGTTAATTTTTTCCACATTAGCATGCTACTTATCTTCAAATGGAATTACACTCATGCATACACAGTTGCACATGAACACAGATACAACTGAATTACTGAGTGGATTAGACACAGATTTACAACAATGGTCTTTTGGGAACAGGAGTGAGTGAGGGCCAACTTCACCAAGAGAATGAGTTTCTGTCCAGAAAACCAGAAAAGTGTACTAGTTTTCAAAAAAACTTCTTTGATTTTTATTTCTTTTTTTATTGGTTGTTCAAAACATTACATAGCTCTTGACATATTATATTTCATACTTTAGATGCTAGTGGGTTATGAACTCCCATTTTTACCCCATATACAGACTGCAGAATCACATCGGTTACACATCCACATTTTTACATAATGCCATATCAGTAACTGTTGTATTCTGCTACCTTTCCTATCCTCTACTATCATCATACTTAACAAAATTCACTAGGATTGATAGTTCTGGAAAACTATGAAAGATATAGTTGGTTCGTTCAGTACCATTCCAGTATCTTCCTTAATTTTCTACTTAAAAATTAACTTTCTAGCTGCCTTTATAGGTAAAAGTAGCTATATGACAGAGAATGGTCCTTGAGAAAGAAGTAAAAAGCTGTTGGTGCCACCACTTAGCCTTCCTTGTGTCTTTCATGTGGATGTCCAGAGCTCTGAGATCTGTTTTGTGACTATGAGGATGAAAGTCAAATGCCCCAGGACAGTGGAGCAGAAAGATGGAAAGTGTTTGTGCTTCAACAGTATCTATGAACTGCCACCTCAAATGGACCTCTGTACTTCTTGTTCCATGAGAAAAACAAATTCCCTATTGGCTCAAGCCATTCTATTATGTTTTCTAAATAATGTAAAATGAACAGTTATCATATAAGATGAACTGTTAGTGATATAAATGAGTCAAGTTAAAAACAGGTGTTTCAGAGAAGCAGAATGTCTTCGAGCAATATGGAAGATAAGGAAGCAATCCATTTCAGAAGGATGATCTCAGACTAGCTGCAGCTGAAATAATCCCATAGTGTTTATTCTTCTCTTTCTGTGATATATGAACACATGCCAAAAACCAAATAAGTATATTTTATCAGCTCTCTCTGGCAATTTTAAAATTAGACTCCATGCATTATTTTTCATATTATTTGTTTCAATAAAGGCATATATTATGAAACTCTGGAGAAGATCACAGAATAAAGGAAAACTTACCAATTAAACTTTGGGAAGAACTACAAGAGATAAGTTCCCAGCTCTCCAGAAGGTGAAGACTGAAGACAAGCCTTCTACATCATTGGCTTGATGTAGCTCTAACCACCTTCCATTTCTTTGTATCTCAATTCAGGATTTCAAGTTGTTAGAAGAGTGAATGTCATTAACCCAATTTGTGTCATATATCCCTCTTCTCAGAACAAATTGCTATGCACAGGGGACAGGGTAGATCATACAAGCATGGCATTTGGGAAATTACACAAAACTGATTAAATATCCCAATTTGTGTTTCCTGCATTTTATCTCTGCTTGGGATGTAAACTCACAAACACAAAAATATGTCTAATACAAATATTCTTTCCCCCATATATCCATAAACACCTCATTCCAACTAAAAGCAATTATTCCCTATATAATAACTAACACTCTCACCTTCTTCAACAGGAAGCAATCCAAATTCATTTCCAGCTATAAGCAAGGTATGATATCATAAGACCACATATTTTTGAAACTAGGTTCTCCAGCTAATATCCATTTGTATTAAGATTTGTAGTAATTCCATCTCGATATTCTGTAATAACACAGCCTATAAAGGAGAGGAAAGTTAGAGAACTCAGTATTAATAAACAGACATAGTATAGATACAATAAGTGAAGAAATGCAAGTCAAAGTTTTTCATTTGTTGCTGAAATCTGTCTTGAGGTTTGTATTCATCTATTGTGGGTTACTGTAACAAAATGTCATAAACTGAATAGCTTATAAACAACAGAAATTTATTTCTCTTAGTTCTGGAAGCTGAAAAGTCCAAGATCAAGGTGCCATCAGATTTGGTATCTGGTGAAGACCTGCTTGTGGCTCATACATGGCCCTCTGACCCTCACATGGGCCCTCACATGGTGGAAGGAAAGAGCTAGCTCTCTGGGGTCTCTTATTATAGCAGAAACCATTCATGAAGGCTCCATCCTTGTGACATAATCACCTTCCAAGGGCTCTAGTACCATCACGTTGAACAGGTTTCAACATATGAATTTGAGGAGTGCACAAGTGTTCAGACCATAGCAAGGTTTTGTTAGTATTTCTGACCTCCACATTATTCCTGCTTTAACTAATAACTTAGCTAGTCAGTATTCTTTGCCTTTTGAAATTACCCAATATTTTATTCCTGATCAGTCTAAGCTTTTATGGTCTCAACTGGTATTGTGTATAGTAGTAGTTCCTTTAAGAATCTCTAAGCCATGGAGTTCAAGATGGTTACCATAAATATAATTCAGCTCTACTAGCCTGTGATCTCTGCACGAGTTTCCAATGCTTATGAAAGAGAATATTTTGAGATGAGATATCTCTGCCCCTTGGAGAAATTGACCAGAGACCCAGGAAAAAAAATATCCACCCATGGAATGGTTATATGCAGGGTAACCACCCCAGATGTTTCTACACAAATAGATTTTCTATCAGCAGCTATTTCCAAAATTGTATAAGTAGAATATGAATTTTTATATAATCAAATTTTATGTCAGTACTAATTTTCTTCTTGCATACATTTTTAAAACACTAATGGAATATTCTGATTGCTATTTTAATTTATTTTTTTTTCCTTCAGTCTTTCCTAACCACATATTTCTACACAGCTTATTTTATTGTCTCAGAGGTAAATCTAGGAGGTAATAACTCAATCTAAATAAATAGAGTGATTCCTTTTGCTAACAGTTCTGAACTATAATTGAAAGAACAGGGGCTGGGAAATTAGTTTGATCTGGATTTTATTTCTGCTACTTATTTGCTATCTGACCTTGGGCAATTAATTAATTGTTCTCAGTCTAATTTTGTTCTTCTACAAAATGATTATCATAATGCCTAATTCATATGCAATTTGGAAATATATAATTTAATGTTGTAAATAAAATTTCTGCTTATAGTTTCTGGGAAAATAATAGATACCCAGGGCAAGTGATAACCATGATAATCAAAGTTTATTCTTCACATGAACCAGGATAAAATTTATCAGGAAATATAGCATGCCAAAGTATCCAAAAATTCATAACCATGAGTTCTAGGTGTCCTTTTATACAGAGGTGAAAATGTCCCACCGTCATGTCATCCACTGATGGCAGCACGGTTCTTCCTGAGCCCTTCCTCAGACCTTCAGCTAGCCTGGACCACGGATAACTCAGTCTCTTCTGGCTCTTTTTGACAGGTTCTTCTCATTAGAGTATTATGAGTAGAAGACAGGGCAGTTTCAGGTAAACAGGATGGAGCATTGTCAGCTCAGTCTCACCTCAAACCTCTTCTTGATTTGGTCCAACACCACTATCCTCCCATCCTCCATCACTCTTGTCATTCCAAAAATGTAACCATCCTACCATTTCCCTCTTCTTTTTATCTTCTTTTTTTCCATAAGAGCTCATAAACTGTACATTTTCCCTTAAATTTTCTCAACTCATTTTATTTCTCCTAAATTACCCTGATACGTTTCCTTTCTCAAACACAACAGATCTTCTCATGAATACTGCCCACTACACATGTGTGTGTTTGTGTCTGCCTGTGTGTGTTTGTGTCTGTCTGTGTGTGTGTATTTTTTGTGGGGCAGGTGGGTGTTAATCATAATATATGTCCTTCAATTTTACACACAAAATAGTATTTCCATAAAACTATCACAATTATCTGTAAAGGAGGAACTTCTACAGTTAAGTGTCTGATAATTTTCAACAATCTACTATTCAAGAAAATCTAGCAAAAAAAAAAATTAGGTCAAAAGCTGAGAGTGAATTTATCCAAATGGCAGAAGAGGAGATTTTGTCACTTGTCACCTTACATAAACATCAATTTAAGCATCATTCATGTGTGAAAATACCTTCATAAGAGCTAAAGAATCCAGGTAAGAGATTATAGCATTTTGGCAGAGCATAAAAATAAGAAAAGGTGCACAGAGGAAGGTAGATAGGACACTTTTCTATTACCTGCATCACCACTCCCTAAGCCTGGGTGGTGTGGCACAGCCTGCAACCCACAAAGTCACATGGGCAGGACAGTCTGAGTCCTTGGGGGCCCGACTCTGGCCACAGAGTGCACAAGGTCCCAGATTTGGAGCTTTAGGACTTAATGTCTGCCCTGCTGGATTTCAGTCTTGCTTTGGATTGATTATTCCCTTCTACCTACCTATTTCTCCCTTTGAAATAGGAGTGTTCATTTTGTGACTGTACTGCCACTTTATCTTGGAAGTATGTCATTTGTTTTTGTTTTTGTTTTTTTTTAATAGTCTCACAGGAGTTTGCCTTGAGTCTTGGATGAGACCTGGGGCTTTGGATTATTGAATTAAAGTTAAAACTTTAGAACTATTATGGGTGAGACTTTTAGGATTATATTTTGTGTTATTTAAAAGACATGAACTTTGGGAATCAGGGGAGAAATACTGTGGTTGGATAATAGTGGGTGTTTCCCCCCAAGGGTCATTTATTAAAATTTAACCCCAATGTGAGACATGGATGTGGGAAGATACTTCATTTGACTGTGTGTTTAGATGTGGAGTTTGGGGGAGGGAATTAGGACTAGATAAGGTCATTATGGTAAAACCCTCATGATGGAATCCTGATAGATTCAACAGAAGAAGGGGAGAGACCAGAAAAATATATACACATGAAGAAACACACTTGCTGTGATACTAAGCTGCCTCCTGATTCTGCCAGTAAGATGCACGCCCTTAAACCTGCAGAGCTATGAGTTAAATTAACCACTTTTCTGTATAAAGTTACCCAGCTTGAACATTTCATTATAGTAATGAAAATCAGTCTGATACAATGGTCAAATTAATCTTCAACAAATGTATCAAGAAGACCAAATAAGTAAAGGATACTCTCAAAAATCAATGGTGGTAGGAAAATTGAATATTCACATGCAGATGAATGAAAATGGAACCTTATCTTACATAATATACAAAAAAACAACTTAAAATGGATTAAAGCCTTAAATGTAAGACTTTAATTGCAAAACTATTAGAAGAAAATGGAGAAAAAAACCTTCTAGGTATTGCTCGAAACAGTGATTTCTTGGGGGTATGACCCCAAACACCTACACAACAAAAGCAAAAACAGACAGATGTGATTGTACCAAACAAAAGCTTCTGCACAGCAAAGGAAACAATCAACGGGGTGAGAAGACAACCTTTACTACAGAATGGGAGAAAACATTTGAAACATACTTGTGGTGAACGTTTAATATCCAAAACATATAAATAACTCAATAGCAAGAAAACAATCCAATTAAAACATGGGCAAAATACTTAAGCAGACATTTATCAAAACTCCAATAGGTGGGGCTAGGGTTGTGGCTCAGTGGTAGAGCTCTTGCCTGGCATGTGTGAGGCACTAGGTTCAGTTCTTAGCACTACATAAAAATAAATAAATGTATTTTTAAAAATCCATTAGGTATATGGAAAATTTCTATACCTTATGAATCATCATGGAAATGCAGATCAAAACAACAATAAGACTTCATTTCACACCTATCAGATGGCTATTTATCAAAAAAAAAAGATGACAAATGTTGGCAAAGGCAGGATGAAAAGGGAAAACTTGTGCACTATTGGTTAGGAATGTAAAACAGCACAGCAATTATGGAAAACAGTATGAAGTTTTCTCAAAAAGTTAAAAATAGAACTACCATATATTACCGCTCTAGGAATATATCCAAAGAAACAAAATCAACATCTCTATGAGATATCTGCACTTCCATATTCATGCCAGCATCAATTACAACAGTCAAGAAACAGGCTGAGTGTCCATGAATGGATGAATGGATAAGAAACTGTGGTGTGTATCCACAATGTAGTATTGTTCATCCTTAAAAAAAAAGAAGGAATTCCTGTCATTCACAACCATGTGGGTAGTGTTGGAGGACATTATGTTACATGAAATAAGCCACACAGAAAGACAACTGCTATCCAGCCTATCTTAAACCTAGAATCTACAGCCAAATTCATAGAATCAGAGTAGAATGGTGTTTTCTGGGGCTGGAAGAGGGAAGGGGTGGGCAGATTTTAGTCAAATGCTACAAAGGTTCAGCTACATGGAATGGATAAGTTCTGGAGACCCAGTGCACAGCACAATATCATTAGTAATACTGTATTGTATACTCAAAATTTGCTAAGAGAATAGATTTGTTATCACTACATACAAAAGAAAAGGTATGAGATATTTTAATTAGCTTAACAGTGGTAATACTTTCCCCAATGTATATGTATATCAAAACATCGTATACCTTAACATATACACTTTTTGGTTGTCAAGTTTACCTCCCCTGGGAAGGGGAGAAAGTGAATCGGGAAAAAAGATATTTGCTGAATTTGACTTCAATCTATTTTTCTGATGACCAAACACAATCTAGGCAACTTTAAACCATGAATATTATTTCTTAGCTTTATGCAAAGTAAAGAGAATCTTATGCAAAACAAAGGTGAAAGGCAAAGCTTCCAGTCTCAGACATTTCTCTGAATTTCACTCTAATCCCCCGCCAACTCGTGCACCGCGAAACTCACCTCCCCTGATCTGAAATGATTTATCAGCCCTTTAGAAATTACCTTAGATGCCACTACCTCCAGGGAGCCTCCTTTCTTGAATTTCATTTGCTAATGCCTAAGAAGAGATTAGACATCTTTCCACTGTACCCCTATAAAACAATTTATGTTCCTATCAGTTATCACACTGCTTTGCAATTGTCCACCTGTCAGGATCTCCCCCGTTAAACTGTGAAAAAAATTCAAGGCCATGCCAAATAGTTCAGTGGAGGGAATTTAAAGTAGGGAATGGGTTTCAAAGTTGTTGGAAAAGCTGAATGAGCAAACAGGAAGAGGACAGGCAAAACAGATGTTAGCATCTGCAGTAAACCACAACCATCCCTGTGGTGGGAAACTGAAAGGGAGATGGTCCTGCCAGAGCCCAGGAGCAGGGGAAACAGGATTCTCCACTCAAAACAGGGGAGAGGCTAGAGAAATAGTCTGTTTTCTTCCTTTCTATTACCCTCCAATCACCACCAATGGGTCCCCAAGGCCAAATCCGACCAAAACACAGGTGACAAACAAGTCTGGGAAATAGCATTTACAGGCATCATCCCTGACATCAATGAGCAGAGGCTGTCCATTCTCTCATACAGCAGCATACCCATGCCTTTCTACAGACTCCCCCATTATCTTTCAAAAAAGGGGAGCCACATATCCCCATCTCCAGGTATTAGGAAGACAGGTGACTGAAAACCAAGGGAGCTTTATCCAACAGACTAGCACCTGGAAGATGGGAGGCTATTATGTTCAAAACTCACCCAGCCATAATTAATGACATCCTTAAGAAAAATTATTGTTTCAAGATCAAGTCACAGCCTCCCAGATGGCCTGGGCCCTTCATATCACTGAAACTATGTCACAAACCCCCATCACCCTGGAAATCACAAAGAAAGTTTTCTGAGAAATATTCAAAGGGTAATAGACAAATTAAGGGAACAGGAAGTTGAGGCAAAAACAAGAGGACTCAATTTCCTTAGAAACTCCATCTCTGAACACCAAACCAGGAAGTGCCTGCAGTTTCTTTGCTGAAGTTACCCTTGCTTCTCACTCTCTACGGGCCCACTGTGCTGACCCCCAGAAACTTTCTTTTAAAAAGGATTTTACCTGTAGCCCTGCCTGGCTTTAGTTAACAGGATATGTTACATTACTCAGTAAACAACCTGTTATCTGCAGGAGAAATGTAAATACAAAGTTACTGATCAGCCTCACTAAATTGTTGAGGCTGGCTTTGAACTTGTGATCTTCCTGCATCAGCCTCCTGAGTCACTGGGATTTCAGGCCTGCACCATCACACCCACTCAACATGGGCCAAAGTGACCCAGAGTTGTCATGCATAATGTGGATTTAGATGTCTGATGTCATCCTGCTGTCAGGTAGATCTGGGAGGGACTCTGGAAGCTTCCCTGGGACCCCAATAATACTGGAAAGCAGAAGGTGCCCACTGTCCATCTCTCTGAGAAGACCCACTCTCTCCTTAAGAGTGTCTGTCCCCTTTTCCCTTTTCCTATGCCTTCTAATAAACTCATGATTGCCCCTCTGAGCAACACATCTGACATTGTTCTGGAGTGATTGCAAGACCTGGTGGAGAGAGGACCTCTGTGGATTCTCAGCTGTGCAGAAACTCTCTGTCCTGTAACACTGGCAGTGTTACGTCCTCTTTCACTCCTGTCCCCTGATACACTGTAGCCTAAACACTGAACTGCAAAGTGCAGCACCAACATTTCTTATAAAAATAGTAGTAGAAAAGGATAGGAAGAAAACTAAATAATAGATATTTCTATGAGTGAGTGAGAGGAGGAGAGAGGGGTGTGTGTGTGTGTGTGTGTGTGTGTGTGTGTGTGTGTGTGTGTGTGAGTGAAAGGGGGGGGAGAGAGGGAGAGAGATACAAGTAAGGTTCTTTTTCTTGTGGGTAACAAAACTTCATTCCTGGGAGACCTGAGTTCTTGGTGGTCTTGCATTTATAAGGCTGCTCTAGACTTCTATCAATTTTGCCATTGAATGTGGTAATATTAGAAACACTTTAGTGACTCTCCTCAGTCCAATACAGTCCTCCCTGCCCGCATTGAACTCATTTTTTTTCCTGGTAAAATATGGAGTCCCTTTTCAGCTGCTGATTCAATGGCACAGAGATCCTAAAATATCCCTATTGCATTCTCAATAGTTCAACAAAACTATTACTGAATCCTTGGTAAAAAGCATCCCTCCTTTGGGAATTGAGACCTCTACACCACAGTTACTGATAGAGGCTGAAAAAAAGTTTTGTAAGTGGGTTATTAAAGTTAATATTAAGAATTACTCCCACTTCCACTCTTTATTCCAAGAACCTATGTATTCTGGTAAGGAGGAAAGAACACCATTTTTTCAATGCAGTGAAATCATATGCTTTATCTGTAAGACAACAGAGTTATTTGGTAAGACATTGAAATCTGTGCTGAATCTGATGTCAACTGCTCCCATCATAAAAATGAATCCTGTGGACAATGGCAAAGTTAAATGGGATACTGTGAGGGTGAATATGGCATCTGGCAGAAACTCAGGGGCAGGAAGGCAAAACAATTTACAGAATAGATGTTTTTTTCAGAAAGGATACATCTCTGCCTTCTTCATATGAAGGAGTTCAGTACAATCAACCTGATATCATATCGCACAGCACTGATCCTACAGAAGGCAATTTGGGCACTGAGGGCAGTAGCCAAAGCACCCTTGGTGAAGAATCATGCATTTAGTTGAGCCTATGAATGGCCTTTATCACTACTGTTTGGATCACTCTGTCCATGAGACCACTGAGCAAGTTTGAGGTAGTTCAGGAAGAGACTCACGGGTATCCAAAGAATGCACTCCCTTGTTCTCCTGATTATTGAGGATCTCCACTTCAGTGAGTTCCCTTTGGTGACCATATTCCTGAGGTCAATATATTTAAACTTGGTTCTCTTTCCATGAAGTCCACCCACTTACTTCTGGATACTTGCTTGCTACCAGTCTTCCAGTCAAAGCCATTTCCAATCTCTTGCCAGGCAAACATTAAGCTACTACCATACATCAGTGAAGATGCACACTTACAGCCACATCTCTTTTCTTATGAAGTACCTCGCTAGATCTTTTGCCAGAAATTCTCACTTGGAGGATTCTCTTCATCACTCCTTTAAGGAACTGTACAACTGAGGCAGTCTACTTCCATCTATTGTCAGCTGATCATGGAAATCCATCATTTATCAGATCCAAGTTAGTTTCTTCTCCATCAAGTAGTCATAGGTCAAGTCTCCAGGAGGCATAGGAGAAGCTTGAAAGATGGGGAGCAAAGCTGCAGAAATAGATGCCCCCCCCCCAAATTTGAGTCACCTGATCATACATATTATTTGTATCCTCTTGAACTTCCAGAATATGATTCCATGTTAAACAGGTTCACTTTGATCACATAGTGATGTACACAAGCAATCTCATGACTTAGGTCAGGTAGCATCCAATTCACAATTGACAAAGCCTTATAGTCATCTCATTTTGAAAGGTCAAACAACTTATCTCCACCTGAAACTGTCTCAGATAAAATAGCTATCAACAGAAGAGAGATGTACTGAAAGGTCTACTTGTCATTGTCCTGTTACAGCTTGTCAAAGCCTCCATGCAACAGGCAACATTTAATAATAGGAACTATTAACAAAGGTATTAAACCATAAGAATGGGACTCTAAATAAAAGAAGATATATTCCACGCTTGTATAATTACATCAAAATGGATTCTGCGATCATACATACTTAAAAAGAGCCAATAAAAAAGAACAAAGAAAGCTTCCAGGTAAACACACACACACACACACACACACACACACACACACACACACAAAGGTACCCACAAAAATCAGATAGCAAATGATGAGAAAGAGAAGCCTATCGCTGAGTGTAGAGAGAGAAAGAGAAACTGCTGTTACTAGAGACTTGAACCTGGGGCCACAGAGAGGAAAGTGAAACCTTGGAGGGAATGCCTGGAACCCTGAAGTGATGTTTTCTAATATATTTGAAACCACTGAGAAGACACAGCCACTGATTGACATGCCATCTAAGGCCCAGGGATAGATAAGAAATACACAGGCTTCTCCACTCCTCCCACCTCGGATTTTCTCCCATTAGTCAAACCTAACCAGGAACCATTGGCAAAGAATCTTGAGAAATGTAGTTTGCAGCATTGGAGGAGAACATTAGAAAATGGGTCAGCAATAGAAATGGCAAAGGAGTGGCATGCTGCCTCACTGTTGTCTTCCAAATTCCAAGACAGTTTCTAGCACACAATGGGCCCTAGAAATTCTGTCAAATGAATGAGGAACAATTTATTCTGATCAGGCTGTACTATGGGTGCAAATGGAAGCAGTTAAATAGTGGAATTTTTATCTTAGGAAAATTTGGTCCTACTGTTAATTTAGAAGCAATAAAAAAAATGGGGGAAAAGTCCCAACTTAGGTTGCAGAGCTCTATTGCCCATTCAAGATGTCCCTTTGTGTGACAGAGCTTCTTAGCAGAGCTGTGGGAGACAGCAGCAATAGCCACCCACCCAGACACATGCCCTGAATTTCTCTAGGTCAACCATTCCTTGCTCTGAATTGGACACACTCCAAGATTATTATTTCAGACCTAAATATTTTAGGAGTCCATTTTCTTTGGAAGTGTTACTACTGTTATTCTGTGAAAGGTTTGCAAAATTGATTTTAGAATTTTTCTATCTTGAAAACAGAATAACGTCACATGTCAAGTGAAAAAATAAAACAGTTCAGAAAAGAGCACAACTAAAATAGTAATGTTAATATAACTTTAATGACACTAATATAGCTTTTAAGAGCATACAAATAAGACTCATATCCAAATAAGAAATTCCTTCCAAAACCAGTTAAGTCAGAAACATGCCTCAGGGGTGCTGCCTTTATTTAAAAAAAAAATGTGGGTCTAGTTTTACAGTAGATTGTAAGGTATGTAAAATAAAAATAACTTCTTGCTTTTAGTTACCCCAAAATGGATATGACCGCCAAACTAGTTCTCCCCTCTTCCATAAAAAGAAATTTTGCCTGGATACATGACTTCCTTGTAGCTTGGAGTGGCCATGTGACTATATTCTGGCCAACAACATGTCAGGGGGCATGTCCCGTGGCAGCTTCTGGGACCACCCCCCTTGAAGGGACACCCAAACACCCTGGACATGCCCTTGTTATTCCTTCCTCCTTTCTTACTGCAATTTAGAATAAAATTTTGCTGAAGTCTAAAAAATGCAGGTCATATATAGGAAGGGTTGAGTGGTAACTAGATGAGTCTGAGTCTTGGAGGACTTTGGGGACACAGCTGTCATTCATATGAACCACTTAATGCTAGACTAGGTTTACCCCCGCCCCCCAAAAAAAGAAAATATTTATGTAGGTTCAGTTCACTCTTACACATTTCTCCAAAGAAGAAATACAAATGACCAAAAAAGTATATAAAAAAGACTCCTTCATAATTAGGGAAATGCAAATCAAACCACAATGAGATTATCATTTTACCCCTAGTTAGAATGGCTATTGTAAAATCTCATGACCAATGTGATCTGCAACCTGTACACTCAGAAAATTGAGAAATTATATCCCATCTGATTCAAATGTAAGATATGTCAAGATCATTGTACTGTCATGTGTAACTAATTAAAACAAATAAAAAATGATGAGATATGGATAAAAAGGAATTTCATACACTGTTGGTGGGAATGTGAATTAGTATAGCCACTGGGGAGAACAGTATGGAGGTTCCCCCCAAATTAAAAGTATACCTACCGTATGATTAAATTATCCCACTTCTGGAGATATATATATATCTCCAAAGAAATAAACTCAGACTGGCAATGAAATACCTGGATGCTCATGTTTACTGTGGCCCTATTTTCAATAGCTAAGATGTGGAACCAGCCTAGGTGCCTACTGACAAGTGAACGGATTCAAACAATGTGCTATACATACACAATGGAATATTATTCAGACATTAAGGAGACTGAAATCCTGTCATTTTCAGCAAAATGGATAGAAATGCTTATGATGAGGGAAACAGGCAGAAGCTAAAACTGTCAACCTTCTGATAGTAGAATGGTGATTATTAGCGTTTGGGAAGGGTACAGATATGGAATAAGGATGATTAGACTTTATCATTGCATGCCATATGTGTGTATGGAAATATCACACTGCTCCTCATTAATGCATAATTTGTACATTAATAAAAATTTGTTTAAATCCATTGTCACATCATATTTGTATTTAACTTCAGCTAAACCAATCATTCCACAGAGCTGAAGTAGAGATAATAGAATTCTGGAATTGGTGGGGCCTCACTGGGGTTCTGGAACAGACTAAGAGCATATATTTTGAGGATTAAACTGTCAGAGTAGAGGGTTAATGTGCGATAGAGTCTGACCAACTCAACAGTCTATATTAAATAGATGTTGCAATCATCAGTAGGAGAAACTGGACAGTTAAGGGTAGGAGAGAGTCGCTGGGAGGTAGACACATTCGACCATTAAGAAACAAATACCAGTTAGAGAAGATGCTTTAAACACAGTGCCTGAATTACATCAAGACCACGTCTCTTTCAGAGAAATTGTCTGTTATGACCTAAACAGCTGAACAACAGCTTTTACTATCACCAGCCTTATGGCTGAGATAAAACAACTGAGCTGTAAAAAAATAATTACTCACTATATGATTGTTAAGTCTCAGAAATCAAGACAAAGTCTCACTAATAAACTGCAGTCTCTGAGGAAGTCTAGAAGTTGGGGAGATTTTTGTTCCCTGCTCAAGATCCTTCTGTGTTCTGGTTCTTTACTCCCCAGACACTTGAGCCACTGGAGTAAAAAGCACTGTGGGAATGTATTGAAGAAAAGAAAAGAATTTGTCAGGATCCAATTTAAGATCCTGAATTGCACTGCAATTTTACAATGTGTGAATCACATCAGCCCCAGGGATACCACCCATCTGAGCCATCTAACCATCTCCACTGGTTTCACAACCAAAACTCTCTACCTTTAGGAAAATCATCATTTTTAAATTATTTTCCACAGAACATTGGCATCTCTTAGGATGTCAAATGGCCCACAGCCAGTGACCAAATATATTTGAAAATAGACCACAAAAAAAGGATATTTCATAAATAGTTTCAGATATATCTTTAAATGTCATAAATATTATTGGCATGTGGCTTCTCACCCATAGAATTTTCTCTCTTGGGAAAGGATAGCCAGAAATTATTTAGAAAAAAAAAACTAGACATTAATTAACAGTCATTCTTTGTCAAGAGCAAAAAAAAATTGAAATTAAAATCAAAAGAAAAATGACTTTTACTAATCAAATGCAACATATGAGTGAGATCTGAACTCATGTAAGTTTTGAGATCAAACTTATAGTTTTCCCATAATGGGCAGGGTACTCTGCCTATGATAAGGAAAAGCTCAAGTTGCCTACAGAGGAAGTGGAGAAGTTCTAGGACAAAAGAATGGTGCATATGAGAAGAGTAAGCACAGGAGCAGATATGCAGATCTGGTCCCCTGACCAGGGCAAAATCCCAGAGGGGCTAAGCATATCACAGCCAACTAAGTTGAGAGACTCCAGAATAGTGGAACTTTCCCCCTCACACTCTTAGACACAAACTGGAAGATTTTATGACTTTATTTGAAAGTCTGGCATTTAGCTTAGTCATCAAAACAACATGACAGGTTAGACCTATGAAGAAAGTTGGTTAGAGACATGTACCTGAGTCCCTATGCCCCAAGACTGGTTAAAGGCACACAGAAGTTTCCATGTGACTTAGGGAGAAAAGAAAGAACTTCCAATAACAGGAATCATTGATCAGCAGAGATGTTCAGTCAGCAAAAAGAAGAACATCAAACTAGAGACAGATGACCAAAATGTCACTGTAGACACCAGCATATCATGCCCAAGAGGGCCAGGGAAGGCCTATCATTAGGGCTAAACACAAGTCCAGGTTGAATCAGACCAGACTTACCTATGTACAATGGAGACCAGTGAAGATTCAGAATATGTCTTGTGGATCCAAAATCCCCTGTTGCCCAAGTCTCAAAGACATGCTAGGCAGGGCATGAGAAGAATCTAAAAGACTGAGCATTACGCCAAAGAGAGTGAGTCATCCAAAAACCTTGGCCAAACTGATTGAAATGTTCATTAACAGCATTCATGTTTGCTATACATCCTCCACCCGATCCATTGTACCCATGGAGGTAGTGCTCCATGACAGGGATTAGATCTGCTACAGAAAACAAATAAGCAACAACTTTTTGCATGCTGAGAAGTAACTGAAATTTAATTTTCAATCCTATTATATTAGTAATTCTAGGATGGCAGCGGGGGTGGGAGGGTAGAATGCAAGATCTAGAAATGAATACAATGCAAAAGTAGAATTTCCATGAAAAAGAAACAAAGAGCCATAAGGAGAACAAAAATGAGGTGTGAATATAAAGGAATAAGACTGAAAAAAAATTCAACAATTAGAATTCCACAGTGTATAATGATAATAAGAAAGATAGATTGATGTCATGCTATGAAAATTAAATTTGGGTTTTGAAGAACAAGCTTGAGAAACTGTGCTAAAACGTGGAAAAATTTTAAGTTGTTGAAACTGATCAATTTGAGTAAAACAAGTTTATAACCTAAGATAAAGAACAACTCTAGTAATAATTGGAACTGGAATAGAGACAAAGGTAGTTGGAATTGAAGGAAATTTTCCCATATTTTTTAAACATGTACATTAAGAGGATTCATTGTCTTCCAGACAAAAGTAGTTGAAAGAAACACTTGTCCCATCATTTGCACTTTTTTAGAAATATGAAGAAAGAATAATCTCATGAGCAACCTAAGACCCAAAAAAGTAATTGTTCTCAGAAATGTTACTATTGAACACTAATGGCTCACTAATAATAAAGAAAAGGCATAACTGTCTAACACTAAAGGCTAATTAGTAATAAAGAAAATATATAAACTTGAATAGAAATAGTTGTGCCTTAAGAATATGACTTTTTTCTTTTATGTGTGAAAGCAACAAAAGAAGTCAATCTTCATATATGTAATTTCGGAAAGCCTTCCATATGTAGACCCTCCTTGAGAAACATTTTTAAAACCACACTGACTGATAAGTGATCATAAATTATGACTCCAAAAATGGGTTATTCAAGGAAAATACTTCTAGAACTTAGAAATGCAGATGGGTAAGGTGGTAAGAAGGTTCTTGAAAGCTTAGTCCTGCAGAGCATCCAAATGCAATTTCTCACTATCAGGAATTTTTTTTTCCCTGAGCCATATCCTCTATCCTACTTTCAGATGGAATCTCTTACAATTTCTGATGACTTCATTAAAAATAAGTGGTTCTTCAGTGCTAAAAGGAAATGAGCTGTCAAGCTATGAAGAGACATGGAGAAGCTTCAGCCACATGACACTAAGTGAAGGAGGTGAATCCAAAAAGGCTACACTATGTAATACCAACTATATGGTATTCTGGAAAAGGCAAAATGATGGAAACAGTGAAAAGATCAGTGTTTCCAGGTCTTGGAATGGGGGAAAGAAATGAACAGGAGGAATATCCAGAAATTAGCACAGTGAAAATGCTCCATATGATACTATAGTGGGGGCGCATGTCATTAAACATCTGATAAAAGCCATAGAATATACAATACCAAGAGTGAATCCCAATGTAAATGTCAGACTGGGGCAATTATCATGCAGGCTTATCAGCTGAAACAAATGCACCCCTCTTTTAGGGAATGTTGACAATGGAGGAGATTATACATGTGAAGGGGGAGAGAGTATATGGGAAATGTCTGCATTTTCTATCAATTTAGCTGTTAATCCTAAACTATGCTTTAAAAATTTATCTTTTAAAAAAACTACCTAAATAAATAAGATTTTTTTTTCTTTTACACATACTTACTAAAAATAAAAGAACCAAACATGAGGTTGGGAAACTGTGCTGAAAGAATTACTATTCCAAACATCTCTTTTGTTTGTCTACTACTAAATTTGAGCTATTACCCAAATGGGTTAATTCTACCAAACAGGTAAGGAAGAAATTACATCAGTTCTCTAGGAGCGCTCCCAGAAAACAGAAGCAAAGGAAATATTTTAGACTCATTCTAATGAGATACCATTATCCTAATATGAAAACCAGACAACAATGTTATTTTTTAAAAAAGGAAGAAAGAAAGTTATAGGCTAGTATATCTCATGAACAGATACAAAAATGGTCAATAAAATATTAGTGAGCCAAATACAATACATAGTTTTACACTATAACCCAGTGGAAATTATTCCAGGTATGCATGGGATAAAGCACACTTGGTTGTGGTTTAAATCTCTTTGTATATATTAAAATCAGTAACATAACCTATCACACAAACTAATGTGTTCCATCACCTCAACAGGTTAAAAAGAATCATATAACCACATCAATAGATGCATGTATTAGTCCATTTGCCATTACTATAACAAATGCTTGAATCTGGGTGCTTATGAAGAAAAGAGCTTTATTTAGCTCACAGTTTTGGAATCAGAAAGTCCAAGACTAGGTTGCCCCATTGGTTCAGTCTCTGGTGAAGGCCTAATGATGAATGGAAACATACGGAGAGCACATGAAGAAATCATAAGGCAAAACAGAAATGAAGAGTGAAGGGTGAGCCAGGTGCAGTGGTCCATGCCTGTAATCCCAGGCAGAAGGATCCAGAGTTCAAAGCCAGCCTCAGCAAAAGCGAGGTATTAATTAACTCAGTGAGACCCTGTCTCTAAATAAAATACAAAATAGGGTTGGGGATGTGGCTCTGTGGTCAAGTGCCTCTGAGTTTAATCCTTGGTACTAAGAAAAAAAGTAAAGGGTGAGGCCAGACTCACTCAGATAACAGCCCTCTCACAAAACCTAACACAGGTTCCCAAGAGAACTACCTTAATCTCTTCCAAGGGAATTGTTCTCAATGATGTAGGGACTTCCCACTGGGACCCACCTCTTAAGGGGCTCATCACCTCTTTTTTTCACATTTTTATTGGTGCATTATAGTTGTACTTAATGGTGGGATTTGTTGCTACATATTCATACATGTACAAAATATAAGTATATTACTTGGCTAATATCACTCCTCAGCACTTTCCCCCAACACATCTTAACTCTTCCACACTGGGGACCAAGCTTCCAATATATGAACACTGCAGAGATGAACTACAGCAAAACCATAGTAATGCAGAAAAAGCATTTATAAGTCCAACACCCATTCCAGATTTAAAAAAAAAAAACTCAGTAAATTAGGATTAGAGCATTACTTCCTCAACTTGCAAACAAACATCTACAAAAATACTTACACCTAATAATGCGCTTAATGGTAAGAAACTGAAGAATATTTGGTTGCTTTCCTATATACCTGTAATGAACAAGTATAATTTGAAATTTTAAAAAGAGTGTATTTTAACACCCCCCAAAATTAAAGTACTTGGGTATAAAACTATAAAACCCCAAGGAAAGAAATCAAAGGCAAACTAAATAAAAGGAAAGGTATTTTTGTTCATGAACAGGAAGACTCAATATTCTCAAGATGTCAGTTCTTCCCAATTTGATTCATAGATTCAATGCAATCTCAATCAAAAATCCCAGCAAGTTTTTTTATACTAAACTGACTTGAAATTTTATAGGAATGGGCAAAGGGCCCAGTCAACCCAATACTGAAAGAGAAGAACAAAGTTGGAGATTAACACTAAACAATTTCAAGGCTTATTATAATCAACAATAATGTGGTATTGATAATAGAATAGACAATTAGATCAATGGTACAGAACAGACCACAGAAATGTATCTCACATAAATACAATTAGCTGAAATTTGACAATGGATAAAAGGCAATTCAAAGAAGAAAAGAGAGTCTTTTAGCAAACGGTGATGGAATAACTGGGCATACATATGCAAAAATAAATAAATAAGTAAATCTAAGCACAGACCTTATATCCTTCATAATTAATAACTCAAAACAGATCATAGACCTAAACTAGAACCTTCAAAATCTTAAAAGATAAGATAGAACAAATGTAGGTAGCCATGTGGGTGGTGACACCTTTTTAAATACAATACAAAATGTATAATCCACGAGAGAAATAATTGATAAGCTGGGCCTTATTAAAATTAAAAAAAAAGCTTTGCTCTTTGCTCTATAAAGACAGTGTCAAGAAAATCAGAAGACAAGCTGTAGACTTAAAAAAAATGAATACTTTCAAAAGACACATCTGATTAAAAAACACTGAGTCCAAAATATAGCAATTAAAAAAAAGAGAGAGAGAAATGTGTCACAGTAGATTGGGTAGAGAGAGGTGATAGGAGGGAAGGGGAGGGGAGGGAGGGATAGGAAGGGCAGCAGAATACAATAGACACTAGTATTTCTGTATATATATACTTGGCTGTATAATCAATGTGATCCTGTAATCTGTACATGTGGAAAAATGAGAATTCATACCCCATTTGAATCAAATTATGATATGTCAAGATCATTATATTGTCGTGAGCAACTAATAAAAAAAGGCACAACTAAAAAAGCAAAAAAAAAATATATAGCAATAGCACTTAAAATTCAACAATAAGAAAAAGAACAATCCAATTTAAAAATGAGCAAAAGACCAGAACAGACACTTCACCAAAGAAGATGTAGAAATGGCAAATAAACATTAAAAGATGCTTTACATCATAAGTCACTGAGAAAGTGCAAATTAAAACAACAAGACACCAATACATTATTAGACTGGCCAAAATCCAAGACCTTGACAACACCAAAGGCTGGCAAAAATTGTTGAGGGTGGGAGAGAAACTCTCATTCATTGCTGGTAGGAATGCAAAACTTACAGTCTCTTTGGAAGACAGTTTGGCAATTTCCTACAAAACTAAACATACTTCTACCATGTGATCCAGCAATCTACTCCTCAGTATTTACTCTAAGAAGTGGGAAACTTATATTACACACAAAGCCCCACCCACCCACACACACATCTCTATAGAGGCTTTATTCATAGCAATTCAAAAGTGGGAAGCAACCAAGTTGTTCTTAGTAGGTGAATGAATAAATAAACTGGTATACTCATACAATGCAATATTCATGAATAAAAATAAGTGAGCTATAAAGCCATGGAAAGACACAGAGAAGAATTAAATGAAAGAAACCAATCTCAAAAAAAAAATTACTCTGACATTCTTGGAAAGGCCCTACGATGGAGCCAATAAAGAGATCTGTATTTGCTGGGGCTCAGATAGGGAGATGAAAAAACAGACTGCAGAGGGCTTTTAGGGCAGTGATACCATCATGGTGGGTACCAGTCATTATCCACTAGTCAAACCCCATAAATGTGCAATTCTAAGAATGGTCCCTGATGTAAACTATGAACCTTGGGTGATGATGACACGGCAGTGTTAGTGTTGGTTCATCCGTAATAAATGTACCATTCTTGTTGGGGATGTGGATAGTGATGAGTGTGGGGCACATGGGAACTCTATACTTTCTTCTCTATTGTGCTATCAGTCTAAAACTGCTCTAAAAAATTAAAAGTTAAAAAAAACTAAGCTCCTGACAGAAACACAGTGTCTACTTTCATGCTCAGGAACCTGTCTTTCAAGTCCCTATGAAATCATCTGTGTCATTGGCAGTGATCTCTTTCTCAACAGAAAAGGCCAACATACCACTACTCCCTGAAAGAAAATATCTATCACCAGTTCTTTCCCAAATCACTTATTCTGGTGGGTGTATCTGTGATAACAATACTTAAACATCAGAATATGTAGTAGGAACTGAGTACTCTAAAACTGCAATCTAAATGATGTTATTATGTGCATGTATGAATATGGCACAATGAATACCACTGTTATTTAAAATTATAATGCACCAATAATTTTTTTAAATGTTAAGAAAATTACTTGGGCACGATGAGATTATAGAGTACTTCTCGGGACTCCTACAGCGTTTAGTATTTTCAGCTCATTTTGCGTGCATGTATATCTAGACATTCAAATATACACCATGTCATCACAGGTACAGGGAGAGATAGTAGAATTGGCAAAAAAAAAAAAACTTGAATGAAGTATAACAAAATGGGAGCAGTGATTTAACTGTGGCCACTCACATGTGCTCTAAAAGAATTTTTTTAGACCTACCTTTCTGTGTTTTCAAGATGTTTCATAATGAATCTATATTTCATATGGGAAAAACATTTTTTATTCAATAAAAATTCAATAATAGCATATTTAGAACATTTCTTAAATAAACTTGAGCATTAAGAGGTTGTTATGACGAGAGTGAGAAATTTAGAAGATTCGCAGAAGTAGGAATAATGTGACATTTAGTTGATCTTTCAAGGGAACTTGGACAAACAAGACTCTTTTAAAAAAAATTAAAAACAGTAACTAGTGTTCAAACATGATGTTTCTAGTATGAGTCAGAAGTGAAGTGCCAAATTTTTCTGTGGAAAATTTCAACATTTCCCAAACCTAAGAAGTCACATACTTAGAAAACAGGAATTTAAATATCTTGATTCATTTATTTAACATCGATCCAAGAGTTTATCTCAAAAGGCCTAATTTGAAGGAAAAAAAAAATTCTGACTGATATAAACTGTTCCTTGCAATGAACTACCCAGATAAGAGTATCTAATGAACATTGAATACCTCGAATACTCAAGAGTATTTTATATACATCATCTCTGATCCTCACAACTATGGTGCAAGGAAAGTATTCACGGTCCCACTTTGCAGACAGGAAAACTGAGGCTTGAAAAAGAAAAGTGTCTTCTCTAACATTACATATTCAATGCATGACAGAGGTGGGATCTAAATTTATGACTGCCTTACTCCTAAATCTGTGTCCTTGTTGATTATATCTCAACCCAACGGTTGTGATCTTTGCCAATGACAACTCACCTGTGTACAATGTGCTTTTCACAAAGTTTTTGACTAAAACATTATCATCCAGCAGAATTCCTCATCTAGTTTACAAATATATGTCTGCATAAGTAAGGTTTTCATTTCCAAAAGCAAAAATCCTGCCACAAAGAATAAAGACTTAACCCACAGAGCTTCACAGAAGAAAGTAACACAGATAATAAACAGGCTTCTAGAAATGTCTGAAACCAGAGGACTCAAAGTATCACTTGTTAGGAATCATATTCATTCAGAAGCAAAATCTCTTGTGTGCTCATTGAAAATAATAGTCTGATTAGGTCTATACCTGAAGCACAGTAAAAAAGTTGATTCAGTCATTTTCTTTTTAATTCCCTTTGTTTTCTTGTTTCAAAAGCAGAATTCAAAAACAGATGATTACAATCATATTGTATAAAATGAGTTACCCACAGTGCATTTGTTCTTTAATTTCTTGTATGTTACCAGTAATTGTATATTACTTATATACAATTATATAAGTTTGGATTACTCAAAATGGTACCCTGAAGAAGTAAGTTCCTGGAGAGAGGGGTGGACCTCATTTATATCCATACCCTGTTAAACACAGTAACTGATGAATAAACAAATCATGTGTTAAAGAATCATAGAATATAATCATAATAACAGTAATAATCATAGAAGATAATAAAGAAGCAAGTTTCAGATGCAGTTCAACCCCAAGGAGATCATGTACATAGCTAGCCTGCCCATTGGACTACCACAAACAGACCAGTTGGTCTGGGCTATAAAGACTTTTCTTTGAGATGAGGGGGGTTATACTGATATGCTGCTAATGCATTAAATAAGAAATGCTTTACTTTCCTGCTTTGATTTCTGATTTTCAAATAAGCACAGTGGAAGGCAGAAGAGAAAGGAAGAAGAAGAAGGATAAAAGGAGGGGCCAGAAATCTCTTCTCCTTCTACAGTCCTATGATTGGAATGTAGATCAGGGTTTGGCAATTATGGCCCCTGGGCCAAAGGCTGCCTGTGGTCTGTTTTTGTATAACTTGTATAATCTAAGAACGGCTTCTACATTTCAAAATGGTTGGGAAAATTCAAAATAATATTTCTTGACATGTCAAAATTATCTTAAAGTCAATTTTTAGTGTCCAAAAATAAAGTTACACTGGAATTCAGCCACACTCACTTAATTTTGTATTTCCAGGTTGCTTTCACACTGCAACAGCAGAACGGAGCGGTTGTGACAGAGACCATATGTGCCACCAAGCCTAAAGTGTTTACTATCTAGACCTGCACAGGAGAAGAATTGCTGACCCATGACCTAGACAGTCAAGCAAGTGATAACTTGAGAAAACAGAAACATGAGTCCAGGATGAGCACAGCCTACGTCAATGAGGGAGCAATCCCCCAACTACTTAACCTAAGAAAATTCACTCTGTTGGAAGAGCAGGTCACGTGTCTTGGCAGCAACACTGTTACCACCTGTCCAAATCCCCTCACCTGTGCCCTTTACGAGGCCAGCATTTCCTAGGCATGGGCATGGGGAAGCAGGGCTTGTGTTGATGGCTTGCCTGCACATCTTCCCTTCCTCCTATTTCTTCACATTCTATTTTCTGAGTGGTTGTCAGAGGAACGCTGAATCCTGCTGTCGTCTTTCAGACCCCAGGAGCAGTTTCTGACAGTCTTGGCACCATGAAGCATTCCAAGCTCCTATCACAGCCCTGCAGCTGCCTGCTCCCGGTTAAGCCAGGATGAACTTCCCACAATGCATTTATTCTTTAATATCTCTCTCTCTCTCTCTCTCTCTCTCTCTCTCTCTCTCTCTCTCTCTCTCTCTCTCTCTCTCTCTCTCACACACACACACACACACACACACACACACACACACACACACACACACCAGTTGGACAGAGGGAGGAAAACCTTTCTGCTTCTTGCAGAGCCTAAGAGAAAATCCTTTTTATTAATAGAGATGGTTGTATCCATTGTGGCTGCCCCTCCCTCCTTCTGGACGGTGATAGCACTATTTTTCTTCATGACCTGCTCTGACCCATTGTGTCTGTGTGTGCATGCATCTGTATGGGAGTATGGATCAGGGATAGAGGAAACAAAGGGGAGGATGATCAGGAGAGAATACCACAAAATAGCCAGACCAAAAAGACATAATATTGACATTATAAAGTTAAGATATGGGATTCCCAAGTCAACTACCTTCATGCTGCAGAAACTGAATTATAGAGGACCATGGTGGTTCTCTCTGACACCTTATTTACTAAGACAATTGTAGGTCAAGAATATCTTTGAAAAAACTGCTTATAATAAAGTAAAGAAAGAGAATATAGCAAGTTGTTAACTATGATTGTCTTTGGGTGGGAAGGAAAGGGAGTGATCCATTCCTTTTATTTCACCTATCCTGCCTTTCTTGTTTCTCTCTTTGATTTAAACTGAAGAGAAAGGATGTGTGTTGAGAGCCACAGCTGAAGGGGCCCCAGCAAACTTCCAGCTGCCAGCAAACTTCCAGCTGCCAGCTGATGATTGGCTCACAGCGGTCCCAACAACTTCTAGCTGATTGGCTCCTCTGCGGTGATGCTCATTGGGCTGTTTCCTCGCCCTTTCAGACCACGGAACTGCTCATTGGGGGACTTTTTTTGGCTCTGCCCACACGACCCAGCCAATCGGCCTCAAGAGCAGGAGGAGTGTGGGAGGTTGAGAGGCTTGTGGGAAGCCTGTGGTGGCAGTTGGGCTCTGAGGGTTTTTCCTGAGGAGCTGTGTGGTGTGGTGTGTGTGTTCTAAAAATAAAGTTCATTTCTTTTGACAAGTCGCTCCTGAATTGTGCCCAGCCAGACTGTAGCATTTGGTGGCCCGTACAGGGATCGAACCCGCAACCTTGAATTTATCTTTGGGGAATATATACCCCTTCCCAGATGTGAATGGCAAAGAAAATCTTAAAGAACTCTGACTTTTCCAAAGATGTTTTATGATACTCTCCCTTTCAACCTAAGGACTGAACACAACTGAATTTGCCCCACTGTCCCACGGATTCTTAGATTGATTCAGGACCATTTTCTGAACATTACATCTTTTTAAATGGAAAATGGGGTTGAATTGCTACTGACTTCCAAACACATAGACTAGAGGATTAATTTGTCACAATAACATGCTTCCCCCTTTTCCCCCCTCTCCAAAGCAAAATAAATATGTAAATTTCTGATTAACTAAAGCATTGAATGATTAAGATTTTCCTCAAGGAGAAATATATAGACTTCAGTTTAGAAGAGGGATCAAATAAATACAAACATGCTAGTCCTTCATTTAACTACATTAAAGTAACATGAGAATACTTTTTTAAAAATAAATAAACTCACAAGAGTAAGAAGAGATAAAAGACAATACCTGTAGCAATTAGGAGGGTGGAAAACTAGAAGATTAGAGTGGTACATGGAATAAGGGACCCAGGAATGCTGAATCCTAAGTCACCAATGGAAAAGCAATAAGGATTCCTAAGAATTCAAGAGTGGGCAGCATAATTGACCTCTGAAGGCAGAGGCAAAAGTAAGAATGAAAACAGGGTTGTATTCTAAATAACAGGTGGATCCCAGATCCTTTCCCTGAGCCAGGTGACTATACCACCCAAATGGTGACAGCCTAGAGGTTTCCTCCTTGCAGAGTAAAATGTGGCATCTCTGGGCTGAACCTCTCCATACACAGGGTGCTGAAAGCAGGAAGCACATGTAAATATGTATGTATTGAATAATGAGGGCCTCCGGGATTCTTTCCACTTGGTTCCAAGGGGGGCAATAAGCACACAGGCAGGAAGAAAGAACTCTGCTGTGTGGTTTAGATATAGAAATGTCCTTCCAAAAGCTGATTATCCCCAATATAGCAAGGTTAAGAGGCAGGGATTTTAGCCAGTGGTATAACTTCATCAGTGGATTAATCCATTTGATGGACTAATAATCTGAATGGACCACTGGGTGGCAACTGTAGGCTAGAAGGTCAGTTATCAGGGGCCTGGCCTGGACTATATCTGTCCCTGCTGCTTTCTCTCTCTCATCCTCCCTCTCCTTTCTCTTTCTCTCTGTTTTCTGAATGCCATGAGCTGAGCAGCTTTTCTTCAATCAAACCTTTCCACCATATTTCTCCTCAGAGCTGGTTGATCATGGGATGTTAACCATGAGCCAAAATAAAACCTTTTCTCCTCTAAGTTGTTCTTGTCAGGTATTTTGGTCACCATGACAGAAAATTGGCTAACATTCTTCTAGAGAGAATCCCACCAGGCCAAGTGAAAAGGTCGGAATACATAGTAGGAAGGAAGGAGGACAGTTTCCAAAAACTGGCCCAGCCAGATCACCTTTCAAGGAAGACAACAAGCAGAGCTTTCATCCATTTTAGCTTTTCAGTGCTCCATCTTTTCAACAGGAACTTGCAGCTAAAGGTCATCAGACTGCTGAGCAAATCTTCTAACATGAATGGCTCAGGCCTGAGCAAATAGACAAAAACAACCTGTATGGAAAAGAACTTGCTAGGAGATAAAGCCTTCAAAACCATATCCTGTGTGTCCTCAAAGAAACAAAGGTAGACATCCATTCCATGAAACAAGAACCCAACTGAAAAAATAAGAAAGCTCTTAAAAATTGAAAATATGACCCCAGATTTTCTAAGAATATTCTTATTAGGAGGGCAGGGAGACAAAGTTGAGTTTCTACTCAACTTTGCACCATGCACCATGGTGCATGCCCCTTATTTTCCCTAGAAATAAAGCCAAAACTAAAGGGTTCTAACACAGAAGAAAATGGATAAGAAAACTAAAAGAAATTCAATATTTAAATGATCAAAATTGAGAGAGAGAGAGAGAGAGAGAGAGAGAGAGAAGAGAGAGAGAGAGAGAGAGAGAGAGAGAGAGAGAGAGAGAGAGAGAAAAGAACAAAGAGAAAGAAAATAGTTTCCTAAAGTTTAAAGGCACAACTTGTATTTAAAAAAAAAATTATTGGTACATAATAGTTGTACATAATGGTGGAATTTTTTGTTACATATTTGTACACTGTCTTTTAAAAAATTTGGAAGACTAGATGAAGAGAAGATCACAAAATTTCCAGAAATCAAAAATAAAATACTCTTAACAAAGAATCAAGAACTGGAATGTTTTCAGGGTTCACATCAGCAGCACCAGAAGTGAAATAATAGTAAAGTAATAGTTTCAAAATTTGAAAGGGAAATTATTTCCCACCAAGAAATTCATAACCAAGCAGTCCTTTGAGTAATAATAAATAAAGTCCCTTTTCAGAAAAATTTGTTTCAATATATCCTTTCTTTAGGAAGTTATTAGAGGATATACTCCAGCAAAATGAGAATAAAATAAGAATCTAAAAACCAGAAGATCTAAGAAATAGAAAGAGGCAAAGTAAACCCCAAGCTGACAGTCAAAGGAGACCACAGTATGACAGGAGTGCAGGTATCTAGGGAACATCCTTCATATTGGGGCAAGGAAAAGCTCTAGAAGAGAGCTCTCCACACAGATGGAATTCATAGAATATTTGTCATGCCCTAACATTAGAGGAACTACAACAGGGTGAGGTTGAGCATAGATTAGTAAAAACTATATAGAGACTGAACACCATGGTGCATGCCTATAATCCCAATGATTTGGGAGTCTGAGGAAGGAGGATCACAAGTTTGAGGCCAGACTAGGCAACTTAGAAAAGTCCTGTATGGAAATAAAAAATTTAAAGGACTTTGGATATAACTCCAGACTAGAGCACCTGTGGATTTAATCCCCAGGATCTACCAAAATAGCTATATAGAAAATGAAAACAACTTAGAAAAAAATTACTAATTCCAGAGAAAGCAAATATTGTGCCAAAGGAAAAATGTATCATCATATACATATATGGCTCTGCTATAAATAGCATTTTATATAGTCATAAAAATGCAAATACTGAATATTGACTGATCAAAATGATCCAGCTCTGGGGGAAGCTGAAGGTGGAGAGGAGGATGGGAAGCATGCCTCTGTACAGAAAAATGGTGAAAGGAAAAATCAGAGAACACTCACATCCCTCCAAATGGAGAAGCTACTGGATAAGCACATTATCCAGAGGTATGAAGGGAACTGCTCAAAGAAGCAACTGTAAGCACTGAAAGTAATTGCCTCTAAAGGGCAGAAAAATAGGAGAACTAGAGAGGAGAAAATGCTAGGCTTCATAATAAGCATATGTGGAATTTCTGGACTTAAAAGTCAATGTTTCAAAGCCATCACATCATTTACATACATGACACAAGACAAAGAAAAGACAGAGAGAGATGGGGAAAATGAAGGAATTAGCTAAAAATAAGAAAGTTTTAGGGAAAGATGAGTGATTGAACTCACAAATGAGAAGGAAATGTCAAAGAATCAATGTTTTTTATATTAATTTTTTATGTTTTGTAATTAGTTATACATGAGAGCAGAATGCATTTCATTTTATTGTACACAAATGGAGCAAAAGTTTTCATTTCTCTAGTTGTACACAATGTAGTCACATCATTTGTGCAATCGTACATGTACCTAGGGTAATGATGTCCATCTTATTTCGCCATCTAACCTACCCCTTATGCCCCTCCCTTCCCCTTGCCCAACCAAAGTTCCTCCATTCTTCCCATGCCCCATTATGGACCTCCATTCTCCCCTATTATGGATCAGCATCCACTTATCCAAGAGAACATTGGACCTTTGTTTTTTGGGGATTGGCTTACTTTGCTTAGCATAATATTCTCCAACTCCATCCATTTACTGGCAAATGCTGTAATTTTATTCTCTTTTAATGCTGAGTAATATTCCATTGTGTATATGTACTACAGTTTCTTTATTCATTCACCTATTGAATGGCATCTAGGTTGCTTACACAGTTTAGCTACTATGAATTGAGCTGCTATAAAAATTGATGTGACTGCATCACTATAGTATGCTGATTTTAAGTCTTTTGGATATAGACCCAGGAGTGAGGTAGCTGGGTTGAATGGTAGTTCCATTCCAAGTTTTCTAAGGGATCTCCATACTGCTTTCCAGAGTGGTTGCACCAATTTGCAGTGCCACCAGTAATATTTGAGTGTATTTTTTTCCCTCACATCCTCACCAACACTTATTGTTGCTTGTATTCTTGATAGCTGTCATTCTGACTAGAGTGAGATGAAATGTTAGAGTAGTTTTGATTTGTACCTCTCTTTCATATATTTCTTGATCAATTATATTTCTTCTTCTAAGAAGTATCTGTTCAGTTCCTTAGCCCATTTATTAATTAGGTTATTTGGGTTTTTGGTGTTAAGTTTTTTGAGTTTTTTATATATCCTGGAAATTAGTGCTCTATCTGATGTTTGTGTAGCAAAGATGTTCTCCCACTCTGTGGGCTCTCACTTCATGTTATTGATCATTTACTTTGTTGAGAAGAAGCATTTTAGTTTGAATCCATCCAAATGATTGATTCTTAATTTTATTTCTTATTCTTTAGGAGTCTGGTTAAGGAAGGTAGGATCTAATCCAACATGATGAAAATTTGGTCCTACTTTTTCTTCTCTTAGGTGCAGCGTCTCTGGTCTAATTCATAGATCCTTGATCTACTTTGAGCTTTGTGCATGGTGAGAGATAGTGATTTGATTTCATTTTACTGCATATGGACTTCTAGTTTTCCCGGCACCATTTGTTGAAGAGACTATCTTTTCTCCAATGTATGTTTTTGGCTCCTTTGTCTAATATGATATAACTGTATTTATGTGTGTTTGTCTCTGTGTCTTCTATTCTGTACCATTGGTCTACATGTTTATTTTGGTGTTAATACCATGTTGTTTTTGTTACCATAGCTCTGTAGTATAGTTTAAGGTCTGGTATTGTGATGCCTCCTGCTCCATGCTTCTTGCTAAGGATTGCTGTCTATTCTGGGTCTCTTAGTTTTTCCAAATGAATTTCATGATTTCTTTTTCTATTTCTATGCAGAATGTTGGGATTTTAATTAGAATTGTATTAAATCTCTATAATGCTTTTGGTTGTATGGCCATTTTGAAAATATTAATTATTCCTATCCAAGAACATGGGTGATCTTTCTGTCTTCTAAGGTCTTCTTCAATTTCTTTCTTTAGTGTTCTGTAGTTTTCATTGTAGAGGTCTTTCACTTCTTTTGTTAGATTGCAAAGAATAACTCTTATGCTTCTAACATTGCCTACAACAATGATTGGTTTTTGTGTGAACTGTCCCTCCCCAATCCTCTCATCAGAATAGTGTTTCCCAACCATTTCTATTGTGAGTCTCATTTCAGTCAGTGTTCACCTGCTTACTTGATTAATGCTCTGTAGAAGGAGCAGGCCTGACACTGAAGGTCACCGTAAAGGAAGAGAGAATGTTCATCTCTTGTGCAATTCATACCACAAAGGCCACATGGCCGACTAGTAGACTACATGATTGACAGGTACAGGGCTACTAACCCTAGAAACTGGAAATGACTGACTGCCATTGATGAGGCACTTGTCACCACACCGCTCTGCCCTTCTCACCCAACACCCTTGTCTAGCAGGAGGGTGTAGCCACAGGAAAGTGTATTTGGGACCATCTCAACTCTACCCCAGCACTCCTTCACAGCCAAAGCCTTTTCACTCCAAAACACCATAAACTGGATTTCTCTCTCCCACATTTCAACAAATCTGAGAAGACAATCTGACTTCTGTTCTGTCCTTCGTTAAAGGTCTGGACACTGATGAGTATACAAAAACCAGAAAGATGTGATGTGATGACCTTCCTAGGGCAGAGCAGCAAAACCCAACAGAGTGGGCTTGCATCCCTATTGAACAAGGATGGGTTCCCTGGGAGGACAAGACCCCTCCAATATCCCAGGAGCTCTCTCCTCCTTTCCACATTCCTGTGTTCCATTGCTGCATGTGAAACTAGTCACATATTCCTTTGATAGAAGCATTTGTGTCACTGATTAGCTATAGTCAAGTGGCTCTTCCTGGAGCTACAGGAGGTAACTACTGCTTTTCATTAACATCAATTTGATAAGTTTCTCCATGAAGACAACACTATTCCCTTTACCAGTAGGTTTGTGGGAGGAGATCCTCTCATAGATTGCTTCAAGAACTGGGCCCCTCTGTGTAAGATGCATGATGACGGGCAAGTTACTCACCACTCTCATCTGTGAACAGAACTACAGTATGGGAAGGCTACCATGAAACTGAATGAATTAATAAACATAAGGATCCTAACATGAGCACTATACTCACAGAGGCATTGAATAAATAACCTAATTATTTCTCTGTCATAAATAACACATCACAGACCTAAAGACCACCACAGCCCTGGTCAGCAGGACAAACACAAGGTGCATTTCACACAAATGGAGTCTTTGCCAATGGCGGCTCTGTCTTTGGGTCACTCACTACCACCTGACTCTATCAATAATACCTACCCCTGAACAGCAAAGAGTCTACATGCAATGTCCATCTTCCCCTTCAGAAGAGCAAGTGGCAAAGATACTCTCCCTGAAATATAGAAAATAAAAGCATTCCCACATTTAATGGAGGCAGACTTTGTGATCAGACATAAGCAGTTACTCAACTGGTAACTGAAACTCCATGGCTCTGCTTCTCCAGGCCATCAGACAAATGGCCCCTGTGTGCTACAACCCTGATTCAGAGTTGGCCTCATATCCTTCTAGCTAACTCACAAAGCTCAATAAAGCCCTCCAGACCACATCCTCTTTTACTGAGGTTGGTGCTCAAAGAAAAGGCAGCACAATCCATTTCAGGTGGCCCAGGGGTCCTATGAGGCTAGTCAGAGAAAGCACTCTGCCCTCAGTCATTCACAGCTCACAGACTCAACATGTGGAACAGTGAAGTATAGTCCCCGTCACAGCAGAGAAGTGGGAGGAAAATTGCTGCTTTAATTCTTATCTTTCTGGCAGAGGGGAGGTTATAAAAAGCTGATTTCTGAGCAGTGAACCAAAAATTAGTTAATCTCTTCTGATACTTACTCATGTTCTCCCAGAGAAAACACCTCACATATCTAAGTCTCCTCTGTGAAGAGAAAAAGTAGGATTAGTGGGTCTCCAAGGCCCCTTTCTATGGTAGGGTTCTAACTGCTACTTGCAAAACCACTTCTCTGCAAACATCTGTATCTCATAAATATGCCACACTAGGAGAAACAGCAAAAGGAAACACAGATTAGCTGTTGTTTCAGGATAATGGAAATGCTATCTTGTCCAAGATTGTCTTTGGAGCCAGACATTAAATGCCAAACAACAGTTATCAAGAATCCTGTCGTGCAAAGTCAGATTCTAGAGCTGCTATGCAAGACGTGTAAAAGGTACAGTCAAAAATAAATTTTGCCAGGACAGACTGTTATCTACCTCCAAACTTGAGAGAACAAAACAAAGTTTCACTGGAGGCTTACTCTAAGGACTTCTTTGAAAGGTCTATGTGCTATTACGTATCCTCTCCTTACCTCCTTCTCATGGGTGGGAAAAGGCTTCACCCTCATAGTTTGTGTGTGTGTGTTTTATTTTTTATTAACTGATGAACAAGCCAGGGCTTGGCACATTTGAGGCAAGCATTTTACCCGGAGCTACCTCTCAACCCCCTCATGGATTTTTGTTTGTTGGCTTTGTAATGCTGGGGGGTCGAACCCAGGGTCTCACACATGCTGGGCAAACACTCTACCACTGATCCATATTCCCAACCCATGCTTTCTCTTAAGGCAAGTGAACTGCATGAAGAGGAACTTCAAACATCGCCAGACAAATTAGCAGGTGCTTCAGAAGTCTGAAGAGCTCTGGAAATGCCATTCACTCTTCACACACCTGAATAAAGCCCAAAGACAACAGTCTGTGGCTGAACTGCAATAAGCGGGCAGAGAGAAAATAGAAATATTTAAATTGAGAATGACCCGTATTTCAAGTTAAGCTGGGCAGAGTATTGTGTGTTTTCTATGGACCAAACGTGGACTCCACAACAGGGAACCAGCTATGGATCTTGAAGAAGATTCTGCCCTAGTAAGTTTCCTGCCTCAGGCAGCCCAACTTCAACAGGGAGAGGCTACCCTGGGCCCTCAGAGGCAGTGGTGAATGGACATCTGGAAAATGTATTGCCTGAGCTAGTGGACTGCAGTTACAAAACCCTGTCAGGGAAATCTCTGAGGATCCCACAAATGGTCCCCATAAAAAAAGAACCAGCCAAGCACCCTGCACCCAGAACACGAGGCCAAAATCTGGCTGATCCCTTCAAGAAGACCATGGCTATCGCCTTCTCTCTCTTCCCTCCTCCTACCAGCCCTAGAGAGACTAGAAATGACTACTAAGAAGAAAGAGTCGAGAAAAATGCCAAACCCACTTCCCACCTCTCCCTTTCCCATCGCAGGCTTCCCAGGCTGAGGCTGTCAGGGAGATGAAGAGACTATTTTTGCTGACACAGATGTTCCTTGACTACCAGGGGTCAGGTCCTGATAAATTCATTGTAAGTGGAAAACACCATAAATCAAAAATGCATTGACAACGCACACCTGCCAAACGTCACAGCTTAGCCACACAGAAGAGTATGTGTTGCCACTCGTGACTAGGAGCTGTGCTCTCTGTCACTGCCGAGCATCCTGAGAAAGGACCACACCTTAGACTGACAGCCTAGGAAGAGATCAAAGTTCAAAATGCCAAATATGGTTTCTGTGGGATGCATAAAAAATACCATGGTAAAGCTAAAAAGAATTATTAAGTTCAGGGACTTGTCTGTATTTTATTATGAAATTTTTCAAACATACAGCAAAATTGAAAATTCTTACAATGAACATCTGTGTACCACCCACCAAATGGATGTTTGCTTTATCACATATTATTCATATATCTATTCCTCTCTCCACTGATTAATCCATTAACTTTTTAGAGATACCTCTATTATGTATGAAAGTATACAAATAAGGATGAAGTTTTAAATTGGATGATATTTTGGGATTTTGAAATTAAACTGGACAAGATTTAATAACAATTCAAGTGGCTCTGAGAAATATGGAATGAGAAAGACTTCATCCAGTGTATGGGTAAGAATGAGTCCACAGAAACTTGAGAAAAAACAATCCATTTTTGATTGCCCCTGTCTACCACATCCAGCACATGCAATAAAATTTTTATTCTGTTCTTGTTGATTGTTCTCAGTATTACTGCAACCATTGTTTTATCCCCAGGTGAAAAAGTAAAGAGAAAAAATAAAGATGGAAAGCTGTTTCTATGCCTCAGTTTACCATTTGAGAAATGTAGTCAACATGACAGCTTTTTACAAAGATTATTGGGAGGTTTTTTCCTTGCCTCTGTTATGTTTCCTGTTATGTTCTCTAGAGAATTCTATAGAGAATTAGATTTTTCTCACCATGAGAATATATTAGAGCTATTTGATAACAAGTGCAGCTTTATACAGAAGCCTGATATGAGAAGAATTGTTCCATTTCCTTTTTTTCCTAGCTTCCTTTTCTAGGAGGTGAGATAGGAAGAAAAAAGCTGAAGAACTATTGATATGTGCAACAACATGTTGAATACTGAAAACGTTGTGCTGACTGAAAGAAGCCCTATAACAAAGAGTGATCACAGTATGGTCCTATTTATGCAGTATCTAAAATCTATGCTGGAAAAATATCCTAGGGTATAAGAGCAAAGATTGACTGGAAAGGAACACAATTGAACTTTCTAATCTCTGCTGTGATCCAAACTCCATGCTATAGACTTTATACACATTACCTCAATTATTTCTCAAAACCACTTTTTCAGGTAGTTATTAATTCCCCCATTTTATACAGACTTAAAGCTTAGAGAATCAAGGTACTGTATCTTACACCCCCATAGAATTTACTACTCCCTGAGGAATATAAAAATTAGCAAGTAAATAACACTTTTAGTAATCAATCCTAAGGCCATTCTCACCCTAATGTCCAAAGAGATTTACAAGAATGTTTTTCACAATGTTGTTGAGCATAATAGAAAATTAGAAGCAACCTAAGTGTCTGTAATTATACAAGTTAGATTAGTTATGATACTTTCATCATATAGAAAACTGTGCTAATGTTGACAAATAACAGAGTTAAAAAAAAAATAACACGCAACTTCTGCTCACAGCCCAAGGAGACATGTTCAAGAATGTTCAGTGCATTTTTGCATAAACACAAATATTAAGTAAAATGTAGAGATTTTGTACAAATGGTTATATATTAGGAGAGGAGGAAAAGAATAAAGGGGGACTTGAACTTCTTATACCCTTTGGTATTGTATGTATAACTTGATAATTTTCACAAATACATTTTAATTACTGCTCTTATTGTGCTTAATTTACAAATTAAGGTTGACTATATATTTGTATGCATTGGAAAAAGCATCATATGCATAGAGTATGTTACTGCCCAAGATTTCCCTCCATGGGGGTCTTGGAAAGTAACCCCCAAAAATAAGGGGGGTATGTTAATATTGCTCATAATTATGCTTTGTGTTATTCACACATGGAAGGAAGGTAAGAAGATGATAAGGTTGCCTTGATAAAATTCTTCTCATTACAGCAAATGACTTCTACAACCATGAACTGTCCAGATGCTGACAAAGGAAAACACTAGAATTGGAGGCAACCCCAGGAAACCTTGCATTTTTAAGTGGAGCTGAAAGCAAATCCATGACAATTGTGAATTAGAAATAAAATATGCATTTATTGCTAATAAGTAAATGCAAAATATAAAAGATGCTGTTTTATATTCATAAAATTAGCAAAAATAAAAACTAGCTTTGCAAAATAAGGTTACCAAAAATTATATATATATATTTATATACATAGACGTATGTGTGTGTTTGTGTGTGTATTTTATTTTTGCTAATTTTCAATTTTTAAAAACAAGTTTTTCAGTATTGCTTGTGGGATTACACATTTTTATTACTTTAAGCAAACTGTCAGATCCTAGGAAAATTGAAGACAAGCCTTCCAACAATTTAGGAATCCTGCTTCGAGGGCCATAGTAAGAGAGATTCTTCACCTGTGCACCAGTCTTTGCTTATTCATGATCACCTTCCATGTTTTAGTTCACTGCAGTCCAAAAATTGAAATGGAAGATTAAAATTTATAAACAATTTATAACTTTTAAGTAACTTTTATTTTAGGAGATGTTACAATTGTTTTGTCTTATTAATTATTGTTTATCTCTTACTGTGCCTAATTTATAATTAAGATTATATACAACCAGAGATATGAAAAATTGTGCTGTATATGTGTAATAAGAATTGTAATGCATTCCACTGTCATTTATTTTTTTAAAAATCAATTAAAATTTTTTTTAAAAAAAAGATTCACTATAGATTTGTATGCACTGGAGAAAGCATAGCATACACAGTGACTACCCAGGGTTTCTCAACACAGGGTGTTGGAAAATATCCCCTGAAGATAAAAGGGGGATGGGGATAGCATATAGGAAGGTATAGGGTAATATTAAACTTATTCAGCAGGCAAATTAAGTTGACCAGAGATGCATGACTCAATATGGATGAATCTTGAAAAAATGAAATTGAACTTAGGGAATTTCAACCATATCTGTAATGTTTTGTTTTTATTAAGAAGAAGGAGAGTCAGGTGTGGTGATATACACCTGCAATCCCAGCAGCTCAGAAGGAAGAGGCAGGAGAATTTAAAGTACAAGTTCAGCCTCAGCAACCTAGTGAGGCCCTAAGCAACTCAACAAGACCCTGTCTCTCAATAAAATATTAAAAAGGGGCTGGAGATGTGGGTGGTTAAGTGTCGATGGGTTCAATTTCCAATACAAAACAAAAAAAAAGGAAAAACAAGGAGAAGGAAAGAAAGAAAAGAAGAAGGAGGACAAGAAGGAAGAAGAGAAGAAAAAGGAGGAGGAGGAGGAGGAAGAGGAAGAGAAGGAGGAGGAGGAGGAGACGACAAAGAATAAACTATACTACAGAGCAATAGTAACAAAAACAGCATGGTACTGGTACCAAAACAGGCAGGTGGACCAATGGTACAGAATAGAGGACACAGAAACCATTCCACAAAATTACAACTATCTTATATTTGATAAAGGGGCTAAAATCATGCAATGGAGGAAGGATAGCATCTTCAACAAATGGTGCTGGGAAAACTGGAAATCCATATGCAACAAAATGAAACTGAATCCCTTTCTCTCGCCATGCACAAAAGTTAACTCAAAATGGATCAAGGAGCTAGATATCAAATCAGAGACTCTGCGTCTTATAGAAGAAAAAGTTGGCTATGATCTACATACTGTGGGGTCAGGCTCCAAATTCCTCAATAGGACACCCATAGCACAAGAGTTAATAACTAGAATCAACAAATGGGACTTACTCAAACTAAAAAGTTTTTTCTCAGCAAAAGAAACAATAAGAGAGGTAAATAGGGAGCCTACATCCTGGGAACAAATCTTTACTCCTCACACTTCAAATAGAGCCCTAATATCCAGAGTATACAAAGAACTCAAAAAATTAAACAATAAGAAAACAAATAACCCAATCAACAAATGGGCCAAAGACCTGAACAGACACTTCTCAGAGGAGGACATACAATCAATCAATAAGTACATGAAAAAATGCTCTCCATCTCTAGCAGTCAGAGAAATGCAAATCAAAACCACCCTAAAATACCATCTCACTCCAGTAAGATTGGCAGCCATTATGAAGTCAAATAACAACAAGTGCTGGCGAGGATGTGGGGAAAAGGGTACATGCTAGGAGCCACAATGCATGGCACCTTTGGTTAAGGTGACTGCCAGCTAGCCATTGAGATGATATGATTATGTTAAGATTTACATTCATATGGAAATTGGACTCTCCTGCTGTTCACCTTGGCCTGCTATGGGACTCATGTTACGGGACTCCTGGAGAGTTCCCATTGGTTGGGGAAGGATAGTAGGCGGGAATTCGGGAGGAAGTCCAGGCCCCTGGTTCCGGTAGACACACACACGTGTGTGGACCAGCTTGCTAGCCGGGTGCGCATGGGGCATTGGCGGCCTTTTTAAAAATAAAATTTTGTTCCTGCTTGAGTGGCTTGTGATTCTGTGCCCAGCCGGGTTGCGGCAGGTACACTTGTACATTGCTGGTGGGACTGCAAATTGGTGCGGCCAATTTGGAAAGCAGTATGGAGATTTCTTGGAAAGCTGGGAATGGAACCACCATTTGACCCAGCTATTCCCCTTCTCAGTCTATTCCCTAAAGACCTAAAGAGAGCAAGCTACAGGGACACTGCTACATCAATGTTCATAGCAGCACAATTCACAATAGCAAGACTGTGGAACCAACCTAGATGCCCTTCAATAGAAGAATGGATAAAAAAAATGTGGCATTTATACACAATGGAGTATTACTCTGCATTAAAAAATGACAAAATCATAGAATTTGCAGGGAAATGGATGGCATTAGAGCAGATTATGCTAAGTGAAGCTACCCAATCCCTAAAAAACAAATGTCAAATGTCTTCTTTGATATAAGGAGAGTAACTAAGAACAGAGTAGGGAGGAAGAGCATGAGAAGAAGATTAACATTAAACAGGGATGAGAGGTGGGAGGGAAAGGGAGAGAGAAGGGAAATTGCATAGAAATGGAAGGAGACCCTCAGGGTTATACAAAATTACATACAAGAAGAAGTGAGGGGAAAGGGAAAAAAAACAAGGGGGAGAAATGAATTACAGTAGATGGGGTAGAGAGAGAAGACGGGAGGGGAGGGGAGGGGAGGGGGGATAGTAGAGGATAGGAAAGGCAGCAGAATACAACAGACACTAGTATGGCAATATGTAAATCAGTGGATGTGTAATCGATGAGATTCTGCAATCTGTATACGGGGTAAAAATGGGAGTTCATAACCCACTTGAATCAAAGTGTGAAATATGATATGTCAAGAACTACGTAATGTTTTGAACAACCAACAATAAAACTTTTAAAAATGTTGATTTTTTCTACATATTCTTCAGAGTCTTTAATTTTTTTTCTCTTTTTTAAATTTTTCTGTAGTAGGTACATATATGTTTGTTATAGTATTCTCTGTCCTTTCTATATGTAGTTAATTATAAGAAAAGTCATAGGAAAGAGTACTCTGAAAAAAGACACCAAATTTTAATATTTAATGTCTCTAACTGTTAAGATTCTAAGTGACTTTAATCTTCCTTTTCACACTTTTGTATGTTCTAATTGTTCTATATTGAATATATTTCATTTACAGCAATAAACTGTGTTATGTAAAAGTTAATATATATATATATATATATATACTTCATCATCATATAAGATGAAACTACATAAAATATAGAAAAAGCAAGAAAAAATAGACCAAGACATTAATAGTTGTTGACTTTTGCAGTTGAGCTTATGGATGATTTGTCTTTATATATGATGTTTATAAATCTAAATACCAATCCTTCTATAGTGGGAAAATAAAGTATTTGTGAAAGTTGAGTTTTTTAAATAAAAAGAAATTCAAATAATTTTGCAGCATTATAAAATGTTTGTTTTCTTAATAATAAACTGCTACCAACAATATCTGTATTTTTAAACAAAGTTTAGTCATTTTTAAATGAAATCTCATGATATTACAATTTTATTGATATTTTGTGCATTCTGTCTCTGCTAATAAAAATAGGAAGTTCAATAGCATAAGCAGTTCCATAAATAAATTCTGTGAGTGGAGGTTATTGAGAAATGGGGAAACAATGGTTGGGAGTGGCCCAGGGATCTGAATTGTTGCCACAGAGTGGAGTGGGAACCATCAGAGTCAGTTAATCAATGAAGCATCTTTTATAAATCTTTAGGAAATCTCCTAGAAAGCCTTTAAGGAGATGGATTCCTTATTACTTCTGATATACGTTCCAATTAAATCTTCAACATTGCTCTCATGAGACTGTCCAGTCCAAAAGATGGAAGACGCGACTCCTGACTGCTGATGCCCACCCTCTGCAAGATCCGTACACATCAGGGAGGCATGGCCAGCCCCCTTGCTTAAATCTATGACATAAAATGATGGCTCTGTACTAGCAATCTTGAAGCTCTGCAAAGCCTGGATGACCTTACCATTTCCACTATCCTAGGCCAATAGGTGTCCTTAATTATAAAAGCAATGTCATTTCCTTGAGAGGGGGGAAAAAAAGATCTAAAGAAAATTTACACTTGTCTTTTCTTTACCCCTGTTAGTAACAGACAAATTCAAAGAAACAGATGCTGTAACTCCCACAGCTGAGGTTGTCTCTGTTGTATGTTGAATAACACTTTATAAAGCATATATGCAACCAATTATCTCATGAGATATGAACAGCAATGGCACAAGGCAGAAAAATCAGGGATTATTTCCACAAAAGCAGAAAATGAGGAGAAGAGTTTAAACAAGTTACCAAGGTCATTATTGTAGGTGGTAAGCCAGGTTGGCCTTAGGCAGGGTGAGAAAATATCAAAGTGGTGGCAAGAAGAATTCAAGGGCAGAAAAGCAAATAAAATAATGAATCTTACTTAACACTTTGTTTAGCCCTTTCTCTTTTGCACTTTTCTTGGGTAGAATAATTAGACCCAACAAACACATTCTCACCATAATTTTTCCTCCACAGTTTTAAGAATTCACATCTGGATAACAAACAAGTGGAAATACAGCTGACCCTTTAGTAATTTAATGATCTTAGATGCTCCCTTTCACTTCTCTTTCTCAGTAACCACAGAAGGCTTAATGAATCCTTCTGCCCCTAAGATGTGCGGCTTTCTACTCAGCCAATTAAACGCAACTGAAAAAAAGGATGTCTCCGTATACACAGTGATATACGGTAATCAAGCAAATGAATGCCCCTTTTGATAATGACATGTTTTTTCAATATGTTCAAATGAGAGGTTCATCGGAAATTACTCACTTTCTTCTGAGTTGCAAAAGAAAATGAAAGGCAATGATGACTGGGTAAGCACGTGTTTGCGTGAATCCCATTCCGCTGAATTAATACGCCATCCACAGAGCTATTGACGACTAGCTTCTTCCGCTTGCTTTTTTCACTTACCAGGTGGAAATGATTAAAGACTTAATTTCCTCCAAGGGTTATTTAGGTTGGAGATGGCACCTTTGTAATTCAGAAGCCATAAAGTCCAGGAAAGAGAGAACAATGGCTTCCAGTGCTTCATCAGTGGAAGGAGAGAGAGTTGGAATGTCAAGATGTAAAAGGAATTCGGGCATCACCCTGATTGTGTCAGAGAAGAAAACTGTTTTTTGTTGTTGTTGTTGTTGTTGTTGTTGTTGTTTGTTATCAGAGAAGTTAAGAAGTTTGACCAAAGTGACTTTAGGGTTTTGGAGCAGAGGCTAAATCTAAGTCTTTCTTGCTTCCATCCTGCTGCCAGTAACTTCAGAAAAATGTGGCTTTGGAGAGAAGTACCAAGCCCCTGAAGCACACTTGTAATTCCCTGCAAATTCATTAACCACACAGCTTCATTCATTCACAGAAGCTGTCCCACTCATACATAGCCCAACATGCACATAGAGACACTCACACGAGTCCAACAGAGATCTCACACCTGGCAGCCAGAGTGATAAACAGAGGCTAGGTCCAGATCCCTATAGAAGGAGCCCCTCTCCCACTCTCCAGCCCCTGGTCTCCCCCATTAGCCCAGGTAAATCCATGTTCATACATATCTCTTTGATGCATAATCCAGAAACCTTGTTCAGGCAGCTCTGCTTATCAAATCTGTTCATAATAACCCATTTTTATTCAGCTTCATCTGATGAAACCAAAATATGTTTGATCTTAGCAAAAAGTAGACTTATAAGTCCTACTGCTAAAATGGTACTGTCCAAAAGTGAATGATGTTAAGAGCAAAGCTTTTAGAACCAGAAAGAAATTAATTTAAATCCCAAATCCATCTTTCTAGCCAAGATGCCTTGCCCAATTCATTCATGCATTAAGGGCTATCTTACTTAGTATTCTAGGCCCAAGGCTCTGTTTGTCCTCATTTCACTCCTCAGAGGAAGCACCAGACTCTAACACATAGAAGCACCAAATTCTAACACATCTATTACCCAAGTCATAACTGTTATGAGTGCTGTGGAGGAAGTCCCTGGAACTATGAGTGTATCCAGAAGGAGGGTTTGCCTGAGGTACAGAGGTCAGGAATGGCTTCCCCAAAAGGATAACTGGATTTGAGATCAAAAGAATGATGTGCAATAAGTAGGTAAAATGAGGAGAAGTCAGTACCCGGGGGCAAAGATGTAGTGCTGTGGGACCATGTCCAATCCAAGGGACTCAAGAAACTGAGTTTGTGCAATGTGGAGCTGAGAAAGGGAGCATATTGTGAGGTCAGAGAAACAGAGAAAGCCTCATGGCCATAATAAGGTGGGTTGTGAGCTACAAGGCATGCAGAGCAGAATGTGGAAAATAGACTAGGAGGCCATGTGGACACAGGTTACAGGTAGAAGGCCAGAATGGTGATCCACACAAAATCCACAATGCTCATGTAGCTGGAATGGATAAACAGAATCTAGAGGATATTTGACAGCTAAAATAAACAAGCCTGAATGATACATTGACATGGGAAGTGGGGGAAAGGGGGATATAGCAAAGCTAACTGGTAGGATTTGGGCTTATATAATTGGATTGGTGCTGGTACCAGCCTCTGAAAGACAGAATTCAAGTCTGCTGACCTAAACCTCTGAAACTCATTTTCTTCATCTGTTAAAATGGGGGATAAAAAGACCTATATTACAATGTTGTTGAAAGCATTAAAAAAGGCTCCTAGCAAGTGACTGGTGTATGGTGTACTCTCAAACTGCAAATTCAGAAGCCCAGGCCTTTGTTTCTTTTTGCTCTTTTCCCCAACTGCTCTATTGAATTGCCAGTTTACTGATGTAATCACCCTAAATAGTCTCTATTACACCATACTAGCAGAGTAGGCAAGGTAGCAATTGCTCTTATAAACTTATTATTGTAAATGTCACTGCTACAGTTTAGCTCACAGTGGCTTACTTTGCTGTCAAGGGAAAAACATCGATTGTAAATACAGTTCCCATCATTAGCTAAACATTCATGCACAAATGTATTTATTAACCAGAAGTACACTGTTGGGTCAATTGAAAGAGAGCAGAAAAACAGCACTCTCAAAGGAAAGGAGACCAAACCAACATGCATGAAGTACTTTGGAGTTTATAAAACCCCATAACAATCAATGGAACCTTATCTACAAGGCGTGGGAGGGAGGGCAGGTATTTTCATTATTATTTTTACAAATGATATTAACATAGAAAAAGTAAATTGCACAAGATCACAAAAAAAGAAGTTTTACACAACCATGACGAAATCCAAGTCTCATGTCTCTCCATTCTATAACATGTATATCAAAATTCCCACCTGCCAACTCTAAACCACAAGCTATAGAGACCATAAAAATCAGGCAGCCCCTAAATGGTGGAGAGAGGCAAGATCAAAACTTACTTGGATTTTCAGAATTATGTTTTTATCAAATCATTGTTATTTCATTATTATCATGGTTGTCATTAATGGAAAAGATGTGTTGAGTGACTGCTACATGCCAGGCCATCTGTTAAATATTCTATATATGCCATCCCATTGGAGCCCTGCTTCCACCATAGGTTCTCTTACACATCCAAATTACAAAAATACCTGTGGGAAATTGGAGGATCACAAAGCTTAAGTGGCTTGCCCAGCTCCTAAATCTGGCCTCTTTACAAAGTCACTACCCTGACATTCATGATTCCATGGAATATATTTAATTCATAGCATAAATACTAATAAGGCCAAAATAACGAGTGTGTTTTAGTTCTCTTGGGTTTTGGAGAAATTCACACAATACCTCTCATTAGGCTAAAAGAAAGCATTTAATCTAGTGCCACTGAATCCATGAGCAAACAGGTGTGAGCTTTTACCTGGGCCAGATACCACCTGTAATGGGTCCTTTTGTGCATAGAACATTCCCTTCTCAAATTCAGATCCTTACTCTGTCCCCTGTTGGCTCAATAACTCTGCACAGCTGACTTAGCAGTTCTGATACAATCAGCTCAGACAAAATTCTACACATTCTGAGAAAATGTAGCAAGCAGCTTTGTCTTCCAAGATGCCATTCTTTGTCTGACTTATAGTGGGGACCCACATCCTTCATTCAGAGAGCCAGCCAGCCAGGCGTCCTATCACAAAGCCTAGGAGAGGTTCACATACAGATGCAGCCTCTGATAACCTTGAAGGGACATGGATAACTGAGAAAGGAAGAGGCAAGAAGTAAACTACAGAATTTTCCTTATTGTTCATGTTTTGTTTGGTTTTACCATTCTAATTTCAGAGAAACCAGGGGTTTCCTTAGAGCACACTGAAAATCTTGAAGTTCCCTTAACTGTCCTTCTCTATTTGCCAAAAATATAACAGTTAAGAGACTGAGTCTGTATTAACACCTGTCTACTAGAGTTCAAATACTTGAATTGTTGTGTCTTAAGATCATATTTGCTAAGATATTATTTGCTTTTATGTCTCTTGGCCTGGACATAGCAATAATTGCTTATACCTGCTAGTATGAGAGAGATGGAAGGGAGAAGCAAGGGTCAAGAGGAAGGCAGAGGAGAACAGGGAGTGAAAACAGATCAAGGATGTTGATTTCTCTCCTTAGGAGACTGAATAAATGCGTCTGTGCCATGCCTCCTTTGACGGAGATGTCTCCTAGAGGATTCATTCACCCTGTGTTCCTCCCTATGTCTCCCACACTCTCATTCAAAATGTACCAAATAACAGGCCAGGTGAGTGGGAGAGAGATAAAGGCATTTGAAATCAATAGACCTATTGTGATCCCCTAAATTTTGCCATTGGTTGTACGATTCTAGATGGAAGCCTATCCCTTTTAGCATCCCTACTTCTTTTTTTATTTTTTCATTTGCTCTAATTAGTTATACATGATAGCAGAATGCATTTCCATTCATTGTACACAAATAGAGCACAACTTTTCATTTCTCTGAATGTACATGATATAGAGTCGTACCAGATGTGTAGTCATACGTTTTCCTAGGGTAATGATGCTCATCTCATTCCACCATTGTTCCTGCTCCCATGCCCCCCCATCCCTTCCTCCCTCCCCTTTGGCCAATCAAAGTTCTTCCATTCGCCCCACCCCAGCCCATTATGGATCAGCATTCACTTATCAGAGAGAACATTCAGCCTTTGGGTTTTGGGGACTGGCTTACTTCGCTTAGCACGATATTCTCCAACTCCACCCATTTATTTGAAAATGCCATAATTTGTCTCTTTTAATGATGAGTAATCCATTATGTATATATACCACAGATTCTTTATTCACTCATCTGTAGAAGAGCATCCAGGTTGATTTCACAGTTTAACTATTGTGAATTAAGCTGCTATAAACACTGATGTGGCTGCATCACTATAGTATGCTGATTTTAAGTCCTTTGGGTATAGACCAAGGAGTGGGATAACTGGGTCAAATGGTGGTTCCATTTCCCAAGTCTTCTAAGGAATTTCCATTTTGCTTTCCATAGTGATTGTAACAATTTGCAATGCCACAACAATGTATGAGTGTACCTTTTCCTCCACATCCTTGCCAACACTTATTGTGCTTGTGTTCTTGATAATTGGCATCCTGTTTTTCATGTATGCAATAAGGTTATGAGTCAACAAGATAATGCAAATACTCTGTACATTTCTGTGAAGACTCATTAACCTGCATAAACAAGAGTCCTGGAAGCATAATTTAAAAGATATTATTTCAAACTGCTTGACTCCCCATGCCAGATTCCCATGTTTTTTCTTTGATTTGGCTTTTCTATTACTACTTAACAAGCAGGCATGTTTGTCTTCCTTCTGAGCCAAGTAATTTCAGCCACTGTCCTGACTGTAGTCACAAGCCCTGTCTTGGGCAGCCAGTGCAGAAGCTCAAGAACAGAGTCTGAGTCAGGAATTGAGAGAGGCCCTCACCTGTCTACAGACTCCCTCAGCAGCCTGTTGGGGGAAGATGGTGTCATGGTTTATATGTTAGGTGTCCCCCAAAAGCCCATGTGTGAAACGATGCAAGAAAGTTTAGAGGTAAAATAATTGGGTTATGAGAATTTGAATCTAATCAGTGCATTAATCCCCTAGTAGGGATTAATTGGGTGGTAACTATAGGCAGGTAGGGAAGGGGATAATTGGGGCTGTGCCTTTAGGGTATATATTTTGTGAGCTAAGATTTCTCTCTCTCTCTCTCTCTCTCCTCTCTCTCTCTCCTCTCTCTCTCTCCTCTCTCTCTCTCTCTCCTGGTGGCCATGTCCTGAGCCACTTTTCTCTACCACACTCTTCTGCATGATGTTCTGCCTCACCTTTGGCCAAGAGCAATGAAGTTGGCCATCTATGAACTGATGATCCCTCTGAAACCATGAGCCCCCAAATAAACTTTTCCTCCTCTAGAAAAAAATTTTGTCAAGATATTTGGGTCACAGGAGCAAAAAAGATGACTAAAACACATAGTGTGAGAAGGCATGCCTGCCTCCCCCAGATAATGCTTAAGTTGTATTACTTTTTAGTGTGTTTCCACTCCAGAGATGGTCTGGAGAACAATGCTATGGAGCAGAGATTACTCTGTGATGTTTCCATTTGCTACAGAGAGACGTGAAACTTGTCAAGTCAGACATGGCAGTGGAGCCCCCACAAGGATCAACAAACTAGGGTTGCATATCCAAATTGTCCCACAACCTGGTTTTAGAAGGTTCTTGAATGTAAAATATTTCCACTTTTAAAAAGTTCAAAAAATTCAAAAGAAGGATAACATTTTATGATATATGCAACTAAAATATATGAAACTCAAATATAGTGTCTATAGTGTTACTGAAACGTGGCCCCAGTCATCCATGGACAGTCATTTGTCTGTGGCTGCCTTCCTGCTCCAACAGCAGATATGAATACATGTAATAGGGACCATATCAGCCACAAAGCCTGAGATGTGTACAGTCTGGCTCTTTGCAGAAAATGTTTACTGACATGACTGTGCAAAGGCTACTTATCCCTCATTGTGGGCAAGCCTGACCTTTCATTCATTCCAACCTAACCTATCTCCTTAGTCTTCTGGGAGTGCACTGTCTCATTGCTGCCTATTTTTTAAACACATTTTTCATGACTCCCTTCATACCATCTCTATTCAAAAACTTTATAACTTCATAATCAAAAACAGTACCTTTCTATTTTTCTTGTTTTCTTTTTAATTATCATATAATAATTGTATATATTTAAAGGGTACAGTGTGATATCTCAATACATGTACACAATGTATAGTAGTCAAATCAGAACAATTAGCACTTCCTTCTCTCATTTACTTGTGTTTGGCCCCTTTGAGCTCTTCTTTCCTAGGTGCTTATGAAATATATTTTTAAAAATTTGTATTGCAAACTATAATTATCCATAACAGTGGGATTCATCGTGACATATTTGTACATGTACATAGCATAAATTTGTCTATTTCATTCCCCAATACCTCCCCTTTCCTTTGTCCCCCGCTGATATCCTTTCTCTACTGCACGGATCTCTTTTATATTTTCATGAGGTTCCTTTGTGAGAAACAAGCTCACCTGTCCAAACCCAAAGAATGGACTGAGCAATAAAAGGCACAGAGAAAGTGGGGCTTTTAATGACAGTCTTGCCAGATCGGGTGTCTGGGTGAGCAGGCACACCCAGAGCAGTTACAATCTTCGTTTTATTCCCTAGTGAGCAAGGTTCCTCATTGGCTGAATACCACGAGGTATACAGTCTTTCTGAACACTGCCTAGGTTTTACTATCTCCCATAGGGTTATTGAAAGAAAGGGACCTTAAGTTGTCCCCACCTTCCTTTGTTCTCCTGTGGCAGGAAGGCCTTCTTGGGTTATGGATGCATTTTGGCATGGACTCAGTTTATGTCTATTGGTCAGATCAGGCCCCTTCCCTCTCACCTCCTGTTTATCAAGGGGCTGTGAATTTTTATACTCTGGGGTTAACTGCTTGTAACTTTTCATTCTGTTTGCCTGTCTAGCTGTCAGTAAAATTACTTACATCCCAAGCAATTTTACACTTAAGGCTAAATACTGTATTCTGAAAATGGACCACTGAACTTTCTATTTCTTTCCTTGTTTCTGTCTCACTTCTGCATATGAAAGTAAACATAGAACCCTGGACTTTCTGAGTCTGGCTCACCTCACTTGGCATAATGTTCTCCAGTCCCATCCTTTCAAATCAAGCCTCTGCCTCCCCATCACTTCTGAGAGAGCATCCTGCTCTCCAGCCCCCACACTGCAGCAAGGCCTACATTCTTCCCATCTCCCTGAAGCCTCTGACATCCAGCCCAAGGGCCTCTCCCCTTTTCCCACAGCCTCAGTCAGAGAACTATGTCCTGGTCATCAAGTGCTCCCAAAGTACATACTTTCACAAACTTCTGCAGTGAAACATGACTTACTACCTTGAACTTGTTTACCTGTACTCTAGACTGACCCACCACCTCCATAAGTGAGTGAATGGCACAAAGGTAAGAACCACATTTTCTTCATCTTAATGACTCCAGTACTTGGCACAAGGAAAGAACATAATGTAAGTGTATAGCATTGAATGGCAAAGTTTAGTTTTCTTGTTCTTTTATCTCAGTGGTAGCCATTGGCATAAGATATGCCTTTTCAGATTCATCCTTAGTTAGCTCTGTGCCCTGAGTGAAGCCACTTAACTTTTCTGAGATGCAAATTTCTCATATTAGAAGATAAGGATGAGAGCTAACTGACTGACTTTACTTCATAGGAGGGGGTGATAAGTAATCATAAAAATAACCAGCATGAATTGTATGCAGCCACATTTCTAAGAAGTACTAGTTTAAAAAGCACTTTCATATATAAAATATTTTATACTGGCAAAAAGATGAGGCCCAAATAACATAATGTCAGTAAAAACCTCTTTATAAATTTCAAAGCATATATGGGAAATAATATGGCTTCTCGTTTCTATTATAATAACCAGCTGGCAAAGCTCAAAATATCACAACCTGTCCTTGTGGATAGAAAAACCTGTTTGAGGGCTCATAGTGCATTGAAGAGTAGCAGGTAATTCTATTTTCATGATAATGATACTGCCTTCTGGCTTCCTCCACTTCAATTTCTTTATAGGGAAATAAAATAACATTTTACAAGTGCATGGAACTTAGATTTGCAAAACACTTCCATACCCACTCTCTCTTTTAATCCTCAGGACTTCCTCCACTTAGCAATTCTGGCATCCATTCTTCAGAAGTGGAAATGACTTGCCTCAGACCTTCCAGCAAATTGAGAGGAAATTAGACTTTGAACTGAGATCCTCGATTCCTAATCTTTCCTTCATACCAAGAGCCCATTTCATTAGAACATTTGAGATGATCTTTTCTGACATCTTTAGAGATTATAAAGCTGAGACCAAGAGATTACAAATGACCAATGTAAAATAACACAATTAAGAAGAAAGGTAAGGGCTGGATATGGCCATGTTATAGCATTTGCCTGGCATGATTGAAGCCCTGGGTTCACTCCTCAGAACCACAAAAATTTAAAAGAAAGTTAGGAATCTAGCCAGGACCAGAACTCAGAACTCAATTGTACCCCCTAGTTGATGGACACTTATATTTTATCTCCTGTGACATTCAACCTCAGAGGTGGCACCTCAATGATCCCTGCCTACTGGTATTCACAGTCTTGTGTAGCCTGCTCCATACTGAAAAGTGTTGGCTTATACACCAACAAGAAACTGTGGAAATGACAATAGATGACTTCTGAGGCTCGGTCTTAAGAGACATCATGGCTTTTGTCTCATTTTCTTAGATCACAGGTTCTGAGGACAGCCCATCACCACATTGTGAAGCCACTCAGATTCCACGTGGCAGGGAACAGAGACATCATGTCAACTCTCTAGCTACGTGAGTGGGCCTTTATGGAAATGAAGCCTTCAGCCTCTGCCAAAGCCTTGACCATAACCTCATAAGAGACCCTGAGCCAGGCCACCCAGCTAACTCACTCCTAACTTCCTGACACACAAAGATTATGTGCTATAACAAACATTTTTTGCGATTTAAGTCACTTAGCTTTGAGATAATTGTTATGTAGCAACAAAGAACTAATATACTTTCCAGTCTGGTCAGTAGACTGGTATTCCTAGGTTTAGGCACATTTTCCTTTCTCTTCCTGAATTTCAGGCTTCTCTTCCTAATACACTCATAAATCCACTTTTTTAGCAGTTTCCTAAATTCATGTTCAAGAAACAAGAACCAAAGGAGAAAAGTTACTTTAATAATCTGATTCTGTATGGCCCTCACCCAGTGACCCCAGAAGTTTTATATGTTGTCCCCAAACAATTTCCTTAAGGAATACTCATGTCTAACATCTGAGATAAGGTTGACAAGGTAGCATAAATGTCACATGTTCTCTATCTGATCTCTCCTCTGAACATCACCTAATAGGATCTGAGATGCATCTGGTTAAAAAAATTGGATCCAGAAATGATGGGCTCATAGTACTCAAGCATATTCTTGCTTATTTAATCCAGTTTCCATGTTTCTCTCTTTTTTAAGTCCTTCTATCATCCTCTTATCTTTTATGATTTATCATCCTTATTACTGAGAAACTAAAACCATAGAAGCTGGTTGTTAGCTACAAACATGCTTATCCTATTTTTTTAAAGTATTTATAAAACAAGGACACATGTTTTTCCAAAGAAAAAGACTTCCCCACACAGACTGTTCCATGCATGCATACTCTTGTAAAAAGGAAATAAATATGAAAATTCTAAACTCACTTCATCTTTGCCCTAGGAAAATCGATGACACTCATCAAGAAGAGAATAAGATGCTGTCTTATAGAGATGGCCCCAACCTGGCTGCATCAACTCCTTTGCAGAGGAGATGAGGGTGAAGCAATGCCAGTAACACTCCAGAATAAGCTTCAGGATGCCCTGGGTACAATGAACACCACTCCCTCCAAGGTACAGTTGCAAAGGAGAGTCAGGAATTTGGGATGGACCCACCCAACAAAAATGTTATAGCAAGGGAGAATCTGGAAATAACAAGAACAGAGAAAGAGAATTAAAGGAACAAAGAAAATTGCCAGCACATACAGCAGTTCCTCAGTATCCATAGAGATTGGCTCCATAGAGCCACACAATGCTCTCACATAAGTTCAATTATCTCTAGATGATTTATAATCCCTAATACAATGTAAACAGTACATAAATAACTGTTACACTGCATCATGTAGGGAATAATGGCAAGAAAAGTCTGTACAATCTCAGTGTTTTTTCCAAAATATATTTGCTCCATGATTGGTTGAACCCAAGGATGCAGAACCCTTGGTTATAGAAGGCCTGCTGTATTGTCCATCTCTTGCAGGCCAGGTGCTGTGCTGAGTGGCAGGTACTTGGTATCTCATTTAAGCCTCCCAATTGCACAGTGATTAAGAGCATCTGCTCCTTTGAAAGCCTATGTTCAACAACCCCACTTCTGTTCATTTGATGCTGAGTGAGCTGTTTGATCTCTCTGAGCCTCAGTTTCCCCTGATGTAAATCAGAGTAGCTGTCAGTATAATCAAGAGGTGAAACAGACATAATGAGTATTCTGCAGTATCATAATGAAGACATAAACTCCTTGTAAGTACTTTTCAGAATTTCCCGAGTATACAAATTATTGAGGGATTTTGATGAAATATAGATTTTGTTTCCTAAGACTGAGGTGTAGCCTGACAGTCTGCATTTCTAGCAAGCTTCCAGGAAATGCTGATGCCCAAGGATCACACTTATGGTAGTGAAGTTATGAAAGACAGAAACCATTTGTGGCTGGCATGGTGGCACTCACCTATAATCCCAGTGACTTAGGGGGTAAGGTAGGAGGATCGCAAGTTCAAAGCCAGACTCAGCAACTTAGCAAGACCCTGTCTCAAAATGAAAATGAGCTGGGGATGTGGCTCAGTGGTTAAGCACCCCTGGATTCAATCCCTAATACAAAAAAAAAATCATGACTATTATGGATACTAATATGTTAATATAATCTCCATAGCAAGAGTAGAGGAGCTGGTAGGTGAATTCGGAATGCAAATTCAGGGCTAAGGCTCCTCTTCCCTAAGTTACCTCTTAAAAGGGGCAGGACACTCTTGGAGCCAGCTAGGCACCACCTTCACGGCCATCGCTCCAGTTGTCTACCAGCCCAGTGACTTCCTGAGTGACATTTCAACACCAGCATCTCAAAGGCTCTTTCTGGAAGACAATTCCAGCAGAGGTGTTATAGATTCACTGCAGCTTCCATCACATTTGTTCATGCTGAGGACTTTCCAGGTCACCCAGAAAAATTCTGTCAGCAAAGACAGATTCAATCAAAACTGAAAATTGAGTCTTAATTCAGCCCAAGAATGAAACCCATTAACCAGGAGATGGGAGATTAACCCCCTGGGCCGCATCTCAGGAAGAGCAGGGGCTGATGGTTCCATGTTCATTAGAATTAATTAAGCACTGTCCACCACAGGAATCCCAGGGATAAGTTTCTCCTCCAAGATTGAACAGGCTCCAAACATGGGCACAGGGCTTAACTTTCATTGCATTGCTGTAGAGGGTTGGACCTGAATAAGCAGATATTTGACTTTAAAGAGAGTACAGTGAGACTTCTGAGATGACCCTGGCAAGATTATTTTACACTTACAGCACTTTTGAGGCAAGAGTGCTTTGCATTTTTATATTAGTTTATTTTAAATGTATCAGCAGCCATGGGATAGAAAGAAGAGACAAATTCAGAGGAAGAAATGAGCAATCCTCCCATTGTAAAACCTTGACATCAAATGCTTTAGAAATAATGAGCTTTGGAGCTGGGATTGGTGTAGGTATATTGGCAACCAGTTGTGACGTTTAAGACCAGGTGATGCTTTTGTAATCATAGCTAGTTTAAAATTGCACTGATAACACTTATGACTAATAGCAACTACCGTTTTGTCCCAGGCGCTGTGCTGAGAACTCCAAATGCATGAGCACCGTTGTCTCTCCAGTTCTCTTATGGAAGATAGAACTGTGAATCCCTATTGGACCCAGAACTGAAGTGACATGGCTTGTCAGTTTCCAAGACAGAGGCAAAGGTACAAACCTACATTTTTGTATCAATGCGAATCCTTTGGTAGAAGGAAGAGATTCAGCACCAATCGGAGCACAAACTTTGAAAAAAGACGGTGGAAAAGAGAAAGCGAAGATGAGAAAGTTGTGTTGTTGTTGTTTAAAATATAAGCCCTATCACCCAGTCATTTTAACTTGTACAGATGGTTCAACAGAATACTCATGAGCAGCATGGGGAAGGTCATAAGAGTTTTCTTTTTCTTTTTTTATTCCTTTTTCAATGCCAGGGATAGAATACCAAGACCTCTCACAGGCTAGGCAAGTGCTGTACTACAGAGCTACCCCTGCAGTCCCCAGGCTAATTCTTAAAGTAACTCTAGTTCCTTAAGGGTCCCTCCAGCCTCTGATCATAGCCACGTCCCCTTGGGAAGGTGCTGATAATCTGATGAAATCTTCCAAGATCCTCTATAATCTTTATCACATAGCCTAAATTTGCACCCAAATCATAAATGCACCCTGGCAACTTGGGAAAAGCTACTGAAACCAAACTACAAAATGGCAGCTACCCTGCTCCTAAAAACTGTTCCTGACCTAAGATAAAAAAGCCTGGTGGAAACAGAAGTCTCCAATAAGCAGAATCTACAAAATGAGAGCTGTGGTTCTCAGACCTAGATTAGAAGTAAGGGGTCCCATCAACTCTTGCAAAATGGGCCAGAATGATCCGACATCTCCACCTGGACCCTCCTGCTGGGTGCAGAGTATTCCACTGAGACTCATACAGCTGTTTTTAGTCAGCTTTTTCACTACTGTTACTAAAGAACCCAACCAGAACAATTTTAGGGAAAGAAAATCCATTCAGGGACTCACGGTTTCAAAGGTGTCAATCCATAGACATCAGGCTCCATTCCTCAGGGCTCCAGATTAGGCACATTATGGAGTAAGAGTGTGGCAGAGGGAAGCAGCTGACATGATGATTAGGGAGAGAGGGGGATAGGGGGAGAGGGGGATAGGGGCAGAGGGGGATAGGGAGAGAGGGAGAGAGGGAGAGAGGGAGAGTGAGAGAGAGACTTCACATTCCAGGTACAAAATATATACCCCATAGCCATGTGCCCAATAAACCACTCCCTCGAGCCACACCCCACCTGCCTCCAGTTACCACTTAATTAATCCCATCAGGAATTAATTCACTGATTAGGTTAAGGCTATATCTAAACCTTCTTGCATTCTCTCACACCTGAGCTTTTGGGGAACACCACATCTAAACCGTCACAACAGCCAACAAGTCCTCTACTTGTCTTTAATCTGGGCCACTTACATTCCTTCCAGGGGAAACAGATTTGAATCAGCATGCTTCCTATCTCCTTGCCAGTGTCCTCAATAAAGCTCTTTTTGCAAAACCCAGTCTCATAATACTGGCTTTCATGTGCACCCGGCAGCAAGCCTAATTAACTTTTCTAATCATGTATCTTCATCTGTAAAATGGGGTTAATGCTACTTACTTTTCATGACCATTGAGTTGAACAAACAAAATAATACTTATGAAAATGACTTGACCATGTTAAATATTATTCTTAGAGGGAAATTGCTCTCTGTTATTTCCCAAGAGAAATAGTCAGCCTCCGTCATTCTTTAGTTCCTTGTTCTCATTTGAAGGGGATTGCTAGGGATGCATGAATCATCAGAGCATTGCCTTTGCTTTCTACAGAGCCATTTTTCCCTTTCTCTTTTCTCGACTGTCAAAGAGGACTTTGAAGTGTGGCTGTGCCCTGACTGGTTGGCCCATAGGCCCAAACGAGAAGTTCTCCATGGGGAGCTGTGAAACATGTCCTCTTCCCAGCATCCTGAGAGAGGGAGCCTGACGTGAGGGTAATCCTAAATCACAGGCAACCCCTGTGGCACCTTTTTTTTTTTTTGGTCTGCCTTTAGATCATAGAATCTCAGGAGTGAACCCAAGCACACTCTCCTGCACACACATGCACACACCTAAGATACACATCCTCAGAAAGGTGAGAAACTCCTGCCCTACCTCCTGCCTCTTATCAAAAACAGTGTCCACCAACTGTTACTCATAGCTGGAGGACCAAAGCTGGCAGCAGAAGGTGAGGCAGGGTCTTACCAAGGGTCATAGAACCAAGCCCTGATCAACAGAGCAAAACCAGAAGCCAGAACAGGCTGAAGCCTTTTCGCTATTGGAGCAGGACGGAAACAGTGTGGCCCCTGCCTCATGTGAACGTGGTCCTCCACTGTGAGTATCGAGCTCTGTGCTCCTGGACGTATTCAGGAGCAGGAGGAAAGTCAACTGATAGGGACATTCCCACAGCAATGGGAATCATCACTTTTGGATGAATTCTCCAGAACCTTCCAACATTTATCTTGATTCCCCCAGCAGAAAGGAAAACATGAAACTTGATTCTGCTCATGGTTTCTCTTCTCTCCCCAGTTGATTTTCTTCTCTCTTGTCATTCCTATTTCCTCTCCTTCTTCCTTTTTCCTTCCATTCTTTTGAATTCGTGTATGTGTGTGTGTGTGTGTGTGTGTGTGTGTGTGTGTGTGTGTGTAAAAACTAAATTGGGGATAATAATTTCAGAAAAATACATCCACTATTTTGAAAAACACCAGAGGCACAATTTTTTGATTTCTAAATTCTTATTGCAGGAAATTCTTTGAAGAGTATACCAGACCTCTCATGCTCCTTTGCTGCCATAAATTTTGATTTGAAGTTATCTTTCCACCTAACATCCATTTCCTTGCCAAGGAATTAAAAATGTGTCTTGAATATGTTAATACTACATATTACAGAGTGTTCTTTCTCACAGGGAACAGCCTCCAGGTCCACAACTTCCCAGAGTAGACTATCCAAAAGGAAATGTGCAAGTTGACAAATGTGAAGTTCGTGACTGCTTTGGAAACGTTGTCCTGTTTTTGTTTTGGTTTGGTTTGGTTTGGTTTGGTTTGGTTTTGCTTTTTGTTTTTTTGGTTTATGGCCATGTTGAAAACTGAGGATCAACCCCAAAGTTTCAAATATGTACAGATAACAGAACATTCCTGAGAGAAAAAGCAAGAGAGGAGCTTTATGAGTCAGTTTTCCATCTCTATGAAAAAAAATATCTGAGACAAACTAACTTCAAGAAGAAAGGGTTGGTGTTGGCTCATGGTTTCAGAGATATGATTCTATGGGCACTTGGACCCACTGCCTTTGGGCCTGTGGCAAGGCAGTACATCACGACAGGGACCGTGAGCAAAGTTGCTCACCTCAAGTCATCCAGAGAGCAATGACAGACGGAGGAAGGGGCTGGGGACAAAATGTCTCCTTCAAGGTTGTGCCCCTAGTGACCTACTTGCTCTAACTAGAACCCACCTCTAAATTTGCCACCACCTCCCAACAGCTCATCAAGCTATGAATTTGTCAATGGATTAACCCACTGGTGAGGGCAGAGGCCTCGTGATCCAATCGCTTTCCACAGGCACCACCTCTGAACATTGCCTCAACACATTCCAAGATCCAAACCAGAAAAGGGGCTAATGGAGGAGGCCTAGTAAAGTAACTGATTAAATCTCTCTTCTGAGTTATTTGTGTGGAGACTTTCTCCTCCACTTCAAGCACCTCCCCTAATCTCTCCCAAACTGAGAGCCTATGATGGGAAAAGGATTGAATCTTTCATTATCCTTAAATGAATCTTTACTCCATGAATTACGAATGCTGATTAACAACAGGCCAGGTCCTGGGTCACAGAGGTCAATGAAGCAAGAATTCAAAGTATAGAGCAATAGTATGGATTTGCCGGTGGTTTTGATTTATTAGCCCAACATAATTTTGAGATTTTAAATGTAAAAACATCTATCATTTCTTTCTTCATGTAACCAAGTGGTTAGCACTTTATTTAGTGTCTTATTTTGGATTTTCCCCAAAACAAAATCAGAGTGAAATTCTTGGAAAATGCTCTAGTTTGGAATGTGAATGTCTTCCAAAGGCCCATAATTTAAAGTTTGGTCCCCCACGATGGTGCTATTGGACATGGTGGAAAGTTGAGGAGGGGCCTATTGGGAGGTCTTTAGGTCATTGGGGAGAGGAGTGTGCCTGTGAAGGGGATTGTGGGACCCTGGCTCTTCCTCTTTCTCTCTTTTCCTTCTTGGCCATGCGTTGATTTTGTACCCCAACACATAGATACCTCCATGAAGTGCTACCTCCCATAGACCTGAAAGCAGTGTAGCTATCTATCATGGACAGAAAACTACAAAACTATGAGCCAAAATAAACCTTTTCTCTTCGTAAGTTGATTATCTTGTGTATTTTGATACAGTGATGAAAAGCTGACTGACAGAAGGTGATGACAGTATACACAAATGAGGAAATAGAGGAAGTGACACAGGAAAAAGGAAAGCCAACAAAGGGTGTATTTGCAAAGTTGCTGCAGAAAGCAGCAGGGCTGGGCTTTATGCATTGCTCTAGGTATGTACCTAATCCCCCCACTACTGAACACTGGGATATTTGTAATTCAACCAACTTCTTAACTATCTAGATTAAAATGGAGATTGGAACAGAAAAAGAACCCAACTCTACTAATAACTTCATAATAAGCCTAATATATTGAATATATCTTTCATGCATTCTTTTGAATAAGCACTGCTCCTCTCCCCTCAAGGAAATGGCTGTCCTGGAGTGGTAGCTGCTCCACTTTGAGGCTGTCAACCATGCACAGGTTGAGCCAGCTCCAGCAGACTGGAAGAAAGCTCTGCAGCAGAAAAATGAAGAGATTATCAGTGCCTGTAAAATTGGGTGCAATAGCTGATGTTCAACTGTCTTACACAGCCATAGCTGAAATTTAGAGTGGACCTCGAGAATGTGTTCCACAACAACAAAAGGATTTGCCATACATAGGTACATATCATAACCTTCTTCTTCTGTTTTCACCTCCTCATTTATGCACCCTCTGTGGAGAGCAATTCAGAAATATTTTCCAAAATCAAAAATGTACTTGGTCAAAAAGTTTGAATTCCAGAGATTTGTTCAGTGTAAAGACTTTTTTGCACATGTGTGAAATGTTATATGGACAATGATATTTATCAAAGCAATCAATATAATAGCAAATGACTGGAAGAGAAAAAAACAAGTGTCCACCAATGTGGGACCATCAAATAATGATATATCCATGGAACAATGGAATGAGGGGTGACAAGTAACTATATTTAACAACCTACATGAAACTGTCACAAAATAGAATGTACACAACTGAGAAAAACAGAAGCCGGTAGTAAAACATCTAGCATGGCCACAATGATTGATACTGGCTGAATGTCAGACTTGAATGGCAAACCACATGGCAATTAAAAAGAATGAGACTTCTCCATAGGAACAGTTATGTTCCTACTTATAAACATGACTTCTGAAAATCATTATAAAGTTCAGGCTGAAAGTTTGATCACCTTGACCTCAATTCCCCTGGCTAAATTCCTCTGCCCCGAGAACAACGCAGACTTCCTGTAGCACAGAATGTCAATGCTTATTCAAAGACTGCATGGAAGGATGTATTCAATATATTAGGCTTATTATGAGGTTATTAGTAGGGTTGGGTTCTTTTTCTGTTCCAAACTCCATTTTATTGTAGATGGTTAAGAAGTTGATTGAATTATAAAGCCAGGGTCTGGCATGTGAATGGCCAGACCTCACAGAGTTAAACTAATTCCACAGCAGGATCACTTCATCAAACAAACTGATAAATCACACTCAGCAGGGTTTTTTCTTCTTCCTGGTGGCTTTCCTCTGAGCTTTAATATTCAAACAAAATTGTGCCAGCAGGAACAGAAAGTATTTGAAGCCCCCGGACTCCCCACTTATGAGAACCAAGAATATGAATAGCAATGTCCAGACCCATCCAAAACAAACTTCCCCAACTACCCTCCTGCATTCTGTCTTTAAGGCCAGGGGAAAACTCACCAGCACAACAATACCACACTATACTTTTAAATCTCACAAGGCTCAAACAAAACCCCATTCCTAAAAATAGCATGGCTGAAAATCAAGGTGGAAAAGTTATTCAGGTCCTGAATTGGATTCTCCTGTACCCATTTATGTAGCTGCCCTCTCATGGCATCAACATGTGCTTAGCCGCGGACAGGATGTCAACACAGTGGGATGAACTCAAAGCAACCACCATAATTTAGAGTGTCAAGAAAGCAAGTTGCAAACCCATCCATGACCTGGCTGGCATTCTGCATACTTTTCCACTGGCGAGAAATCCCTAAAGATAAAAAATAAAAGATCCCATGTCAGGGCTCATTCTAGGAGCAAAGATTCAGCATGATATGAGCAAGACTTTGTCCGTTGAAAACATACCTCTTCCATGGGTGTTTTATGAAGGTCTGTGAACAACCCATAAAGTAAATGCTTATGTCTTTCCTTTTCCACCCAGGGAGACCAGTGTTTGGATCCACTATAGTTTAAAACAAAGCACATGGTAGGAGAGCTCATTCATCACAATGACAAGGACTGCAGGAAAGATTCAGAGTTGGGTGCCATAAAGCTCTGATCCCAAGAGCTGAATATGATGACAAAATTTGTCAATTTCCTGGGCCTCCATAGGAAATGTGGAGATGGAGGAGCCAGGGGATGTCCTGGGGATGCAGAAGGAGGGGAAGGGTCTTATGGGGAAGTAGGGGATTGAATTATCAGGATAGACAGGAGAGGTGTTTATGCTGCTTTCTATTTGTTTTTTTTCTCTTTTTGAGCATCCAGTCTTGTCTTATTTTTTATTATTAAAACTTGCCTGTGGCTGAATCAGGGACAGAGATGCTGGAAAAAGAACAAGTGAAGAACAAGTTAGCCATTTCCTCCCTAGATCTTGTAGTTTATGGAAGGGAAAATATAGGAGAAGTTATTTTTTAATTGTTTAGTTTTATTTTATAAATAAAATATCATCAAAATTGGAAAAGGCAAATTTCTCTCCCTCTAAGGTCCTTTTTCTACTTTTCATTATGAACTATTTCAGATAGTGAAGTGCCCCTGCCCCAACTCATTATATCCCCTTCCCTCTCTATGTTCCCCCCCATGACAATTTCTACAAGTTTGGTGTTTAACTCCTCTCTCTGTCTCTCTCTCTGTCTCTCTCTCTCTGTCTCTCTCTCTCTCTCTCTCTCTCTCTCTCTCTCTCTCTCTCTCTATATATATATATATATATATATACACATATATATTACTAAGCAACATCTTATATTATTTTGCTTTCAATCTTGTAAACATATATCCTTCTCTATATATACATTGTTATGGTTTGGATGTGAGGTGTGCCCCAAAAGCTCATGTGAGAGAAGGTAAAAAAAGTTTAGAGGAGAAATGATTGGGTTATGACAGCCTTGACTCAACCAGTGAATGAATCTCCTGATGGATTAACTGAGTAATAACTGAAGGTGGGTTAGATGTGGCTAGAAGAGGTGGGTCATTGGGGGCTTGGTTTGGGGGTATTTGTATCTGGCAAGTGGAGATCTCTCTCTCTCTCTCTCTCTCTCTCTCTCTCTCTCTCTCTCTCTCTCTCTCTCTCTCTCTCTCTCTCTCTCCTTCCTAATCATGTAAGCCACTTCTCTCCACCACATTCTTCTTCCCTGATGTTCAGCCTCAGGAATGGAGATGGCTGGGTATAGACTGAGTTCTCTGAAATTGTGAGCCCCTCAATAAATTTTACCTCCCCTAAAACTGTTTAGTCACAATAGCAATATATATATGTATAAACATACATATATATCCATACACATATATATAACCATATATATTATATATAATACATATACATATATATCCTTCTGCCTTTGATATTTATCCATATGATATGACTGCCTAGTTTAAGTAGCTGCCATTTAATTCTTCATTACATGAATCCACAGTTATTGACCTGTTCTCCTGGTGGTGTATATTTAAGTCATTTCATACCTTGCACTATTATAATACTGCTGAAGTAAATACCTACAGACATCCATGGACTTGTCTTCTTGCACATATATAAAACAGTATGGTTAGATAACTTTTTGTGCTATTACATGTTGCTATAATGTGCTTTTAACACTTGAGTAGCATTTTAACATGTGAAAGAACTGAAATATATTGAAACAAGGTTGTTACTGGAGATTTATATTGTCCCTCTCTTTGCTCTGTGCTATTAATAGCAGTGTTCATGTCTTCTTGGACATGGGGAGAACTTCTCCAGAATATGTAGCTAGAACTACAATGGCCTAATCAAAGGATGGGCATACTTCCAACTTTGCTACACTCTGCCAACTTACTCTTTAGCTTTATTCATTTGCACAACCACCAGCACTGTAGGTGAATATCTACCACCTCACTTTTAGTACTATCTTTCAAGTTTTTGCAAGTTGAAAGATTGAAATGACATGACGTCTCATAATGTTTATTTTAAGATTAAGTATCTTCTGTTTGTTGACCATTTGTTTTTCACTTATCAATGTCGTTTCTGTATCCTTTGATTTCTTTTCTTCTGAATGGCCATTTAAAAAGTCTGCTTCCAATAATCTGTATATTTTATGCATTTTAAAAGAGAATGGCATTCATTGAAAGCTTAAATAAAAATCTAGTACATAAAGAATAAATAAAATAAGTCTAGTAAATAACATAATTTTAAAAGCCTGATAAGAAATTAAATTAATTCATGTCTGGTTTCTCAGAGCTTTGGGAAATCAACAAGGACAGCTGTACTACAGATGAGAGATATCTTCAGGAATGTGGTTCTTTGCCTGTAGAGGGAATCAACACTGCTTTATGCCCTGTGGCTAAGGGAATAGAGAAGGAATTAGCATTCTTAAACATTGACCTTCCACCCAGAGTTTAATGGATATCACCTCATCTAATCCTTGCAACCAAACTGTGAAATAGTATTATTTCCTCCTTTGAGGATAAGGAAATGGAGACTCAGAGAGATTAAATGTCTAGTTTGAGATCATAGAACCTATAATTGGCAGAGCCAGAATTTGGATAGTCTGTCTGCTCCCAAAGCACAAGCACTTTCCTCCACACAGGAGAATCATAATCCTCAAAGATAAAGTCATTTAAGGAGAAGGTTGCTATTTGGGGAAGTTCACAAACCTTAAGAGTAATGAATGGCGGCCATTCTTTCAGAGGTAATTATTTGGGGAGCTAAAGATTATGCTCAATCTTTTCTGAAATCTAATCATTAGAGATCTTCAGAAGCACACTTTCTCCTCTTCAAGAGGAAACTGGCCATCACATTATTGTTCAAATATTGCACATGCTGTGTGGAATTGATATGCACTCTATTCTTCTCTTTCCACTACTTGTCTTCCTGCTAAGAAAATAGTGTCTACTTTTTCAGGAAGCAATATCAGCTGTTTCCTCAGGGGGTTGATGATTTGCTAAGACATGGTAAGGATAAGAGATGAATCAGGCTTCGAGAGACTAGAGGACAAGTAAGAATTTTTTAAAATGTTAGAATTTATCCTGGAAATTTTTAAATCAAGCACACTCCCAGTTAACATATTATTTATTTGTTTTACAATCTTTATCTCCCGACTACAATTTTGGATAATTACAGAAAGAAGCCGAACTGAGAACTGACATTATGCAGTTGTGGGGACCTATAGGGATTTCTGAAGTAGTTTGCATGGCCCTTAAGATGCCTTGAATCCTGGGAGTCTGCTAATCCACCCATGAGGTATTTTGTTAACTCCAGTGCGGAGATGACCAAAGCCTTCTGTGTTGTGCATCAACACCCTGAATATGATTTCAGCTAAAGTTGTGCTGGACAGTTCCCATTGCAACCTCCCAATTCCCACACACCTTTCCCACTCTCTTCCTTTCATTGATTCTGAACCCAGGGCAGCTTGCTTGGCCTTTGTGAAGAGTAAGAAATGCAGGCGAGTCAATGCCCCTGGAGACAACCCACATACAAGAGAGGAGTCAGTCAATAGGTAAATGCCCCAGTCTCTAGCACTTCAAAGGGAAAAATCTAAAGGGCACTTTACATCCCATTTGCCCACAGCAACACCCAGTTGAACAATGCACACATTTTTAGATTTTCTTCCTCTCTCCCTCACTCTTTCCACTCTCTTAATCCTGCCTCCTGAGAACACTGCACAAACAAATTACTTATGCCCTGTCCTTTATTCAGGTTCTGTTTTAGAGAAAATTTAAAATAAGAATCCTTAATTCTCATACATACCCATGTATTATTTTAAGTATAACTTTCTCCAGGATGCCTCTTTGGACCTCTTCTAAGTGTAAAAATAGAACCCAGACTTCAATGTTGTCATATTATTTTAATTAACTATTTATTTATATTCCTCACTCAATAGTAAACTTCTGAAAGATAGAAGCTATATACTACAGTATGTTTATGCTTCATCCTTAGCCCAATATCTAGCATAAACAGACACTCAATAAATATCTGATGAATAAATAGAAACAGTAATGAATAGATACTGATATAGGTACTTATGGTCATATACTATGTTAATGAGAATTAACAAAAACGACAAAACACCTGTCAAGAACAATTTAGAGAAGGAAAAGCTTACTTGGGGCTCACTCTTTTGGAGGTTCCGTCCATGGTTGGCTGACTCCATTGCTCCAGGCCCTCAATCAGAACATCATGGCAGAAGGATGTGGTGACGAAAAGCCAATCAGATCAGGAAGCAGAGAGATAAAGCCAGCAAGGAGCTAGAAACAAAATATAATGTTCAAAGGCACCCCTGTGACCTGTTTCCTTAACCTGTCTACAGTTACCACCCAGTAGTTCATTCAAAATATTAATCCTAAATGGGTCAATCTACTGATGTGGTTATAGCTCTCATAATCTAATTATTTTGCATACATTCCTGCATTGCTTAATACGTGAGCTCTTCAGGTGATACCTGACATCCAAACAATAACAGATACCAAGGTGAACAATAATCACAACATCTCCATTGGTCAAGAGGATTCTATCTACTAAAAATGACAGACAAGAAAACAGATAAATTTCAGGGCAACAGGTTTTCTGCTTCAATGAAGACATGAAGTAATTATTGCCTGACCCCTTCCTTAACAGGCCAGGAAAAGGCTCTCAGAAAAGAGACTTGAGTAAGAACTTGGGGGGGGGAATAGTGTGGCTTAAACGTTTTCTAAAATGTGAATTAGTAAAAATAACTAAAATTTTAAAAATTATACCTATTTAGTGCCTGCTCCTTATACAAAAGGCTCTTTAGGCATCATTTCATGTAATCTTCATAGTTGGATAAGAAGGAGTCTCATATTCCAGATGCAGAGACTGAGGCTTCTGAAGATAAGAATTTGCACAGGTAACAAGTGGCAAATCCAGGATTCCAGCTATCTAATTCCCAGACTCAACCTAGCATTTAAAATAATAAAGCTTCCTATGATAGTGGGAAAGAGTCAAATCATGGATTATTCCCCACATGCCATGTATTCTCTTGTGAAAACAACCCTAGCGAGGACAAAGTAGTCTTCAGGAAGAGATGTGACGTCATCTTTGAGGAGTGACAAGCACTACCACATGTCCCAGGCCAGTTACTTGCTCACTCTACCCAAAAACTCCCATTTATCCTTCTATATTTGGGGAGTTGCAGGGTCTGTCTCCCTCTGTTTCATTGTGACCAAAAGACCTGACAAGAACAAAGAGAAAGGAAAGTTTATTTGTGGTTCACAGTCCATAGATGGCTGACTCCATAGCTCTGGGCCCCAGGTGAGGCAGAACTTCATGGCATAAGGGTGTGGTGGAGAAAAGCCGCTCAGGGCATAGCCACTAGGAAGCAGAGAGAGTTCTGCTCACCAGGAACAAAATATATACCCCAAGAGCATGCCCTTGGTACCCACCTCCTCCAGCCACACCCTACCTGCCTACAGTTAGCACCCAGTTAATCTTTACCAGTGGATTATGCATTGATTAGGTTAAAGCTCTCAACCCAATCACTTCACTTCTAAACTTTCTTGCATTGTCTAGCACATAGTTTTGGGGGGACATTTCATATCTAAACCATAATATTCTCTAATTAGAATGATGTGCATCAGCTTCTTTTCTCACTCTCCATTGATTCTTTCAAACTTTCTTTAAAAAAAAAAGGTGTGGTTCCACTGAGAATCACCTTGCACTGCTTCAAGAACTTGTCATTCATTTCAAATCGGTTCATAGAATCTCCAAGAGTGTAACTGTGCACAACACGCGCGCACACACACACACACACACACACACACACACTCATGCAAGATGCTCCGAAGAAAGCTATCCAACAATCACCTGATTTATATCTGTGAAGGGTGATTTGGAACACTATTCAGAAATTAGAGGATAATGCAATATTTCAAGACTAAAATTCTGAAGCAAGACTTCAAATTTGCTTTCAAAATCTGATAAACTCTGCTCTAGAAACAGATTGTCTTGGTTTCATTCTCAGTAGAGTCAGAATACTACTTTGGTAACTTACCACAGAAGAAATTAGGGAAGTTTGCTTGCCAAACACTATCTTAACATGACCTATTATTTAAGTCATTTTATGAAGGTGAGAGGAAGGGAGGAGGGAGGAAAATGGGGAGGATATTATTCTCTTCTAACAGTAATAAGTGTGGTTGGTGAAAAAATAAAGTAAGCAACAGTAAAATAAAATTTATTTTCCAGATTTCTTCTCCACATAAAGGAGAAAGGAAGCTTCTCGCATTGCCTCTGCTCTGCAGGATACCAAACAGGAGAGAAAATGCCAGAAGAGAAAAAATATTTTTATCCTTATTTGAAATGCAGTGTGGATAGGATCTTCTAATGGCTCACATACAGCATAATTGATTAAGTGCAGAGACTGGGATGAAATTAATAACTTCACTTTATATTCTTTAAAGGAGCCGGACACTCTTGCAAGATGACAAAGAGATTAATTGCAGAATGACAGGCAGTTATCCATGTCATATCAAAGGTCTGTTAATAGAATCTTGGAATGAGAATTGGTTTTTGAGTTGGTTTAGCTGTAAGACTGTAAGAACCTCTTCCAGGAAGACACTAATCCCCACTGGATGAAAGAAGAGACCGCTCTGCATAAAGCACAACCCACAATTTATGGCACACTTTTTGGTGAAGATCTGAGGCAGCCCCCAAGGGGTCAATCAAGCTGTGATTCCACATTAATTGATACAAAGGATGCTGTTTTCCAGATGATCTCACAGCTAATTGAGTGAAGCAGACATACATACCATATGTAGTCATGTTTAATACATGTATTATTGTTATTTAGTGTGTATCATTCTTTACCAGCAGTGTATTACAGTTAAGAGGGCTGGCCCTGAAATGAACAGACCCAAGCCCTGTCAAAAATCGCCTCATGATTTTAATTATCTTCAAAATGGTGACCAAGAATAGTATATATCTCAAGTTATTATAGGAGACCATTGAAAAATATAATATCTGGTATACTTTGAACATTTGTGAATATTATTATTATTATTATTATTATTATTATTATTATTATTATTATTTGCATTTTCTGAAAGAATTACAGATGGATTAGCTAGCTAGACTCGGCTCTTTGGGAAAATTCAACTACTATTTTTCAGGCATCTATTTTGAACACAATGCTAAATTCTTTATGAACACTTTTTATTCCTCACAGCATTTCACTGATGTTAATATTATTCTTTCTATTTTAAAGCTGAGAAAACCAAAGTTAAAGTAAAATAAAATAATGTGCCCTCCATCACCTGAGCAAAAAGTTGTGAAGATTTTTACTTGAGTCCAGGTCTTCTGATTCCACAACATCATACAATGTTTTGTCCTTTTTACATATTGAATTTTAGAGCCCATGGATCATCCATCCACTGGTATTCTGATAAACTAACTCTTCAAAGAACAAGTTTATATTAGTCACATTTGCCAATTTCTGTGGTGTAAATACCCTCATCGTGGCTGATTTCAAACTGCTAAAACAATGGCTTGCAAAAGTTTTCTACACTTAACAATCAGTTTTCACTAGCCTTTCTACTTGAAATATGGTCACCCTTATTTCCAAGTGCCCACAACTGAAGAAATGATCCTATACACTGGATCCTACACCTCTCTCTGCCTATTATTGACTCTGCTCTTTTTCTCTCAGCCTCCTTGACTTTCCTAGGCCTTGTGGATGCAACCTGGGAGCCTACCATGCGATGTAGGAGCAAGTTGGAGGTTCCAGACCACCACCTAAAAGATCCAGACTGTGCATCAGAATATGAAACAGCAGAAAGCAAGGCAGAGCCACAAAAATCATGGTGGAGAAACAAGACCAATCAGCAGCCAAGAACCAAGGGAGCAGACCTAAGCAACTGCAGAGACAAAGCAGCCGAGCAAAGAAATGATTGACTGGAGTTGCCAAGTGAGGATTGGGAAGCAGACAGGTTGGAGTTCGATCCCTTGCCCAGCCTCTTCCTCACTGAGCACCTTTGGGAAGTTTATTTCATTTTTTTCCCTCAATTTCCTCTGCTATAAATTAGATTAAGGGTATCTTCATGTGAATAATTAAATAACATGAGAATCTATCACTGCTAGTATTTAATAATAATAGGTTTTAAAAATTGGTCTTATTACTGGTAGGAAAGACAACCCTTCCACAATCAGGAAAGATCATTTTTATTTTACCATATCCTACCTTTAAAGCTTAGGCATATAGATTCAAGTTGATCACCTTCCTCAGCACATAGTAAGCTATGATCATCTATTTATCTGTGGCACTCTTTTAAAATTGTTGTCCACTTTATTTCTTACTACAATACTATTCTCTTCCCCCTCATAAGCACTTTCTCTCCAGGGTTTAGTAGGCACATCATTTCTAAACTACATGTTTATTCAATCACCTTTATATCATGGAAAAGACACATTATGGCTTCTGAGTGAACTTTTTAAATTCATGTAAGCAGTGTTGTATTAGTTCTCTAGCACTCTCATAACACAATGTCACATATTGACACTTTAACAACCTACTTTTATTTTCTCCCATTCTGGAAGCTTGAAGTTCAAGATCAATGTGTTGGTCTTTCCTCTGTGTGTGCACAACCCGGGTGTCTCTCTGTGTATCCCTCTGTGTACCCTTGAGTGTCTTTCTGTGTATCTTATTTTGCACTAGATTAAATCTTAATATTTAATCCACCCTAAAGTCCTCATTTTAGCTTAATTTTTAAAGCCCCTATCTCCAAATATAATTGTGTTCTGAGATACTGGGGGTTAGGGTTGCGACATACGAATTTGGGTGGATGGGGGCACGATTCAACTATTGTAGATTGTTGTAATCATAGGACCCAGTGAACCACACACATCCTGGGACCTTGGCCTCATCTTTTCCTCTCTATCACAGACTCCAAGCTCGGCACATAACTTGCTCTAGACAGTAGGACATTAGCAAACATGATCCAAGAGAGACTTAATAGCATCTTGTACACTGGGGCTTTCCCTGTCTTGCTACCAGCAACTTTTTCACCACAATGTGAGAAAACCTGAGAGAGCTTCCTGCCAGTTGCTACAGGCATGAGGCCATAAAGAGCCAATGCCGATGGCTAGATGAGTGGGTAACGTCATTTTAGACAACCTTTAAGAGTTGGCACACTGTCAGTCAACTTCAAGGGCATGTGTGAGCCCAGAAGAAACCAAGAAAATTGCTCTGCTTAGCCCAGAACAAAATGTTGAGATAATAAACAATTATTGTAAGCCAATAAGTTTGGGATTTTTTTCTGTAGCAGTAGATAATAATCTATAGATCTCATTCAGTTTCTTGATTTTTTTTTCCATCTAGTATTACAGATTTGAGATGTCACTATTCATAGATCAGTTTCACTCCTCCTGGCTGCTATATGGCATTCTGTCATATGCACATGTCATATTTTACTTATCTATTCTTCTAGGGATGAACAGTTGGGCTGCCTCCAGATTTTTGCTCTACAAACATTTCCATGTACATATCTCTATCCGCCTATGTGAGAGTTTCTCTGGAAACACCATTTAGAAGTGAAAATGCTAGGTTGCAGAGCATCTGCACATTTAATTGTAATAAATGTTTTTGAGTTGATCTGCAGAATAGTTGTACCAATTTACACTCCTAGAAGTGACTTAGGGGACTTTTATACTTCTTATTTGTGCAGGAATTATATGCTAATAGATGGTCCAGAAATAAAAACCCAGCTACTGACATAAGCAGATTTTAACATGCTTTCTCACAATTTCACTTCTCCACTAACTGATGACCTGTAATGTACATTCTATTGTTTTTTTGTTGTTCATTGGATATATTTAATAAGTTCAACTGAGTTCCATAAATCAGTTGTACATTCCTAAATTGAAATTTTTAAATTTTAATATTTTCATTTCTTCATCATAAAATATCTAAAAGAGTAATCAGAATTTACTAGTTGTAGAGAATTATATTGAAAACAATGTGTACACATTATGAATGTGATTGAAAACACGTGAAGAAAAGAAATTTTTATCAGAATGGGACTCAATTATGTTATAATTGTAAGAGAATAGTATTGGGATGAAGAATATTATGTAATGCATAATCAAAACTGTAATGACTGGGCATTTTCTCTGAAGCTATCTGCCAATGCCACCTGATTAGAATCTGTTCTGAGTCTCTGAAAAGCAAGAGGACAAAATTTCAGGCCCAAAGCCTACCCCAGATTGGAATTATCACAGGAATCCTTTCCCTCAGTAAGCATGAACCCTACAGACAGAGACAAAAGCCATCAATGATCCTTCCATTCACACACATGCAAAGCCTAAAACAGGATAGGAAACCTCAATTTTCTAAGGCATTCTGGAGGAAAATACATTCATCCTTGCCCTCAGGAAATCTAAACAAATAATTTTTCAAGTCAATCACATTCACGTTATCAAAGGTAACCAGAGGTACAAGGAAGCAAGAAAACAAACAGTAAGAAATAATAGACAGCTGAATTACGAACTATAAAACAACCTTGATTTCCATGTCTACAGAGATAAAAGGCAGAAGATATCCAATGTTAATGAAATCTAAAAAAAAATGACATGGTCATTCTGAAAAAAAACAGAACTTCCAGATTTTAATATATATGATAAAAAGATAGTAAAAGTAAACTAAATAATGTCTAACAACATATGCACATGTATACACACTTATGCAAACACACAAGCACATACATAGACAAAGCCAAATTACCATTTAACAATAAGATGGGGAAAGGATAACCAAATTGAAATATTCAGAGATTTATCAAGAAGGGGGCTATAGAATTTTATTAAATTTTGATTTTTTAACAAGTTAGATATGCATGTTGTCACTTCTATGGTAACTACTGACCAAGTCAAGGAAAAATAATATAATGAAAATATATTGTCTAGCTTGACAGTTCTGCTACTGTTATATGTATAAACAGGAGTGAGCAATTAAGTAAATGGCTTGCAGATGGTTTCTTCTTGTTGGAGTAAGAATTTCAAGATAATCAAGACAGAAGGCTACAACTATCCATATAGTAATGAATTGAAGTTGAAGATTTACTAAGAACTCACATTAAGCTTAATATTGATACATATGGTTGCATAATAATTTATATGTACATGCCTACCAGTCAGAAGACAAACACACATTTCTTTGTTCTGTCAGTTAAGAGGGCCTAAAACACCTAATCAGTAAATGGGCCATGGACCTGAACAGACACTTCTCAGAAGATGACAATAAATCAACAAATAAATGAAAAAAAATCATCCACTAGCAATTAGAGAAATGCAAATCAAAACCACTCTAAGATTTCACCTCATTCCAATCAGAATGGCAGCTATTATGCATACAAACAACGATAAGTGTTGGCAAGGATGTGGGGGAAAAGGCACACTCATACACTGCTGGTGGGACTGCAAATTGGTGCGGCCAGTATGGAAAGCAATATGGAGATTTCTTGGAAAACAGGTAATGGAACCACCTTTTGACCCAGCTATCCCTCTCCTCGGTCTATACCTAAAGGACTTAAAAACAGCATACTACAGGGACACAGCCACATCGATGTTTTTAGCAGCACAATTCGCAATAGCTAAACTGTGGAACCAACCTAGACACCCTTCAATAGATGAATTGATAAAGAAAATGTGGTATATATACATAATGGAATATTACTCTGCAATAAAAGAGAATAAAATCATGCCATTTAAGTAAATGGATGGAGTTAGAAAAGATAATGCTAAGTGAAGTTAGCCAATCCCCAAAAATAAAACGCACCAATTTGTAGTCCCATCAGCCATGTATAAGTGTACCTTTTTTCTCCTCATCCTCACCAACATTTATTATTGCCTGTATTCCTGATGATTGCTATTCTGACAGGAGAGAGATGAAATCTTAGTGTAGTTTTGATTTGCATTTCTCTAATTGCTACAGATATTGAACATTTTTTCATATATTTGTTGATTGATTGTATTTCTTCTTCTATGAAGAGTCTGTTCAGTTCCTTAGCCCATTTATTAATTGGGTTATTTGTTATATTGGTGTTAAGTTTTTTGAGTTCTTTATATATTCTAGTGATTAATGCTTAAATCCCACATGATGAAGATTAGGGGCTACTTTTTCTTCTATTAGACACAGAGTCTCTGGTTTAATTCCTAGGTCCTTGATCCATTTTGAGTGAAGTTTTGTGCATGGTGAGAGATAGGGGTTTAATTTCATTTTGTTGCATATGGGTTTCCAGTTTCCCAAGCACCATTTGTTGAAGGTGCTATCTTTTCTCCAGGGCATGTTTTTGGCACCTTTGTCTAACATAAGATAATTGTAATTTTGTGGGTTAGTCTCTGTGTCCTGTCTTCTGTCCCATTGGTCTACCAATCTGTTTTGGTGCTAATACCATGCTGTATTTGTTACTATTGCTCTGTAGTATAGTTTAGGGTCTAGTATAGCGATACCACCTGCTTCACTCTTTCTGCTAAGGATTGCTTTAGCTATTCTGGGTCTCTTATTTTTCCAGATGAATTTCATGATTACTTTTTATATTTCTATGAGGAATGCCATTGGAATTTTGATCAGTATTGCATTAAATCTGTATAGTGCTTTTGGGAGCATGGTCATTTTGATAATATTAATTCTGCCTATCCAAGAGCAAGGTAGATCTTTCCATCTTCTAAGATCTTCTTTGATTTCTGTCTTTAGGGTTCTGTAGTTTTCATTGTATAGATCTTTCACCTCTTTCGTTAAGTTGATTCCCAAGTATCTTTTTTTTTTTTTTTTTTTTTTTGGTAATTGTGAATGGGGTAGTTTTCCTCATTTCCTTCTCAGAGGATTTGTCACTGATATACAGAAATGTTTTTGATTTGTGGGTGTTGATTTTATATCCTGCCACTTTGCTGAATTCATCTACTAGTTCTAGAAGTTTTCTGGTGGAGTTTTTTTTTTTGGTGGTGGGGGGGTCTTCTAGGTATAGAATCATATCGTCAGCAAATAGAGCTAATTTAAGTTCTTCTTTTCCTATACATATCCTGCCACAGTCTGGCTGGGCACAATCAGGAGCCACTTGTCAAAAGAAACTAACTTTATTTTTAGAACCACACACCGCCAAACAAAACAGCTCCTCAGGAAAAACCCTCAGAGCCCAACTGCCACCAGCGGCTTCCCACAAGCCTCTCTCACAACCACAAGCCTCTCCACCTCCCACAATCCTCCTGCTCTTGAGGCCGATTGGCTGGGTCACATGGGCGGAGCCAAAAAAGTCCCCCAATGAGCAGCTTTGTAGTCTTAAAGGGCAGGGAAACAGCCCAATGAGCATCACCACAGAGGAGCCAATCAGCTAGAAGTTGCTAGGGCTGCTGTGAGCCAATCATCAGCTGGCAGTCTGAAAGGGCAGGGAAACAGCTCAATGAGCATCACCACAGAGGAGCCAACTTCTAACTTCTAGCTAGAAGTTGCTGGGGCCGCTGTGAGCCAATCATCAGCTGGCAGTCTGAAAGTTTCCTGGGACCCCTTCGGCTGTGGCTCTCAACAATATCCCTTTAATTTCCTTCATCTATCTAATTGCTCTGGCCAGTGTTTCTAGAATTATGTTGAATAGAAGTGGTGAAATTTCACTCAGCAATAAAAGATATCATGGCATTTGCAGGTAAATGGATGGCCTTAGAGAAGATAATGCTAAGTGAAGTTAGCCAATACCAAAAAAAGACAAATGCTGATAGTGAGCATAGCTGCCTTCCAAAAAACAAATGCTGAATGTTTTCTCTGATATACAGAGGATGATTCATAGTGGGATAGGGAGGGAGAGCATAGATGAATTATAGCTAGGTAGGGAAGAGGGGTGGGAGGGAAAGGAAGGAGGCAGGGAATTAGCAAGGATGGTGGAATGTGATAGACATCATTGTCCAAAGTACATGTATGAAGACACAAATTGGGGGTCAACATACTTTATATACAACCAGAGATATGAAAAATTCTGGTATATATGTGTAATAAGAATTGTAATGCATTCCGCTGTCACTTTTTAAAATCAATTAAAAAAAGAGATTAATGCTTTATCAGAGGTACATATGGTAAAGATTTTCTCCCAATCTGTAGGCTGTCTCCTCATGGTATCAATTGTTTCCTTTGCTGAGAAGAAGCTTTTTAATTTGAATCCATCCCATTTATTAATTCTTCATTTTACTTCTTGCACTTCAGGAGTCTTGTTAAGGAAGTCAGATCCTAGGCTGACATGGTGAAGATTTGAGCCTATTTTTCTTTTATTAGACACAGGGTCTCTGTTCCAGTGCCCATCTTTTATCCACTTTGAGTTGATTTTTGTGCATGGTAAGAGATAGAGGTTTAATTTCATTTTGCTACATATGGATTTCCAGTTTTGCCAGCACCATTTGTTGAATAGGCTATCTTTTCTCCAGTGAATGTTTTTGGCAACTTTGTCTAGTATGCCATAACCATATTTATGTGTGTTTGTCTCTGTGTCCTCTATTCTATACTATTGGTATACAAGTCTATGCTGTTGCCAATATCATGCCATTTTTGTTACTATAGCTCTGTAGTATAATTTAAGGTCTGGCATTGTGATGCCTCCTGCTTCACTTTCCTTGCTAAGGATTGCTTTAGCTATTCTGGGTCTCTTACTTTTACAAATAAATTTTATGATTGTTTTTTCTATTTCTATGAAGAATGTCATTGGGATTTTAATAGTAATTGCATTAAATTTGTATAACACTTTTGATAGTATGGCCATTTTGACATATTAATTCTGCCTATCGAGGAGCACGGGAGATCTTTCCATCTTCTGAGGTTTTCTTCAATTTCTCTCTTTAGTGTTCTGTAGTTTTCATTGTAGATGTCTTTTACCTCTTTTGTTAGATTGATTCCAAGTTGTTTTTTGTTGTTGTTGTTTTGTTTTGTTTTTTGTGGCTATCGTGAATTGGGTAGTTTTCCTAATTTCTTTCAGTGAATTCATCACTGATGTATAGAAAAGTGTTTGATTTATGGGTATTGATTTTATATCCTGCTACTTTGCTGAATTCATTTATTAGTTCTGGAAGTTTTCTGGTGGAATTTTTTTGGATCTTTTAGATATAGAATCATGTCATCAGCAAAGAGTGACAATTTGAGTTCTTCTTTACCTATTTGTATTCCTTTAATTTCTTTCTTTTGTCTAATTGCTCTGGCTAGAGTTTCAAGGATGATGTTGAATAGAAGTGGTGAAAGAGGACATCCTTACCTTCTTCCAGTTTTTAGGTGGAATGCTTTCAATTTTTCTCCATTTAGAATGATCCTAGCTTTGGGTTTAACGTATTGCTTTTATAATGTTGAAATATGTTCCTACTATTGCTAGTTTTTCTAGTGTTTTGAACATAAAAGTGTTTTGTCAAATGCTTTCTCAGCATACATTGACATGATCATGATTCTTGTTTTTAAGGCTATTAATATAATGAATTACATTTATTGATTTCTGTATGTTGAACCAACCCTGCATCCCTGGGATGAACCCCACTTGATCGTGGTGCACTATCTTTTTAATATGTTTTTGTATGTAATTTGCCAGAATTTTATTGAGAATTTTTGTGTCTATGTTCATCAGGGATGTTGGTCTGAAGTTTTCTTTCCTTGATGTGTCTTTGTCTTGTTTTGGTTCAGGGTGATATTAGCCTCATAGAATGAGTTTGAAAGGGTTTCCTCCTTTTCTATTTCATGGAATACTTTGAGAGTATTGGTGTTAATTCTTCTTTGAAAGTCTTGTAAAACTCGGCTGAGAATTCATCTGGTCCTGGGCTTTTCTTGGTTGGTAGGCTTTTGATGTGTTTCTATTTCATTACTTGAAATTTATCTGTTTAAATCATGTATGACCTCCTCGTTCAGTTTGGGTAGATCATATGTCTCTAGAAATTTCTTCAATATTTCCTATTTTGTTGGAGTATAAATTTCCAAAATCGTTTCTAATCATCTTCTGTATTTCAGATGTGTCTGTTGTGATATTTCTTTCTTCCTCTTGTATTTTAGTTATTTGAGTTTTCTCTCTTTTTCTCTTCATTAGCATGTCCAGGGATTTATCTATTTTATTTATTTTTTCAAAGAACCAATCTTTTGTTTTGTCAATTTTTTCAATTGCTTCTTTTGTTTTGATTTCATTGATTTCAGCTCTAATTTTAATTATTTCCTGTCTTCTGCCTTTGGTGTTCATTTTTTCTTCTTTTTCTAGGGCTTTGAGATAAAGTTTTAGGTGATTTATTTGTTGAATTTTTATTTTTTTAATGAATGCCCTCAATGCAATAAACTTTCCTCTTAGCACTGCCTTCATAGTGTCCCAGAGATTTTGATATGTTTTATCAGTGTTCTCATTTACCTCTCAGAATTTTTTATTTCATCCTCAATTTCTTTTACTATCCATTCATCATTCAATAGTGTATAATTTAGTCTCCATTTGTTTCAGTAGCTTGTATTTTTTATTTTATCATTGATTTCTAATTTCATTGCATTGTGGTCTGATAGAATGCAGGGTATTATCTCTGGGTTTTGTTGTTGTTTTGTTTTGTTTTGTTTTGTTTTTTTGTTTTTTGTATTTACTAAGAGTTGCTTTGTGGCATAAAATATTTTAGAGAAGGAACCATGTACTGCTGAGAAGAAAGTATATTTGCTCCTTGATGGATGAAATATTCTACATATGTCTGTTAAGTCTAAATTATTGATGTATTATTTAGTTCTATAGTTTTCTTATTTAGTTTTTGTTTGGAAGATCCATTCAGCAGTGAGAATGGTGTGTTAAAATCACCCAGTATTATTGTATTGTGGTCTATTTGACTCTTGAAATTGTGAAGGATTTGTTTGCTGTACATTGTTGCTCCATTATTTGGGGCATAAATATTTATAATTGTTATGTCCTACTTATATATACTTCCCTTAAGAAGTATGAAATGTCCTTCTTTGACTCTTCTGATTAACTTTGGTTTGAAGTCTACTTATCTGAAATGAGAATAGAAACCTCTGTTTGTTTACACAGTCCATATGAGTGATAAGTGTTTTCCCATCCTTTCACCTTCAGCTTGTGGATGTCTTTGTCCATGAGGTGAGTTTCTTGAATATAGAATACTGTTGGGCCTTGCTTTTTAATCCAATCTACTAGTCCATGTCTTTTGATTGATGAGTTTAGGCTATTAACATTCAGGATTATTATTGAGATATGATTTGTATTTCCTGTCATTTTGATTTATTTCTGGTTTTTGATTTGTCTTAGTTTCTCATTTGGTTGAATCTCCCTTTAGTGTAGATCCTCCCTTTGCTGGTTTTCAGGGGTTTTTTTCCCCACTTCATCCTCATGGAATATTTTGTTTAGAATGCTCTGTAGTTTAGATTTTCTAGTTGTGAAATCTTTTAATTTTTGTTTATCATGGAAAGTTTTAATTTCATCTTCAAATCTGAAACTTAATTTTGCTGGATATAAAATTCTTGGATGGCATCTGTTTTCTTTCAGAGCTTGAAATATATTATTCCAGGACCTCCTCGCTTTGAGGGTCTGGGCTGAGATATCAGTTGAGATCCAAATAGGTTTCCCCTATATGTAATTTGATTTTTTTTTCTATCAAAGCCTTTAAGATTTTCTCTTTATTCTGTGTGTTAGTCATTCTCATTATAATGTGTCTTGGTGTGGGTCTGCTGTAATTTTGTACATTTGGGGTCCTGTAAGCCTCTCATATTTGATCTTTCATTGTATTCTTTAGGTTTGGAATTTTTCTGCTATTATATCATTGAAAAGATTGTGCATTTCTTTGATTTGTATCTCTGCTCTATCTATTCCAGTAATTCTTAAATTTGGTCTTTTCATTTTATTCTATAATTCTTGGATGCTCTGTTCTTTGTTTCTTACTATCTTCTCAGCATGGTCAACTCTGCTTTCAAGATTATATATTTTGTCTTCATTGTTTGAAGTTCCATCTTCCAAGTGACCTAGTCTGTTGGTGATGCTTTCTATTAAATTTGTAATTTGGTTTACTGATTCCTTCATTTTGAGGATTTCTGCTTGTTTTTTGTTTTTTTTGTTTTGTTTTGTTTTTGTTTTCACAATCTCTAACTCTTTATTGAAGTGGTTTTTCACTCCTGTATGTTTTCTTTGATTTAACTCTTTATATTATCCTTTACTTCACATAACAATTTAACTATGTACAACCTGAACTCCTTGTTGGACATTTCTTCTGCTGTGTTATCAGTGGCTTCTGTTGTTGAAGCATCTTGGTTTATTTGGGGCACTTTATCCCCTTGTTTTTTCATGTTGTTATTGTGTTTTCCCATGTATAATTGTGGATCTAAGGCACCATAAATTCTACCTATATAATGTCCCTGAAGGTTTCCAGTGCTTTGCCTTTACTGATGAGACCAATATCAACAGTACCAGTGTACACAATATATAGCCCTAAACCTAATAGCTTCCCCTAAAGCATCTACTGCTTTCTCATATTAAACCAAAATGATGAGTTCAATAACTACAGTACAAACAGAAAATTTGTTAAAACGGTTTACAATTTCAAATGGTGGATGAGAGAACAGAGGTAGTGTAATATGCAATGTTTGCAAGGAAGGAAAAGAGAAGCTAGAAGTAAAAATTCACAGGAAGAGTGGAAGAGGAACCAACAGAGATTGGCTGTTGGTTGGAGAAAAATTGGAGAGAAAATAGATAAATGAGAGGAAGAATATAAACAAAGAGAAAAAATTTTAGAGACATAAGAATACCACAAAAATGCAAAACACCATTCATATATCATTGTTCTCCACACACTGATGCATAAAAAACATCATGTTCCAAATATGGTAGAGAGATTAGAAAATCAAAAAATAAAATAAATGTGCTGGAAAGTCTAACTGTCTCTGTCAGTGTTCAACAGTTTCTCAGCCCTGTCTCTGATGTCTCTTGGGATCACCAAACCCAGATCAGCCCTCACAAACCCAGTCTCTATCCCAATGATCTGGGCTTCAGATACCTCAGGCTCAGCCACGCTGCAGTCCCAAGATCTCAATGCTGCTCCTATTGCAGAGAGACCACCAGGGATACACTCATGCAAAGGAGCAACCTCAAGATGCAGCAGCAAGACAAGGGCCACCAGCACTTCCAGCAGGAAGATCCCAGGCTCCTTCAAACCCATAGGCACCTCCACACCGGACTTTTGGGTCCCCGCTGGAGTCCACGGACAGAGGCTCTTGTGGTGGTAAACCTGCTGGCACCCAGTCCCCAAGTCCAGGCTGGTGTCCCAAAATGAGTGCAGCCACGTGCAACCAAACCTGGAGTGTCCCCTGAAGCAGTCCTCTAGGCCGTGGTAGCAGTGGTAGTAGCAGTAGTTTTTGGCAGAAGGCAGCAGGCAGCAGGGAAGCAGCAGTGTGGGCTTCAGTTGCATCCAGGGCAGCAGTGTCTTCTGTGGCATCAGCACCCAGAAAGAAGACCTCCAGGCAACCTCAGGCTGGCAGCAGCAGAATCAGAGGCAGCAGCAATGGTAGTAATGGTGCATGCATCAGTTGATTGACAGGAGATTTCAGGTTTAGCAGCAGAGACCATGGAGGTAACCTTGGAAGTAGTGTCCGAGGTAACCGAGGCAACTGAAACCGGGTCCAGAGAAGAGACCTCCAGGTCAGGCAGCAGCACTTTGTGGCAGCAGTATCTACCTGAATATTTTTCCTTTATCCTACTTTTTAAAATATTTCCTGATTTTTCTGCTGTGAACAAAAGTGTTATTTATAACCTGGGAAGAATATATTCTGCTTATTAAAGAAGGAAAGAAAGCAGACTTACAAAGACAATTTTCCCTAAAAGTAGTATTTCTTTTTCCTTTTATAACTTTATGTTCTGCTAAAAGTTGACTAGAAATATACCAGCTATGGTCATTTAATCGCATACCAAATGGAAATGTAAGGTAGAGTATAACACCTGAAAAAAACTAGCAATGTCATATTATAGTTTTCTGTAAGTCATCCTGATGCTTTAAAATTTGTTTTCATAATTCCCAGTTTAGAAATAAGCTAGCAAACAACAAAAATGCAATGACTTTGGAGACGACACCATGACCCACAGAAAAGATGGGAAAAGTTGCTTATCATTTAACAGTCCCCATTTAGAAGCAATTAAGCATCTGGCCTTGTACTTTCATTTGGTGATGTCAAATACCAGAGGGGAAATTACATGTGAAACAGACAACAGCCTCAGCCTGATTTTGTGCAGGCATTTCAAGGGAGCCACTCCATGAGATGTTTATCCTTAGAGAAGTCCAATATTCAGGAACTTGCTTGAGTACCTGTGACTTTCTGCAAGTTGCATAGGCCTCCCTGGACCTCAGTGTCCTCATCTGTAAAATGAGGGTTTGGAAGAAATAACCTCTAAGTATCCTCCTAGCATTAAAATTCTACACCTGAAGCCTATTCTAATATACAGCTCTTACAATAAAATCAATGAATAAAAACATAGCGTTGAATATTCTATAAAATTAATATCCTATAACATTTTTAAAATCTATTTTAAAATTTTTTCAGTCGGCATGCATTTTATACTCAGCAAGTTCTTTTGTAAATAGGAATGAAAATGTCATTATACCTATTATGGAAATGAGCAAACAAATGAAGTAGATATTGAAATGAAGCAATAAAAAGTGCCAAATTTCAATTTATTCTGGAAAGACAGGGTCTGGCATTATGTAGCTGTGTTCTTGAGCATTTGGGTTCTCAAAGTCTTGTTTTGGTTTTTCCCATCTGCAAAATGAGCTGGTTAAACCAGATGAGATGGTATCTATGATGTCTGTCTTAATCATTAGCCTGGCATCATTATGACCAAAAAATATCTGACAAGAACAAGTGAAAAGACGGAAAGTTCATTTCAGCTCATAGTTTCAGAGATTCAGTCCACAATCAGTCAAATCCATGTCTCTGGGCCAGAGGTGAGGCAGAATATCATGGCAGAAGGGCATGGTGGAGGAAAGCAGCTTGGGACATGGTAAACAGGAAGCAGAGACAGTGCTCTGCTCACCAGGGACAATCATAAACCCCAAAGGCCCCCATCCAGTGACCTACCTCCCTCCACCAGCTACAACCTACCTGCCTACAGTCACCACCCAGTTAATCCATTTGTGGATTAATGCACTAATTAGGTTACACTTCTCATAATTTAATCAGTTTTCCTCTAAGCCTTCTTGCATTCTTTCACACATGAGCTTTTGTGGGATACCTCATATCTAAACCATGACAATTCTCTTATGTGGCCACACACACACACACACACAAAAAAAAAAGGTGCTTGGACCTAAGACAAGTTCTCCTAATTATGAAAATGGCCTTCTCCCAATTGATGGTCACCTTGTGCACCTCAGCCTTCAGTGCATGTGAAAATGATCTAGAAGTCTCTTATTTGGACATTCCTCCCCAACCAACAGTGCACGTTCTTCTGAATTGAATCTGTGGAGATCCATGTTTTAATTCCAACTCATGGTCTCTAGACCTTGGTTTCTTAATCCTTAAAACGTTGTGTGGACTGTAGAAGGTCTTGCAGCACTGCAGACACACCTTCCCTGTTTCATAAGGCAACACAACCAGGAGAGTGGTTTTCTTGGTGATGATATATCACCTCAGCACCAATTTCCAGAGCATGTCCCACATTTATAATAACTGGATGTCACCCTTCCACAAGACATCCCAGAGGATGATGCCGATGCTGCTGGACCAGGGACCATAGTCTGGGATGTCTACCCTTCTGAAAGGCCTACTATTACAAGGTCAGGCTGACCTAATAGTTAGAAAGTTTTTCTAACAGACTTTAATCTAGATTTTTTTCATAATGCACCCTTGCTGTTATTGCCTTCTCGTATAATGCTGAAGAAATTTTCCTTCTTCCACATAACTGCCTTCAAACATTTAAAGATAAATTTCTTGCCCACCCCACCTCTTTATAGTCACATCTAGCCAGCTACTGTAAAAAGTTATTTGATAAATTTTTAACTATTTTCTCTGCTATTGTGGAAAAATAGTGATTGACCATGTTAATTATAGCAATTTTGTTTTAAAAAAATAAAACAAGCATGAGGTAATGAGACTGGTTCATGTGGTTCTTAAAGCTCTCCAAATTCTAATACGGATTACAAAGCAGTCATTATATGACATTCTGCACTGCATTATTATGATCTATTAATCTGAATGTATCTTTTCTCCCCTGTTTGATTATATGAGTTAGAATCTGAGCTCCACCACTAATTATCTCTTGACCTTGGGCAAATTTTCAGACTCATTTTTCTCATTTGGTGGCTTTGAGGACTAAAATGAATACACCACACACACACACACACACACACACACACACACACACCCTCATCATAGAAGAGTGCCATCATATACAGTAAGCCCTCTATATGTGTTTGCTATTGTTGTACACTGCTTAGGGAAAAGGACAATGTAAGTTGATAGTTTTTCAGTGAGTGCCTGTCTGATAAAGAAATTGATTTCTCTAAGTAACTAATCCAATTAATAACAGAGGCTAATAGCTCATAGACTAAAAGTCTACAACAACTCACTTCTTAGGAAAATGAATTGACTTAACTCAGCAGCACTAACGAATTCAGTATTTGCTTAGGGAATGCCTCTTAAATATATTGACAAGCTTCTTGTTTTCATGACTATGTTTCATCTTCTGAAGAGCCCAGCATTCTGAGACTTACCAGCCATGTCTGACTACTTGGTCTGACCTGATAGCATGTGAGCCCTGTGACTTGGGTCCCTGTCCCAAGATAGGCCAATCACAGTGCTGCCATGGGATTCTTGGAGCCAGGACCAAGTAAGAAAGCCACTACTTGAGGGTTTACTGTAGGATGGGGAGCACAGACTGTATTTATAATCTTGTCTTCTGCGACCTAGACCTAAAATAGAGGGAATCTTTATATATAAAAAAGAGAGAAAGTGATTCGAATGTAAAGAGAATTAGAGATAAAAGAAAAACAAAGTCAATTCTGAGAGCAACCAAATTTCTGATCCCAGGTGTCCTGAGACCTGGTCATATTTGTATGCATGGCTTCTATGAGAACATGCAGTTTTCTTAAAATAAGTTTCCCTTTTGTTTAATTTAGCTAGTTTTAGTTTCTTCCACTTGCACCTAATTTCTCCCAAATGATACATTCGTGCAAGGCAGCTGAGGTCGTCGTTCATTTAGGTGTAATCGTAATGATACTCAGAACTCTACTGTGCTGAGATTTTAAAATGACAAGTAACAAAATACATACATGTATAATATTCATCTCAGATATAATAACCAAGAATGTTCATTTTTCAAAGAAAAAAACACTTCCAGAAAATACAGGAGATCAAAGTCTGAATCGAATCCAGTGCCCACTACAGCAGGAAGAGGAATTAATAAAAGAGACTGTTTTAACCCAGGCAGAACCAGGCTCATTCACCCCTTCAGCTCTGAGGTTCTGGTTTTAGCATTAGGAGAAAGGATCTCATCCTTCAATGAATTCTCTAAATTCAAGGCCAGTCCCATCACACTAAAGCAGACAGACTGTAATAAACAACCTTGATCTAAAAGGGAGAGAGAAGAACTCTAAGAGAAGTGGTGAATAAAAATGGCACAGCTTCTTCGAAGGTGTTCTTGAGATGTCATAAGCCATATTCCTACTTTCTCAACAATGCAATCAGAAGACAAATCTGCAGGAACCTACAGAGAGGGATGAGGAAGCTCTGCGGGCCCAGCTTGGAGTTGCTCCAAGAGTGGCAGTGAGTCATCCCTCAAAGTGCCCAACGTTGCACTGTTTTCTTCTTTGTCTAGAACAGTGTTAGATACTGCCTTCAGACACTTCCTAGAACTGGCAAACCATAGTCTGGTTTAATGGTTTACCCCCTTATCTCCAAAGAAAATTTACCAAAAATAATCAGGAAGGTTGGCCACACAGGTCATGGTTATAATTAATGTCACGGCTGGCAAAGATCTGGCTTTGGACTCCAGTTTCTAAAGGAAAATCAGGGCATCTCATCTGTTCCATCTCCTGATTTATCTGTTCCATCTCCCTGTCCCAACCCATTGAAGATCTGAGCCTTAAGCCACAGTGCAGAGGGTAACTTTCAAGGAAATGCGAAGTAGAAAGCTTTGGCCTCTAAGTCAAGATCTTGTCAATCTCACAGCCTGCAAATGACTATTTTGCAATATTAGCCTTTCAGCTTCCATTATGATAAACATCCCTAGCTCATTTATTCCCTCTTTTTGGATCACTGCCTTCACAAGTTTCACTTTAATTGATTTCTTTTAATTGCCCTCTGTAGTGTGTGAAAGTGTAAACTTTCCCAGAGAGAGAGAGAGAGAGAGAGAGAGAGAGAGAGAGAGAGAGAGAGAGAGCTGTGTGAAGCAAACATCAGAATAGAGATAGAGAGAGGGAGAGGAGGTGTTTGCAGTGGGAACTCTCCTTAACGTGGTGACCTCCCACACCAAAGATATATTTGCTTATCTCAATCAGTTAGAAAAAAATTTCACCACGAGACCCTCTTTATATTCCTGTTGAAGAAAGTAATGTAAGAAGTGGTTTGCAAGCTAAATGCATGTGAATGGGTGGGTATAGTCATGTTTTCTATTCACTCATCCTATGATAGTCTTCTTATTTAACTGATGAATCCTTCAGGGAAGAGGCTGTGAAAAGAGTTTAGGAATGTTTCAGTATTATCACTATAATTCCAACCTAGCATTATTAAGTCTCTAGATCTAAAATTAAGGCTGAAGCCCCAGCTCTATCGAATACCATTTATATGATCATGAATAAGTCTCTGAATCTCTTTAGCTCTACTCTCCTCACTTAAAAAAAAAGACAAGAGAGAATTTATTCACACCTAAAAGACCACCTCTGTGTTCATTTGATATTGCAATGAGCAATTATAACTCAACATGATGGTTGTAATAAATGAGTTTGAATAAAATTCTGTGGCCTGTGAAGAAGGAGCAAAGGATTCTGTCAGGAGGAGTTGAGCTGGGCTGCTCAGGGAAGACAAATTGGAACTTGGAAGGCCCATTAAGTCAACCATGTAAAGGGACCAGCGTGAGAAAGGGCAGCAAACTGCCAAAGCCAAGTGAGTTTGGAGAAGGAGACCTAGGAGGTGGGAAGAACCACGGGAGCAGACACTGGAGGGCTCAGGTTACGCACATTTGGAATCAAATAAGAAATTGCATGGGGAAGCATTTTCTAAACTGCAACATGAATGTGAATGTCAGCCATTAACTATGACTTCTTTTCTTCCCGAATCTCCATAAGTGCTGCTGAGAATGCCACGTTCCCCCATCACATTTTCACAAAGTTGTGCTCTGAAGCCTTCAGACCTGAACTCGAACCTGGACTCCATGTTCTCACATTATGACCCATCGTCACAGCACCTTGATTTCGCTATCCCAAAGCTGAGAATAGTCATACCTACTCTGCAATATCCTTATGAAAATTAGAGATAATTTATACAGAATGCCAGCATGTCCAGGTGGTCAATAAATGGTAGCTATTAATACATTTTTATTAGATATAATGCATCTGAAGTGCCAAGATCAATGTCTGGCATAGAGGAGATGTAATAAATCCTGTCACTTACTTTGGAGATGACAAGGGCAGTTTCTTGCTTAGCATTATCTGAGAAGGGTTCAGGATTCTATCTCCTCCAGCAATAATCCCCATCTGAAATCCCCACTCTCATTTGGTGAGTTACAGGAAAGCTCCTAAAGTAAGTTTTTAGGCAAAATACTTCTATGATCCAAATATGTTTCAGAAACACACACACACACACACACACGCACACACATGCATGCATATACAAACAGCACCTGCTATGAAGCATTTTCCAAACATATTTAACCATAGAACACTTTTTTTTCTGCAGACCCAATCTCAGTTGGGAGAAGGCAGAATAGGGCTTTATCTGCAAAAAGCCTCTGTTACCACTTAGACATCTTGTCCAAGAGGAGATAACAATAGTGGAAGAGATAAAAATATCTACAATTCAGTGTCATCTGTATGTGAGAATCTCATTTAATTTATGTTCATTAAGGTCTTAAGATAATGAGAGCCACTCTTATATAATGCTGCGTACGTTGCCCTGGGAGCTATTCCAAGAGCTTTACATAATCCCTCAATTCTTAAGAGAATCCTCTGAGGTAGGTGCCTTTATTATCACCATATCAAAGGTGAAGAAAGACTTGAACACAGAGAGCGGTAAGTGATCTTCCAAAGGTGACAACAATCCAAGCAGCTAAACCTGTGGAGCCCAGGCAGTGTGCTTCCAGAGTCCTGACCAGGCACACAGCGTTTGTCCATCCCTCAGGGATCCTTCCTGGGCAGGAGAATGAATCCATATGGAAAGACAAAAGAGAGACATGTCACAGAGAAACAGGAAGATGCTCACAAAAACAACTGGATGAATACTGATCATCCTCTGAGACTCTTCCAAACAAACTCCTAGGCAAACCTAAGACAGGATATATAACTATTTCTGGATAGTTGGCTATTATGTGGTAGAGAGTTCAGGGCCCACAGTGGACCAGTCTCATCCACAGAGGGCCCTGGGCAAGTAACAAAGGAAGATTTATTAGGTAGCCCCCCAAAAAGAATTTCCTTTTCCTGCCTGAACTCAACTCCTAGTTTGAGATGGATCATCTTGAAACCATTCTAGCTATAAAACCATCGTAGCTATGAAACCAGTCTCAGCAGATAGTCTCTTACAAGATGAGCCCCAAACCTTTCCTAAATTAAGAACTAAACTTTCCCAGGTAGCAGGGTTCACCTGCTGCTCATTGTCCTTGTGTAAGCACTTGGCTAAGCCGATTTTAGTTCCACTTTGCTTAATATTTTTACATTTGGCAAATGAGTTTATATGGCTCCTTCACCAGATTTACAAAGCCGCAGATTCAGTTCTCTGTGTGGCTAAAATATTTTAGACCACAAAGGTCAGTGGGGTTGGAGCCTGGTGGAGTATGTTATTGATGCTGACAGCACCTACAGATGCCTTTGTTTTTCCTCCCACGGGCAGCAGTTACACCAATCTAACAAAGAGGACTTTATTACTTTTCCAGCAAGCTCGCTTGTCTTCTCAGAGAAGAAAGGATTTATAGGCGCTTGAGAGCCCCCTTGCCCTAAGATTCTCCCTACCATCGCTCAGCAGGTGTCAGCGCTCTGAAACCAAAAGGACATCAGCTCAGGTAACAGACGCTCAGCCTGGAGGCCTCCACACCTTCCCCTGAAATTATAAAACCTCATTATGACCCATCCAGATGACAAATTATTACATAAATACAAGAAGGAATTAATGAAAAACCAAACAACGTGAACATAGAAGACAATGTTATGGTGTAAGAAAATGTAAGATAGCAAAATTCAGAACGGTCATACACTTCCAATACAACTCTGCAACAGCATTTGTGCAAGTGAAACCATATAGGCAGCATAATAGGAACATGACAGGCATCATCGGGGGAAAATCCATTATGTGCTAGCATGTTAGGTAAAGATTTTTTAAAATTATTTTATGGGTTTTTTTAAATTTATTAATTTCACAACATTGTCTAAAGTTTTGAACATCACTCACACTATCCATGATAGCTTTTGTAAAGGAGGGAAGTTAACTGCCAATGAGAACTTATGAGATGTTGAGGGATGTACATGTTGAGGGATCACAATTAATCCCCACAACAAAATTACACGTGGTAGACGCCATTGCCTCCTTATTTCAGGTAACACAAAGCAACTTGCTAGAAGAAAACTGCAATAGACCAAGTTGTATTTCCACATCTTTACTCCATCACTAATGAGGGAACGCCAACCTTTGACTTGTAAATTGGCAGTGCCCCTTAGATTCTGGTTTTAGAGAGGTGACATGTTTTGGCTGTTGGGTTGTTAGCAGCTCAGAATGTGCTTTTGCAGTAGGACTTGCTTTCTTGTCTCTTTGCCATCACAAGTCTACTACTTCTCTGGTCCCAAAAGGACATATGAAACAGAACCACCTTAACTGAGTCAGGTCTAGATCTGTCTACACACCCAACCCTCAGTCTTTCTGTCCCACAAACACATGTGCTAAACTAATCCTTACTGTGTTTGGAGAGAGGCTCAGTTTTAATTTTTTTAATCTTTTTTTTTAAAGAGAGAGAGAGAGAGAAAGAGAGAGAGAGAATTTTTTTAATATTTATTTTTCAGTTTTTTGATGGGCACAACATCTTTGTATGTGGTGCTGAGGATCGAACCCAGGCCACATACAAGCCAGGCAAGCGTGCTACCGTTTGAGCCACATCCCCAGCCCTCAGTTTTAACTTTTAATGGACACTTGTAATTGTTTATATATAGCATACAGTGTAATATTTCAATACATGTATCCATTGCATAATTTAAATCATGCTAATTAGTATATTTATCACCTAAAACATTTAGCACGTCCTCGTGGTAAGGATATTCAAAATCCACCCCTCTAGCTATTTTGAAGCACACAGTGAGTAGTTGTTGATAATTGTTGATCTTCTGTGTAATACTAGAACTTGTTATCCTGTACCATATTACCACAGAGTCTGAAACTTTTTCAAATTCACACTTGATATATGGGAAGTTGTGCTGAACTAAATAGGATATTGAACAAGTTAACTTTTTATCATCCTTTCCCTTTTCCCACTTATAATCTCCCATGCCTAAATATCCAAATTAGGCTGGTCCATATGCTTCAAATGACAATAAATTTATTAAGCCTATTCCAATATGATTTTGTCTGGGACTTCGGAAGTTGGATTCAGTGTGGTCAAGAAAAAATTTTACAAAGTAATGTTCACAATCAGATAAACAGAATCATAGCTGTTACAGATCTTATCAGGGAGAAAGTAAATAGAAAAAATTGCTAATAAATTGTTGTACCTCCAAACAATGGAATATCATCCCTCTATTTTATACATAAAAACCTAAATATGTCTATTTGCTTGTTTTTGCATAATCATAAAGCAAAGCACAGAAGAATATACACTACACTGTTGGGCTAATTAGCTTGGGGAGGGAGCACAGCTGTCCCGTGTGGAGAGCCAGCTTAACCTGCCCACAGCCATGTTGGGCCGTAACTACCATGATTGCCCCAAATAAGTCTGGTCTGTTTTCTCCACATAGTCTCTCAACATACTGTGAATAAACAGAACCAATAGAGTGATATGTGAAGCTTTTCAACTGCACCCTGGTGCCATTGGTGCCGGGAATATGGCTCGCATCCTTAATATTACCTTCAGATAAATTGGGTACATTCTAGCTGAGAAGATCACTTCTGTCCTGACCACTCTATAAAGCCCCCCACTCTGACCCAAATCGTGAAGATTTGCTGGTTTTGCTGCCACCCTTGACTATCGTTCTGTCAATAAGTCCCCAACAAATTGCACTCTACACATTTCTGAATCTGTCTCTTTCTTTGGTCTCAAGATATCTTGCAGACAATTCTCAGACACTGGAACTGGCTTTTCACATGGGTGAAAGGTTATCAGCATTTACTTTATACACCTTCAGATTTTTTCACTTGTTTCAAAATCGTATATCATTTTTCAGCCATTATTTTCATGAATGCTTTTTTTCTACTCCTTTCTTTTCCTTCTTCTCCTCCCCTCCTCCTTCTCCCCTAACTCCTCCTTTTTCTTCTGATACCGCTATGTTAATATTCTTGATGGTTTCTCATATTTTTTCTGGGATTATGTTCGTTTTTTTATCCTTTTTTTTCTCTCTACTGTTCATCTTACATAAGCTCTATTGACCTATCTTCATTTTTGCTAATTCTTTTTTTTTCTGCCATTTCAAATTGAGCCCCTCTGGTAAAAATTTCACTTCAGTTATGCACTTTTCAACCCCGGAATTTCCAGTTGAATCTGTATTCCAATTTCTATTTCTTTATCAATACCTTCTATTTGATACACATTGTCCTCTTGCCTTCTTTTATTTTTTTAATCATGGTTTCCTTTAATTCTATGGATAATCTCTGCATTCCCAGTTACTTTGGGGGCTTAGGCAGGAGGACTATTTAGATCCAGGAGTTTGGAACCAACCTGAACAACATAGCGAGATCCTGTCTTTAAAAAAAAGGTCCTTTGGCTACAATGTCTATTTCAAAGTCTTTGCTGTTAAATATGACATCTGCTCATTCTCATAAGCAGTTTTTATTGCCTTCTGTTTTATTCCAGTGTATGGGTCATACTTTGCTGTTTCTCCACATACCTCTCGTTGGAACCAGGACATTTTAGAACCATGGTCAAGGATGGCAGCAAAACTGTAGCAGCTCTGGGTACTGATATCCCCCTCCATAGCATGTTTTTAGCATCTGCTTGTCCATTGTTTTGTGGCCAACTGGATTTTACTGAATCTATCCCTCCTCTCCCTACCTCCCAAGCCAGTTTTAAGCCTCTGATGTTGGTCCTCTGGGAAGTGCAGTTTTGGATATGTCCACCTGTCACCCTAGGATGACAGGAGTTCTCTTTCTTTCCCTGACGTCTCCCAGCTGTTCAGCTCTACTAGTTGCTTGCTGATTGTTCTATTATCTTCAACAACTCCCCAAAGCATATATTGCTTTATAACTAATCCAATCCAACTCTGATTCCTTGGGGGGAAACAATTGCTGAGGTTCATGTTAGAGATCATTCTGACCCCAGAGGGCTCAGAATATCTGTTACTCATTCCCCAGTTCTCTTCTGCAAACTAGCTGCTCAACAGGGTAGGCTATATCATCATGAAATTTAGGAATCAATTTCCTTTCACCACAACCTCCACTCTACTTGGGAGGATCCGTAGGTTTGAACTTCACATTCCTTTGCAAATGAAGTCAGTTGCTTTGGAGAGAGATTAGGAATTGTCTATTTTAAGGAAGGCCTGTTGCTCTCCCAGGCAAAATCTCCAGGACACAGCTGTGGGGCATGAGTTGAGGGCATGACAAGCATCTCTGCTCTAGAAACAGAGTACTTGATGAAGCAGGGGGAAGTAGACTGAGGTCACAAGGAGCCACCACCTTACAAGCTGGGGCAAGAGTGACTATGACCCCAGCATGCTCCGCCCGCCCTGTGCCACAGTGCAGACTGAGCAGAAGGGAGCCCTCAGCCCTCACCACTGGTTGTCTGGGACCCTAACAGGCAGATAGGGACAATATAAGAAATGCTGATGGCCTGCTCCCCTCAGGAGGAAAGTCCTGACTGGGAGCTTGAGAGTACACAAGAAAACTTGTGCCCAACCTGGATAAAGGGGGAAGGGATCATTATGGAGCACAGTGGATTCTTAGGGCAGTGAAAATACTCTGTGTGGTATTATAATGGCAGATATACAGATTATGTAGTTGTCAAACCCATAGAATGTGCAATATCCAGAACAAACCTTAAGACAAATTATGGTCTTTGGGTGATAATAATGTATCAGTGTAGGTTCATTGATGTGCCACTCTGGTCGGGGAGGTTGATAACAGAGGAAGCTGTTGCCCCCATATATGGGGGCAAGGTGCATAGGGGAAAATCTCTACACCTTTCACTCAGTTTTGCTCTGACTCTAAAGTTGTCCTAAAAGAAAATAAATCTTAAAAAAAGAAAAAATAGTGTCTTCCTAATAGCTCAGGAGAGATGCCTCAATGTATATGAGCTGAAATATAAATGCAAGTTAAAATCCTATTGAAATATCATAACATCCCTATCAAATAGTGAACATGTGAAAGAGAAGCAAGATCAGGTGTTGGAAAGGATGTGGAGCAATTAGAATTGCTGGTGAGAGCATCAACTGATACAACCACTTTGGAAGAGTGTTTGGCAATATCTGTTAAACCCGAAGGCAGGCTAATTCTAAAATCCAGCAATTCCTCTCTTTAAATATGTACCCCAGGGAAATGCATATGCTTATTCACCAGAAGACCTGTACCAGAATGTTCATAGGGCACCACTTGCAAAAGTTAGAAATGAGCCAAAACCCACTGCTCCCCAGGAAGCAGCACTAGAGTACAGGCCATTTATTAAGAGAGCCCTCAGGACTGTACCAATAGGGGAGGAGGGAAGAAGGATTGGATAGAGAGAAGTCTGCAGTGCAGTTCACACAAGAGTTCAGTCAACCCTACAAGGAGCCCTGAGACTAGGATAGCTCTTCAGAGTGGTCCCAAGTTGGGGCAAGGGAACCGGGCCTTCATGTTTCCATATATCACTAGCTCTAGATATGGTCCACCCAGCACAGGTGTGCAGCCCTGGACAAGCCAGCTCTCTTTGGCCAACAGAGCAGGGGAATTTGTCCTTCAGTCCTGAATTAGGATGCTAGGTAGAGCAAACAGTAACATGGATAAATAAAGTGAAGTATATTCACCCAATAAACAAATCAAGGTAAACTCCGACAAGTTAATCCAGTATAATAATGAGAATAAGCAAACAACAGCCATACATACTGATAAGGATGTGAAGCCAGACCCAAAGGGAGAACATATGGTAGGCTTCCATATGTATAAAGCTCAAAAATAGAGCAAGTCTGTGACGAGCAGAGTGTCTTCCCTGGAAGGGGTTGGAAGTGGGAGGGACCCCAGGGAGAAGTGCTAATATCCCATTTTGATCTGAGCTCTGGGGACCCCAGGGTGACCCCTGATGGAAAGTCTTTGAGCTGCATGCATGTAACTCTACACTCTTCTGCATATATTTATACTTCAATTAAAGGTTTTTAAAAATGGAAGAAGGGGGTTCGGTTGAGGGGGGAAAGATGGAGCAATTGAGAAAGAGGGAAAGGCAGTGAATTCACCAAAAGCCCTATAACATGTACGTGAGAAATTGTTTGGATTTTGTAGCCTGAAGGAAAGAAAAAAATTCATTTGCTTCCTTCCTCTGCTCCATTAGATATCTCAGGGCTAAGTCTGTGCTGAAGGAGAAAGGAAAGTGTAAAAGAACCAGAGTGGCCATGGGGACCCTTCATCCTCATCTTCCTTCCTCTGTTCTCTGTCTGCAAAGCTTTGGGGAGCTTGAGGGCCCTGCAGACCTGGGAGAGAGATGGCAGGTGCAGGTCTCAGAAGGGAGAAGGACGAGAATCTCCCCACGGCCCCACGCATCCACCCCAGTTCAACAGGTAGCTCCCATTAGAGGGAGGTTTTGTTTATGTGGCACAGAGACCTCAACAATGCCAGCTCAATCAAATGTCATCCTGTAGAGCCAGGGGGCCCCAGTTTTCATTAGAACTGTTTCATTAAGTTGTGGCTCCTTTAATCTGGTTTTACTAAACATAACTCTGCTTTGTTGGACCAAAAAAAATGCATCTGGAGTACAAAATCTTAAAAGAGAATGTGCCCAGATGGTAGAGGTATTTAAGGAAATCAGTTTTCCAATTTGGGAATGTGTAACCCCCTCTGATTTCATTTGCATGATTTTCCAACCCCCCCCCACCCCTATTTTAGCCTTACACACTGTTCAAGTAACTGGAGAGTTGTGTAGCGTAGTCATGGTAACCCCAAAGCCTCACTATGCTACACATACACACACACACACACACACACACACACATACACACACACACATTCACTCACAACTCAAACTGTAATAATCATTTCTATCCTGAAAATAAGCTTTAAATAACAAATACAAAGTTGTATGAACCTCCACATGTTGTGTTTTTGTCACTGTGTCTAATTACTATTCACACCAAAGGTAAAAAACGCAAATGGGATTTGATGGCAGATTGCTTGTGGTTGAGGACTTCCTTCTTAATAGAGAGTGGGGAATTCGTGTGTTTCCCTATGCTAAAGGGAAAGCAGAAACTGAAGGTGTTTTAAAAGAGGTGCTCCTTCCTGATTGTTTTCACTTTCTTTGCAGTAATAACGATTCTTGGCTAATAATGTTGGTTCTTAAGGCAGGTAATTAGTGCTTCCAACACAGTAATTGAATTTCCTGAAAGCAAAGACCTGCATTCTACAATCCTGGTCCCTTTTATTTGACCAAAAACTGAATCTCAAAGACAGGAGGTAAGAATTCCCTTGTGTGTGCCATGTTCAGTCACACCTGGGTTGGGGTGGCCAGTTGCCAAGAGACCAGTTTCAGGGGAACATTAGCACACAGCTCCACATTTAGGGACAGCAGACCAAGTCCGTGGGCAGATCTACAAACCTTGTCTTAATGCTCTCGAAGCAGGAAATCTTTGGTGTGCAGGAGTGTGCGGGATTTTAAATCTCAAAGCCTGCATTTTATATCAAATGACCTCTGAGAGCACAAGAACTCCTCAAAAAGGAGTGTCCTTAATGAGGGAGATTCCTGCCCTGAGCATTTACCACCCTCCAAAGCAGAGCAAAAGATGGGGAATACACGGTGCCCAGCCGCTTGTGCAATTTGCTCACCGTATGCTCCCTACAGTGATGCGGTGAGTTTGAGATGCCCTCCAGGGAGGCAAGTCCCACCTCTCTTCAGTAAAACTATTGTTTTTCTATTGTTTTTCTAGTCTGCCTTACTCAGAGTAAAGATCAAGATGAAAGTTTATGTTAGTATGATTTCTTAGGGAGGGTGATTCTAGGAACCAGGAAATATAGAGGACATGGATACTAGGAAGAAAAACCAGTTCCAGAATGCACATGCATTACCAACCAGCCCTCACTCTGGGGTCACTGCCCTGCAGAGAATCGCCTGAGAAGTCATGAAGTGTGCTCTGAAACACCTGCCCAGGTAAGAAAGAGGAAGGTGTGTATCCACAGACTCTTGTCTTCCGTTGGTCTGGGTTTTAAACTCCCATCCATTTCACATGTTTGAGGGCTGAGCAATCCTCTGGATGTACCGTGCTGTGGTTCACCAACACCCAAGGCAGGAAGCAAGGGGTCCACGCTGAAGGAGCTTGTCAAAGCCTGTGTGAATTGGTTACCACAGCAGCAGCCACTGAAGTGCAGGCAGACTTGAAATACAAGCAGAGTTGAGGTGATACCCAGGAGGCATCCACTACACCCAAAGAACAGTAGCTATGCATCGGGACCCCATGTGGGTAGACACTGTCCTGGAATCCTTGGTCGTTTCTTACATAGGGAGTAGTAAGGATCTGACTGTCCAGTTCTGACCAGCAATGCAATTTCCCATTTCCTTCTGCAGAATCTTCTCCAACCATTGCTCTGTGCATGTGTGTTAGTCAGCTTTTTGTCGCTGTGACCAAAATACCTGGCAAGAACAACTTAGAAGAGGAAACATTTATTTTGGACTCAGGATTTCAAAAATCTCAATCCATGGTTGGCTGACTCTATTGCTCTAAGCCTGAGGCGAGATGGGACAGAGTGGCAGAAGAGTGTGGAACTTGAAAGCTGCTCAGCTCATGGCAGCCATAAAGCAGCAAGAGCAAGGATCCAGGGACAAGATATAGCCCCCAAAGACTCACCCCCAGTGACCCACTTCCTCCAGTCACGCCCCACCTACCTATAGTTACCACCCAGTAGTCCATTCAAATGATTAATCCATCAAGTGGATTAATCCACTGATGAGGTTACAGATCTCATCAACCGATATTTTCCTAACAGCCCCACCTATGAACCTTGGTGCATTGGGGAATCATACTTCCAAACCGTGAGCTTTGTGGGAGTGGACAATTCCAAATCCAAACTATAACCGTTTGATTTACTTCCATCTGAAACTCTGCCTCCTCAGACATTCTGTCTCCCTCTGACCTACTGTAATGCGTGGTGCTGCCCCAGGTTCCTCTGAAGGAATCAGAGTCACCAAACAGTCCCCTACACCTAGAATGTCTCAGGGTGACCTCTTTCTTGCCTTTGCAGGCACCACTCGCCGTCCCCTCCTGGTGTAGCCTTGTTGGATGTTCTGGCTCTTTCACCTTCTGCCTTCTTCTGTCTTTGCCACTTAAGTCGGTCTCCCTCTCCACCTCCCCCCTCTCTTTTCTTCTCTTATCATCTTTCCTTTAGGCTTCACTTCCCTGAAGGAAATCCTATATGCAGTGTAAATTAGATTTGAGAATTTGATGCAAATGTATTATTGATTTTTTAAGCAAGATTATGTAAATTGCCGACCATCTATGATTCCTGCTCGCTGAAATTCTTGTAAGAAAATTATGAAATTGAAGTTCTTTAATATAGGGCAACCTGAAGTAAATATATAATGACCGAACCATGGAGGCGAGAGTCTATAAACAATTCTCTTCGTGTGTCGGATGTAACATTCAGATTCAATGAAACCTTGACTTCGCTATGGTGGGCACTATCTAATCTCTGCTCAACTTCACTCAGGCTCCCTACATCTCTTTTCCATGCAAGAAACTCCAGTTTCCTTCAATCACTCTTTACGTGCTTTAGGCCTGTGACTGTTTCTTGTGCATTTCTGGGTCTCCTATAAACTGGGCCACATTTACAGTCATCGCTGTGTTTCTTAGGAGACTATCCAGGATAAAAATATCCTAAGTGAAAAATGCATTTAATACGCCTAACCTACTGAACATCATGGCTGACCAGGAGCTGCGGCTTGCTGCCAACACCTAGCATCACAAGAGAGTGATCATACTACTTATCAGCCTGGGAAAAGATCAGAATTCAAACTTCAAAGTAGGGTTACTTGTGAACAGGTGTTGCTTTGGCACTATCATAAAGTCCAAAAATTGTAAGTTGACCATCATAAGTTGAACTATTGTAAATCAAACCATCATAAGTTGGGAAGCAACTGTATAGAATTTCTGATCCCATTCAGAGTTTTGTGGGTTATTTACAAGGGATGCCACATGTTTACATATAAATGCTTTCCCCCATATTCTTCTGCCTCTTTGAACCCCACATCAATATCAGTGCCCCCCAGACACACACAGCTGTGGGAAGGTGGCCTTTCTCCACTCTCACTGTTGTCAAGCCTGCCTGTGGCTTCCTCTCACACTGTGGCCCAGCAACTGATTGATCTCTGCCATGAATCTGTCTTTCCCACCCTTCTTTCTCCAGATACTGGGCGCTTATTTGGTCTGTTTTTCACCCGCCAGAAAAGAATTCTACAAGAATGCTCTCCAGAAGGTCCATTTCAGAGAACACACTAAGACTCACCCAGATAATTTACAGTTCCCTCTCCCATGTGTCTTTTCTGAGCTCCTTTCACTGCATGCTCATCTTTAGCTATGGAACATTCTGGAAATGGCATGGCTTCTTCTGACCAGACTTAACATATCCTGACTCTTCCACTCTTCCACTACACTGTCTAGTGTCCTTTTCACTTGTTTGACTCTAGGGAGAATAAAACACGAAGTGCCTTCTCTCTTCACAGACTCAAAGCACAACAAAAAGGAAGAGGCAACTAATATTTATGACCATCAGATGGAAAAAGAGTCTCAGACGGGTCCCTCACTTGCCAGGATTTGAACCTTGGACTTTCTGACTTTCTAACTACAAATCAATTCCTCTCTCTCTCTCTCTCTCTCTCTCTCTCTCTCTCTCTCTCTCTCTCTCTCTCTCTCTCTCTCTCTCTCTCTCTCCAGGCTATTTCCTGCTCTTTCTGATTGCCTTCTTTCAGTCTTCACTGATTAGCTAAATGCAGTTTTTCATCACTACCTCGTTGGTATCTCAGCCAAGATCTTAATACAAAACTAAACTCCATTTTCTCTGAGGATGTTTAGTCCTAAGCCCACATTTCTCTGCACACTACACTTAAAGATCACCTATTACTCCCTCTGCAAAAGCTACTCATGGGCAATAAGCAAATTATATCCTGCCAAGCGTCTCACAATGAAATACAGCTGATATTGCATGCATTCTCCTTCTTGTATTCTACCAAGACTCACACAGGAAATTCTGTTTCTGCATTTTGCTTCATTTGCATTCCCAAGTGGATATTGTTCTCACTGTAGATGGTCAAACCCTACAGGGACCCTGCAGCTACTTTGTCTGCCTTTTTCTTTCCTAAAGATGAGGAAATGGAAATTAAGCAACTAACCCAAGATCCCAAAGCTTTCCTTTACATCACACAAGTTAGGGGTACAGCCAAGCACCAGAAGGCTCCAAAAGTAAGCTGGGTACACAATTGCCTTTGCATGAATCGGGTGTGTTGAAAAGATCCACTCGTGTGAGCTCAGCTCTTCAGTGGCTGCTGGTGTTTAATATAGTTAATGCCAGGAGCCTCTTCCCACATGCAGAAGAGTTCCGTATTTGAGCAGATGCCTTATGAATACACAAACCACCTCCATGTCCACATCCTTGATTACACTACATTGTCCTCACATACTCCCAGGCACATCCAGAGGTGGTTGGAAATTAATCAGCAACATTAGCCCTAACCCAGGTGAAGGAATGGTGAAGGATTGGTTAAATAAACCTGAGTTAAAAGAAAGATGGTTCTGGATATTTTCATACAGTTATGTCTAATAAATGATTGCTGAATCTACATCTCCCCACCATCACCCAAAGTCAAAAGGATGGTCTCGATTTCAGACCTGAGCCTATTATGTACCTAAAGGAAACACCAGGTCCTCCATCAAATGTCTTCTGGAACCACTTTCACATTTGGATACATCCTAAAGAGCAGAGAGGGAAATCCTAGGTGTATTAGAAAAGCTGAACCCTTCCACTGAGCAGAGACTGAGAGACTGGGCCAACCAACCTCAGAGCAGGCGCCCGTTTTGCATTCTCAAGGTATCTACTGCCCTCTAGTGTTGCTACAGGAATAAAGCAATAAGCATGCTTTACAATCTAAATCCAGCTTCACAGTTTTTTCTCAGCAGCTTTGGGTAGTACTAGAGGAGGAAACTGCCCTGGGGTTGACTCCAGGCTCCCAAGTTGCCCGTTCAGCTAATGCACGCTGAAACAGCCGTATTTGTTAAAATACTGAAAGGCTTCCTAGCTAGTTAGCAAAGGATGCCACCCTCAGCCCCCTGAGGACCAACACCAACTCCTCAGAACAAGGCCCTCCTCTGAGCCACCCCAAACCTCTCCACCATTCACTAAAGTTTTAAAGGTCAGAAAAACAGGAGATTCGAGATCCTTGCCCAAAGCTACAGCTGCAATGTGTTAGCTCAGCCTTTGAAGCAATCCAGTTGAATCAGTCGTTTCGAAAATTGATGTTTTTATTTTTCTTTTGCATTCACCCAGTGTGCTCATTCACCTGCCCCCCTCTTCATTTACTGATGCCTAGGTGCCAAGCACTGTGTTAGTCACAATGCCTAGGAAAATGCCTATGACTGTCACATCAGCTCACCATCTTGTAGACTACTCTACAATACAGATGGCATCTGATACTGGCCTGGTGGCACAGAAGCATCTGCAGCTAATGACCAACCTATGCTCAGGCTTCTCTGGGATAAGGTCAGTGGGGTTTTATTACCATATTCACCACCTGGTGATGAGCATAATAGTCTCACCTCTCTTAATAGCTATTTGTTCTTTGGTTAGTTACTTTATCTATGTTTCAGTTTCTCCATTTCTAAAGAGAGGAAAATAGCACTTACATCATTGTTTACTTCATCATAGTCCTTGTTGTGTATGATAAGTGAGTTTTCAGTAAGTGTTTGATAATCTCTGGATCACAATGACTCAAGATGAAAAATGTATTTGTCCATTACCAAATCAAATATGTCTACTACTTTAACATAGCAAAGAACAAAAAAGTGTAGATCATAGGAACATTTCTACTTTCCAGAGACAATCAAAGGGAGAAGGAATCCAGAGCATTAAAAAACATGATGAGAAGTCAAGCATGCTTCTGGTTGCACCTACAGCATCAGCTTCAGAATTCCCTAGCTGCATTCACAGCATGTGGCATATTTATAGAGCAATGTGAAGAGCTCTAGATGGACTTATGGTAAAAACTGTCCAGTTAGCTGTCACATCATTGTGAACTGGTTAATGGGTCCCTTTGCCCGTCACTTGCAGACTTCATCATGACACATAGCATGAGGCTCTGTGTCCCCCTCTTGGCCATGGAAATCACAGGTCTGATAAGTAAGCATGACACAGACTAAAGTAAAACTGACAGTTTTAATCATGTCAACCTGAAGGTGCTTTACAGGAAGATGGCAGGCTTCCAAAGAAACTTCTCCGTCCTCAGCTGGCTGTGAGTCAGCACCTCTCAATGACAGCAAGTGTGTCACATGCCTTCTGTACCTACAAATTATTCTCTTCCTGCTTCACAGGTCCATATACCTCCAGATACCTGGACACCTGTAGAGACTTGTAGATACCAGGCACCACTGTTGCCTTAGTTCAAAGGCAATATCCACAGGAGTGAATTTCTGTAGTGGACACTGGTACTTAACAGCTCACCAAGGTAATGACAGGCTGGAAGTAATGTCCCACCTACTTGAAGGAGGAAGAAGATGGTTGCTTTTGTAGCAGTTGCTAAACAGATGATTCAAAACCACTGGCCAGACACTCAGGGATACCCAAGAATAGTCACTGCTATGGTTTGGATAGGGTTTTTCCCTGCCAAGTCACTATGTGACTTCTCTCACATGTGCTTCCACCCTATGTTCCTATCTGCCATGTTGTGGTACAATCAAGGGTCCCTCACTGGATACCTATACCACGCTGTTTGAACTTTTCAGCCACCGAACCCTCTTTTGTTTATATATTACCTGATATTAGGCAATCTGTTATAGCAATGTAAAACAGACTTAGACAGTCACCCATATCTGGGCATTTTTTTTCTCTTCCCAAAATGGCACATCTCTAGGACCACCTCCTACCACAAAGAATGAAACCTGTTAATCTTTCAAATTTGCTTATGAGAGCCCAAAGATTAATTTGAACTTTCCAAGTTTAGGCTATTAGTTTGAAATAGAAAAGGGGGAAAAAAGATTCACAAACAGGAATACTGTGGATAGACTTTTTAAAAACTATATAAACTTAAAAAAAAACCTTCTAATACCTCAATCTGTTTTATTTATGTTACCCATCACATCATGAACAGAGAAATAACAATAGAAGATATGGTTGCTCTCTTCATCTGATAGGGCCAGGGCCTTCAGGATTCAGATGGACCAAAAAGGTGGAACACAATCTCATGCAAAATAGTAACCTCACATACCTTCATTCCTGAAGGCTGAAATGCATGTATTGGCCATTTTGATATTTTACTCCTTTGAAATATAGCAAAATTGGCAATTTGCATTGAACTACTCAGTAAATATTTTGAACTTATTTAAGATATCTTTTACATCTTAGGTAAAAATAGTCCAAACCGGCTTATATGTTAAAAATAATAATGATTTTTGAGAGACCCACAGAGAGAGAATAAGTTATGCCTTTATTTCTATTTTTTATATCATAAATACCTTCATATACTTCCACAGAATGTAATTTTAAAATGTGCTTCCTTTCAAAATCATTTATTAAGCTTACCAGATGAGCATCTATATATTCAGGGCTACCTCTAAAATGACTCTCTTTTCTAGCTTATTTATCACAGCTTAGGAATGTGCTATCAAAATTTTTGCACATTTTGAACTCATAATAAGGTTGCTATTTCCACTGTAAATTATGTAAACACAGGTTTCTGAAAAGTATCCTTCTTAAAACCATTAGTACCTGTGCTTCTGGTAAATGTAATCACAAAATACATTTAAAGAAGTATACTTTTATCACTTTGAGTATTTGGAGGGGTCTATAGAATTGTTTTGGTAATTCTTGGGGGGAAATTCTTCAACAGATAAAGAGTCATAACTGGTTCATCAAGTGCTTACTGGCTGTACTAGCTGTTTTTCTCCCTATTTTTAAGCAATTCCTTTGTGATATAGTTGAAAATCTAATTTTCCTGGAAATTGATTTTATTTATTTATTAATTGAAAAGTCAAAATTGCATATACTTGTGGTACACAACATGATGTTTTGGTGTACAGTCATTCACTTCATAAAAAAAATGGGCCACATGTAACATGGTGGCTCCAATACAATTATATCACCCTAGCCATTTTAGCTTGTATAAATATACCCCATGATGTCTGCACAACCATGAAACTGCCTAACTACACCTCTCTCAGAATGTGCCTCCATCCTGAAGCTGCACGTGACTGTAGGTATACACTGTGGAGTGGCTAAGTCAAGCCACTTAACATCCACAATACCTCACTACCTCTTTTCTTCTGTGGTGAGATGGGAAGATCTTTCTATAGCCTTTTTTTTTTTTTTTTTTTGTTCAGACTCTACTGAAATCATCACTAATGCCGATTTGGAGAAAGGTGAATTACTGAGGCTCTATTTTATTTGTAAGAGGTGAAGCTCGGGGTCCTCAATGGCTCCCTCTCCTGAGTGACAGTAACTGTGATTTAATAAAACTCCCTACCAGTGATTATCAAATGAGGCAACCTTTAGCAGAGGGCAGCTCTGAAAACCCATCTTTATGGTCTCTGAAATTTTAATATATTTTAAGCCTGTAGGATGAAAGGCAAATGGACAACTAAATGTGTGTTTCAAGGTGACATGACAGTGAGTCCTTGTTCTCCACTTAGGAACTGAACCTTCCAGAAGGTGTGGGAAGGACCTGCTAAACAAATCCCCCACCCAACCTCTAGATAGTGCTGACTCCTAACAACTTTCATTTTTCCACTGTGGCTAGCTCTAGTCTGGTTCATTTCATCATCAATGCTTTGGGAATCTTGTGCTGCCACCAAAAGTCATGCACATGAATTCTCCGCCACGCCTCTGCAAATTAAACAAAATGGGCTTTCAGTATGCCTCAAATGCCAAGGCTCTATGTGATTGATTTCCCAACGGCTCTTAGGGCTGTGACTAAACATGACAGAGAGAGCCACAGTAGCACAATGTTTTGGACAGGGGGAAATCCACTTAGGTTTCTAGCACAGTGCAGGCCCTACGGAAGCCATTCTGTAAATCTGTGTAGAGCAAGGTACACGTGGAAGAATTTGTCCCACTCTGCCTTTCTCTAAAGGAGAATGCTATTCAAGAAACACTTCGAAGCAAGGGTCAGGCTCATCCCTAGCCATGCCTCAGTCACCCTGTGCTTCCTCAGATAGGGGAAAACTATTAGGATCAAAGAGTTCCATTATAAGGCCCAGTGAATTACAACATGCCACAGGCATATTTATCTACAAAAATCTATAAACATAGTTGCCACAAATATATTTGTCTCTGAAACTCACTACAAGGTAGATGTAGCCAAGACAGAGATCTCTGCACCCAGGTGGAAGGGCTCACACCCTCTGCTTAGTCTAGCAATAATTAGAGCCCTTTAGGCAGACATGGGCCCATAAGGACAAGGCCTGAGAGAAACCAAGTAGTCTCTAGGGAAGGAAATATTGTCCCTGACACTTCCAGTGATGTGCTGATGTCCTGCCACTAGCTGATAGGCTTCAAACTCTAATAAGATGGTTATCGTTTTTCACAGGCTGCTAGTTTTTGTGAGTTTCTGGTTGGGCTGACATTAAGTTATCAAGACAATGAAACTTAACCAACAAATCAGTATCACCTCTTGGCAGGTTGTCAGCGCTACTCAAGATGTGGATGTAAGCTGAACTCGTCCATGCCACCCGGGAGATTGTTAAAAACTCAAATTCTCAGACCCCACCCCAGATTTACTGAATCAGTGTCTCTGGTTTGAAACCCTGCCAGGTGATCCTGATGTATGCAATATTTCAGCATTTGTTCACCCATCCTTCCTCTTTTATAGTACCAAGATCCTCAATTCAGAGTTGTGTTGGCCACATTCCCAGTAAGTACCACATTTCCTTGCCTTCTCTTCAACAAAGGGAAGTCAAGGATATGCATGTGGAGAGCAGTTTTCATACAGACTGGCTCAGCTGAGGGGTGTCGCCCCTTGGTTCCTTGCCCTGCCTTCGGCTTCCTGCTTGAATTGTGGGTGTGAACAGCCGTCCCAGCCCATGAGGCTGCCTCAATGAAAGATCAAAAAGTCTGAAGGTAAAATGAGTGTATTCCCAACGATAAGCTCACAGGGCAACCATAACAGCCATGGCTGTCTTTTTTCCAAGTTCCCTTCACATGAGAGAAACAAACTAACTTATTATGAACTTACTATAAATTAGCTTATTGGGGTTTTCAGTTAATTAATTAATTTTGAGTTAATTCTTACAAATCCCAACTATTACATCAGTCTTATCTCAGTACAAATTCTGTCTAGAAAAACCAGATGTGCAGGTAGAAACGCCTTCCCAGGGCTACTGGAAGACTCACCTCCAATGTCCTGCATGCATTCCTGGCCTCTCTTCTTTCTTCCCTGACAAATTTTCTGCAAAATCCATTCCATAAAAACTGATTAAATCAATAGGAAATGAACAAATGCACTGTTTCCCTTACCTTCCCTTATCAAGATAAGAAACTGGCACATTCCTTCAGGAAAAGTGCCTGGAGAGGAGCCAGATTCAGAAGCCCACAGCTGTCTGGCAGGGCAGTAGGAATCCCCTTGCAAAAAAGAGGTGCATCCTGCCAGCTATACAGTCCCTGCACTTTGTGTTAAGACATATTTAATACCCATCATGCCTGCTCACTGTAAGTAGAATAAATCAGAGGGAAGGAATTGTGACCAGCGTTTTTACCCTAACCTCAGGCCATAGCAAGAGATGGGCACAGGAGTATTTGCGGACAGAGTGGATGAGTGAGTGAAAGAAGGAAGGAATGGCTAAGAAGATGGATAAATACTAACCTTTTCATGTTTACACTGATCCTTCACATCTTCTACCTTAAACAGCCCAGTGGATAGTCAACAATGGTCTCAGGAGTGGAGGGTAAGTGTTGGTCACATTGTCTCACTATAAAAAAAACTGTGGGAGGCTCTATAGTGAGACATCGGTGACTGGGGGGATTAGTTCAGAAACTAAGCAAGCAGCAGCATAGGACCTTGTAGCCCACTACTAGCCCACATCACATGTGGCCACAGTGTCTCCATTTCACCTCTCAAGTTCCCTATGCACAAATAAGAAAATGATTCAGCTAATTTAGGAGTACAGAAAAGACCTTAGTGCCTGGAAACAATCTCTAACCCCAGTTCTTAAAGATTTTATTAGTTATTTTTATTATTTTTTTTCATGAAGTAACATATACCAGGGAACTCTGGGAGTGGAGTTATTTATTACATGACCTCAAGGTAAGACGCTACAAACTTCACATATAGGCACACCTCTTTCACTAATTATTTTTAATAAAACAAAAGATCAAAAATCAACATCAGGAGATGTCACAATACAGTTGAGACTGTTAAAAGAAACTACTCCCAAACTGGGCATCATTAAATGCATCACGAACCATGAAGGGATTTGCTCAATGAAAGAACACATCGTCCCTCTGCCCCTCCGTGGATGCTGTCAGGAGTTTCTCAGGGTAAAACACAAAATGAAAAAGAAATGGATGGTCAGGAAAGCTGTGCATTATCCCCCAAGGTCCTGCCACGGAGACTATTTTTAAAGACACATTAATCTCAGCAGTACTGACAGCTTGTGAGAAGTGGCCAGGTCCCAGTGCCAGGCAAACTCTCCAGGGGGAAAGCCTTCACCAATGCCCACATGATGGATGGAATAGGAGTCGCACTTGGTTGGTTAGGTAGTTGGTTTAAGGAGCCATAAAGATAATTCTGAAGTTGAGTCCAGGAAACCAACTGGAGTTAACCCATGAATTATTGCAGCCACCCTGCACTCAAAAGTTAATCATAATTTAAATTTACAAGAACCATCTTAACTAGAAAAGCAAGCTCTGTCTTGTACATTTCTTAAGTGGTTGCTGCTCATTCAATTGTACTATCCATTGAAGAACAATGTTACAAGGGATGTGGTAATCCTGGATCTATGCAATTCTCTTTTATGATCCTAGCCACTGTATTTCATATCACAAGAATACGGAAAGTATATTACAGCTATATTACATAGAGTCTGTCATTATCGACTTAGCATTACGTTAGTTAACTCCTATAAAACACTGAGAGAAATGTTAATACATGATGGTATATTTACATATACATATGTACAGTTAGGGGGTTTGGGATGTCAAATCAGACTTGGTCTTCCTTACCCCGACACACACACAAAGGTGGAGTAAATAAAGAGGTGGGGATACGAGAAGCAGAGTAAACATTTTAACCATTAAAACTGATCTCAAATTGAAGGTGGAAAGGTGTCATAAAATTTACTCCTTCCCCCTGTTGACCTGTTAATGGAGAGAATTTTAGAAAGATGACCTGAAGCTAGGGAAGGAGGTAAGCATTTTTGGAAGAAACATTCAACACCATTATCATTCTATATTAATTTTTGGAGCTTTCTGATAGGCAAAGTGAAGCCCTTTGCAGCAAATCAGAGAACTAGTTCTTGCAGATTGCCACTCACCCAGCCTGGGCACATTCACCTTCAGTGGTAGGAACTCCCTATGGGGCTCACTGCCGCTTTTGCTGCTAGGCAATTCTGACTATTAAAACAAAATTATTCCTTTTTCTTGGAGGCAGGTCTTCAGTCTATTGCTGACCTTTGCCAGAGGGGTTTGTCCTGGGTTCCTCACCTCACCCACTCTCTTCTTATGTCCCAAACTGGAATTTCATCTTAGAGTACTGAAGGAAAATACGTCGGACTCCACTATATTCCCTGACTGCCAGGCTAGTGGCCTGTGTTTCAAAAGCCTCAAACTAGAACATGTAGTATGTCTCATGGGACCTCATCACTGTAACAAATATGGATCCTGTTTTACTGCTAAGCAAACAGAAAGAATTCACACTTGGGAGAACTGTGGCTATGTTTCCTTATCCCTGAACTCCCCATGTTATTTGATTCTTGCCTATAAAGGAAGTGCCAGAGGCCAAGGAAAACATCTTGTGTTGTTTCTGGTTGAAAAGCCAAGTCAAAGACCAGTACTGAAGATGGTAAGCTTCAGCTTCACAGGTCATCTGTGTAGAAGAGAAATGTAACCTCTCTACCCACAGGAAGAAAAGTGCCTGGACTAAATGAAACCCCACTTAATTTGCTAAGTGCATCCTCTGAACAGCAGGTTAAATGGCTATAAGAAATTGTGCTTGCATTTTATTTGATTGCACCCAATTTCCTGGGACCTCAAACACCAAGTTCTCCCAAAATATGGCTAAAATGCTGGCAATATTTGCAAATAAACCCAAAGACAGTTATATACAAACTTAGTTTACAGAATACTCATCCTGTTAAGTTTCTTCAAATAGCAAAACAGCAATAAATGTCATTCTTAAATGTATCACCTAGTCATCATGGAAAGCTGAGGACGCTTAGCAAAGTCGATCTCTATAGATAGTGATTAAATATTTGGTTTTGTATATCAGAGTATCTTCAATGCTATTGTGCCAATTTTCAAATGGAAAATATGTTCGGTGATACCTTTGAATGTAAAAATATGTGATCTCCCTAACTTCTAGGCAAGTTAATTCATTAGGTCACTGATCTCCTGGAAGCTTTATGTTTCTCAACCTCAAATTCATTTTGAAATGCAAATAAGTTCTTGCACCTCACTTAGGGAAATGCACAGTCTTTGCTTAGGTATGTACTCAATGAAGGGTCCTCCCTCTACTTTGGGCTGGGGAAACCTGAGGCCAAGTACACAGCTCTGGGATCCTAAGAGTGGCTCAGGGCACCCCAAATCAGTCACCTGAGTAACAAACATATTGACAACTGAAGTGGGTCCTAAACTAGAGATCTCAAAATCAACTTCTCCTGCGCTATCCAAGGTGTCCTGTGGACAATGACAGGTAGGAGATGTGGCTGCATTTTAGTGTCCTGGACAAGATTCTTTTGATCTTTCCTTTCCCCATAGGTTGTTCACATCAGGACCTGTTCTCGAGTCTCTGGCAGTCGAAGGGCAATCAGGCCACCCCCAACCAGAGAAGCAGCAGCCAGAAGGATTGGGACCACTTTGGTTATCCCAACAAAAGAAGCAAAGATGGTGTTTCCTAGGATGGCGCCAAATCTGCATAATCCATTGAGGATGCCAAAGGCTGTTGCCCTGCAAAAGAAAAGGAAAGGAAAGAATTCTGAAATTCTGGACCTTTTTAGATAAATAAAACAGGGTTCTTTTTCTTGAGTGGGGGGGTGGCCGGGGCAGTTTTTTTCCTAAATATAAAATTAGCACATTCTCATTTAATCAAATTTGGAAATACAGAATATAAAGATACGAAAATATTTAAGGCAATCACAATGATTAATGTTTTGAATTATTGCCTTCAAGTTTTTTTCCTTCTCTTTTCAAATATATCTGTTCTTAAAATACTTACAGTTAGTACTTGCTTGTTGCAAAAATAATAAAGACATATGCAAAACAGAAAGTGTAATGTTCTCCCTCAGTAACACCTCCTTGTGGCAGACTGCTAGTTGTCCCTCCATATAGTTCTTCAAATGTAAGACTACATTTCCCAGAATCCCTTGGTGCTGGCTGTAGTCATGTGACTTGGTTCTAGCCAATGGGTTGTAAATACAAATGGTACCTACTAAGAAACTTCCTTAAGAAAGCTCTTGATCAGGCTTTCTGCTTTCTTCTTTGTCTTGTTTCCTTCTATCCTACTTCCTAAAACATAAATGGTCTCATCGTAGACCACGATTAAGTCTAGACAAGGAAGAACAACATAGAAAGAGCCTAAACTGCCTCCTGTAGTTTTCTACAAAAGAAAAAAATGAAATGCCTACTTCCTCGGAAAGCCATAAAGTTTTGGGGTTTATCACCTAATCCTAGTTACTGTCCCTCAGTCACACTTCCAAATGATAACTATTATTCGCCATTTATCCTGCCATGACCTCATCTATACACAGACATAATGTTCCCAACACCATTGCTCCCCAACTGAAGTAAAATATTTTTATACCAGAATTTAAGAATGTGGTTATATTTTTGTACTCACAATTCCTTTTTATATTTATCTATAATTGAAAAACTCTTTACCTTTATAATCACTATCACCTAATCCCAGTCTTTTTGTTTTCAGCATTTTCCTGTATATTTATTTTCACATGTGCTTTTCTAAATAAAATTCAGAATATTTTTTTTCAAGATCCCAGAGGAAATAAATCTCATTGAATTCTGAAATACTCTCATAAGTTAGAGAAAAACTAAATAAAATTTGACATTTTCATGAGATTAAATCATCTTATACATAATGAGTTATATCTTGACATTTATTTAAGTCTCCTTTTACCTCTTTGTAAGTTTTACGGTTATTATAGTTTTATTCCTATGAGTGTTTCAAATTGATTTCTAGGTGTTTTATTACAAATGGACTTCAATTCCTTTTTATTTTTTAATTTATTTTATTTTATTTATTTACTTATTTATTTATTTGGTACTGGGGATTATAAACCCCAGTACTTTAACCACTGAGTTATATCCCCAGCCCTTATTTATTTATTTATTTATTGAGATGGTCTCACTAAGTTGCTGAGGTTCTTACTGGCCTTGAACTTGCCACCCTCCAGCCTTAGTCTCCCAACTTGCTGAGATTACAGGTGAGCCACCACACTCAGCTTCAGTTACATTTTTAACTTGTTTTGATACATTTTAAAACCTGTAAGCCATTAAAGTAGTTTTATTGCTGATCACCTGACCAGTATTACTTTCTTGTTTCTAGTTGTTTCTCTTCAGTCTCCTAGATATAAAATTACATCCCATTCAAATAACGATCAATTTTTTTCTTCTTCTTCTTCTTTTTTTTTTTTTTTGGAGGAGGGGACTTAGTGTAGCTACCCAAATCCCATCTTCTCTGTCACTAATTTGGGGACTATTATTAAGGTTTTTTTGTTTTGTTTGTTTGGTTGGTTTGTTTTGTTTGTTTTGTTTTGTTTTTAGAAATCCATTTACCCACCTTCCACACTCCTTCACATTCTTTTTTGGCCACAGGGCCACTTATCTTCACCTTAAAATTCACAATTCCCCCTCCACGTGGAGAAACAACTACCAAGTAATGGCCTTGACCCTGTGCCTTTAAACTAGGCCTTTTCCCATGTGGCTTGTACAAAATAAAAGTAAACCCTGGGCTTCTCTGACATATTCTCTGCAAATGCCCTGGAACTTCATCCTTCATCCCCACCTTTATTTCACTCCCCAGCCCCACCCCCACGCTTGGTTTTCTAGTTCACCTTTTCCCTTTATCTCCTGTGGGCAGGCTTGTTCTCACCTCCCTTGAGGATTGCATGACACAGGTTTTGCTAATTGTTCAATATTAATCCTCTGCCTAGATGTAGCTAGATCTTGTCTTTTACCTTTTGACCACCCACCCCATCCTATCGAGCCACAGACTGCCCACTTCAGGACCTTGCCAACCCTTATGCAGAGAAACTCAATAACCTAGAATATATTTGGTGCATGGAGCACAAGAAAGACCAAGATGGCCAGGCACTTTGCAAGATTTAGTGGGCAGGTGAACTTCTAGCTAAAGAAGTCCAACAAGTCCAAAGGAAATCCCAGGAAGGACTGACCTCTGGTTGGTGGGATACAGCTCCACTGTAATCACATCCAGAGCATTCCAGGCCGCAATGCTGGTCCCGCAGAACAGGCATTGCCAGCCAATCATTGCAGACTCACTATTGCCAAAAAACAGGAAGAAGCAGCAGACTGCTGAGATTAGCATGGAGCCACCTGAGGAGAGAGGTCAAGAGCGGAAAGAAACATGAAACTTCATGGCTCAAACAAGACTGTCACCCACAGGTTCTGTCCTGTCTCCCATCTTCACAGGCACACCTAATGGGACAAGTTACCTGAAGTATTAGGTCCATCCTCCACATGGAGAGAATATAGCCTGAATCCCCCTCCATGGTACCCCAGCCATGGGATCAGAGGCTTCTGCATGGGTCACCAGAGTTTACCTCCAGGAAAGATTTTGAAATTGCCACTCTATGGTACTGTTCAGTCCAAAAGAGTTGGGGGTGGTGGAGATGGAGGTATTTGTTGAGAATATACTAAGTGCCAGACACTGTTCAAGGTGCTTGAGAGACATAAAGATCAGTTTAAAAAAAGGAAAAAAAAAAAAAAAAAAAAAGCTCCACTCTGAATTTGCAATCAATATGTCAAACAGACACCTGCCCACGTTCTCACAGCTCTATTTACAATAGAAAAGATACAGACTCCATCTAAATACCCATCAACAGATGAGTGGATAATACATATACATAATGCATATGCATCATGGAGTATCATTCAGCCCTTTAAAGGAGAGGAAAACTCTGTCATTTACAGCAATACAGATGGAACTGGAGGCCATTACGTTGAGTGAAATAACACAGGAAGACAAATACCACAGGATCTCACTGACATGTGGAACCTAAAAAAGTGGAACTCAGAAAGTAGCACAGTGGTTACCAGGTGCTGGGGAGTGAGGATGTATCAGGAAGATGCTGGTCCAAGGATACGAATTCAGTTAGAAGAATAAACTTCAGAGATGTATTGTACGGTACAGTGATGATATTGATGCTAACATATCATATTCCTCAGAATCACTGAAAATAAATTTCAAATGTTTCTCCACAAAAAAAATAATAAGTATGGGTGGTGAGGAGGTCAACGCACTTGACTTAAGCCTGCCACATTGTGTATGTATAGCAGAGAATCACTTTGTAGCCCATAGATATATACAATTTAAATGTGTCAATTAAAATCATTTTAATTTTTTAATTTAAAAAAATGTTTTTTAAATAAATTAAAATTTAAAATAAACTTCAACAACAACAACAAAAAAATATTCTCATGCATCTTACATTCCTGTGGGAACGGGCTACCAAAAGGGAACCTCAGGAAAGGCTGACCTGCTTCCTTTTCCCTCCCATCTCCTCTCCACCCCAAGATCCCTCTGCTTTCTCTGCTCCAGGGTGACTGATGGACATCATTGTCACCTGGGAGGAGAGAGAGGTTGGAGCATTGTTCCTCAACTCCCATTCTGTTTTAGAAACCCCCCACTTTTGTTATTTTTGTTTGTTTGGTTGGTTGGTTGGTGGTCAGTGGCCTCACCTCTCAGGACCACAGCTCCTGCCAGGTGGCTCTTCCTCCAGGCCTCCAGCCCCCTAGGTTCTATGAGGGTGATTTCTCCCCTTGTCCCTGCTGCCACCACCGGGTTGCCTACCTGCCTCATTTGTTCTGAAAACCCCGTCAACATTTCTCAAGCCACCCATCAATACAGTCTCTTCCTCGAAACCAGTGGGGATGGATCTCTTCAGCCAGGACTCGAGCTGATGGAGCTAATGATGAGAGATCTCCTCAAAATAAGACCGGGCCAGATGCGGTGGGTCCACCCTGGGAGCTCGGGAAGCCCAGGTGGGGGCAGGGCGAGGCAGGACAGGTTGCAGCCCAGGAGCAGAGCTGGAGAGGAGGCAGGAAAGCAGATCCCAGACAGCCAGTGGGAAAGCAGGCTTCATTTCCCAGCAGCCATCGGGCTGAAGAGAAAGACAGGCTTTGGCTGCCAAGAACCCAGAGGCCTGGCCTCAGACCCAGGGCTGCAAGGCTAGTACCACGGCTTGCTGATGAGTTGGGAGATGCTAACTGTCCGCCTGGATGCTGCAGACCCTGGGAAGGTAGGGCTGAAAGTAGGTGTCCGTGGTCTCTTTCCCAATTGCTAGGAGAGAACTAGAAGGGGAGGAGACAGGCACCCACGGACCACAAGTGCCATGAGAACCGTGCCCTCTACCCACAGCAGCCCTCAAAGAAACCATGTTAGTTGTTCCTGCTGTAGGTCCCTATAGCCCACAGTCCTCCCACTTTCTAATTTATTCCCCTGTATTTAAGAGGTTTGAGATCCAATTCTAGCTTCACCACTTCGAAACCTGTGTGACCCTGAATGAGTCACTTAACCTCTCTGTGCTGTCTCATTTCCCCATCTGTAAAATGTACATTAAAGTAGTGCCTGCCTCCAAGGGTTATGACAAGGGCTTGATGTGTTAATAATGATAAAATACTTGGAACACAGCCTGACCTATAACAAGCATTTCATAGTGTTAGTTAAATGAAATTTCTAGCTCATGTCTGTCTCTCCCAATCTATCATTTGCTCTTTAAGCACGGAGATATTGACTATCTCCATTACCATTCCAGTCTCATTGCTTCCCACACAGCCTGGCAGAGAATAAGTACTGCATAAATAAATGTTTACTGAGTGAATGAGTGGGTAACAGCCTCATTAGGAAAACTTCTCTCCTCCGCTGTTCACAAGAAGCAACTTCCACCCTGCCAAGAGCCCCAGAGAGTCAGCAGGACAGAGCAGCTCTGCATATTCTATGGGGGGCTTGGTCTGGGGGGCATGGGAAATGCTGTTTCAAAGCAGCTCACCATGTCCCATCGTGACACTGTGGAATGGATATTTACTGAGCACCCAGAATTCACTGCGCACTGACCCCTGGGAGTCCGGCTTCTTCCTAAAGACTCAGGGTACAGAGACCTCTAGAGGAGGCACTGCCCGAGCTCCAAATGAGCTTGCAATCCAGCTCAGAAACAAAATTCTCATAGGAGTCGAATATGGAGAAATTCTAAATGGTAGTTCTAGATCTCTAACTTGGGAGCCCAAGTATGACCTGGGATGATAAGAAGGGGCTTCGATGGCATGGAGAAGGTATCGGCTGTCCTGCTGCCCAGCCTGTCCCCTGAGCCCAGCCTTCCTCCTGCATCCATGGAGAGCTGGACCCACCCCACCTTGCAGTCCCTGCAGTCCCTGCCTTCCCCAGACCTTCCCCAGCTACTTCAAGACCTGGCCAACAGGCTCAGACTCTGGACTCAAGTCCAGCCATCAAGTGGCAGAAGTGTCACATGCCTGCTCTCATGATCTCATTGGAGCAGAGAGATGATTTTAGCAATTATGAAAATGAAGCTTGGGATGGTAAAAGAATGTCTACAGACTCATAAAGCTAATTTTGAAAGAGATAGCCACCTGGCGCTGACACGATGCCACCCTGTGGTACCCTCTGCTGAGAGCGAGGTGCCTCTGGAGAATGCAGGAAAGGGGCCTCCCTCATTGACACGTGACTAAGTGTCAACGCACGGCAGGTGCTTGCCAGGCATGGGGGTTTCAGAAATGAGTAGGTCCCTGTCCCTTCCCTCAGGGGTATCAGAACTGACCAGGGCACAGCCTGTAGCAGGGACAGCTCAGGGTCTCACATCTGTGAGACGACTCTGCAGCCTGCCCATAAGACTAAAAGCTTGAAGTCACGGGCACTTCTTATGCTCACCATTCGGAATATTCATGCTGCTATTTGTCATAATAATATTCCACATGAGTCGAACGCCAGGAAAAGATTGTCTTCTCATGAACACCTGACCCATTTTCTCCGATATAATGACTAGGTGATTTATTTTTGTTTCCCTTTGAGTTTTGGTACTAGGAATCTAGGTATTAATTTTCCTGACCAACTGTATCCCGAGGGCAGATCCTTAATGGCATTTTTATTAATGGGTCTCCTGCCACCCCAGCCCTGGGATGTAAGATGTATTCTAATGTACATTTTCCACGGTCCTCAGTGTGTACTTTTTGTTTCTGGCTCACCATGCATGCCATTATATTGCTGTAACACACAGCTGCAAATCCTGGTGGAACTGAGAGGTGTGTGTGTATATAGCTACCATTTGTGGGAGCCTCCCATGTGCCAAACGTAGCACATGCTTGGGACATGTTATGTTCAACCCTCATCATCCCAACAGCTATCTACAGGTACCTCATCTTACAAATAAGAAACTGAAACCCAGAGAAGTAAAAGACTGTTCTCATCTAACAGTCTCGGGGTGCTCAGATTTCAACATGAGTCTGTCCAACTCCAAAGCCCCATCATTATAGTTAAACAAAAAAAGTAATCTGATTTATGTTAAATCATCAAGCTATCATTTAAGAGCATTTTGCATGTTTGTTTAAAATCCCCTTATGACCCAGGAAGGGCAGATATATTTCATATTCATTTTGAATGCTAATAGAATGAGTGAGGGCCACAGAATCTCTCAGCCTGAAAATGAAAGGGAGTCCTTCTCCTGTGCTAGAGCTCTCAGACTCCTTCCCCAGGACCCTGGGCTTCTGCAGATGCACCTCCTCGGTTCAACTGCACCAGATTCAGTCTTACCTGCTTGGTTTCCTGGACAAGCTTTCTTTAATTTAAATAAATACTCCATGGCCCTAGGGTGCTTGAAAGCCACTGACTGGCCCAGCCCAGCGGAGTCCAGATGGGACACCCTAACAACTCACCGATCATCTTGAGCCTTCCGATTCTATCCATGAGCAGGGCAGAAATGATGTTCCCAGGCAAGACAGAGAGGCTGCCAAGGAAGCTGACGAGGTAAATCAGGAAGTCATTGTCTTCTTCGAAGTCCATGTGGCAGCCCTCCTTCTGCTCCAGGAAGGTGGAGTTGATAAACCGGCAGTTGATGAACTTATGCTTGTAGAGGTCTGGAAAGAGAGAGAAACCTTTGGCTCTTGAGAGTGTAGAGGAGCTGGAGAGAGGGAAAGAGAGGCAGAGATGAAGCTCTGCCCCTTCCGTGAGCAGGCTGGGACCTCAGAGTCAAGGTGATGTGTACCAGGTGTGGATGAAGAGAGGCTTTACACTGAATTGACTTTCAGACATTCAATGACCTGTTCTAATCACCACGAGGAGAAATAAAACCAACGTTAATGGGAGGAACATTTTAAAATGCATCATCTCCCCAGCTGGATAACAGTCCAGTTTATACCAACTGGGTGACTCTGAGGGTCACAGAGGCTGGCCCATTCCTCTGAGGCTACCCGACTTAGGCAAGCAGAACACAAGAGAGTTGGGTCCGTATGGAACCATCCACTCCAGAGCGCCTGCTGTAGTCTGTGCAGAGACTTCATGTTCTTCAAAATAAAAACCGTTTCCTTTGGAAACAATTCACATATCTTCTGACACCTTCAAAGACAAGCTGTCCTAACAGAAAGAGGGTTAGATCGGCTCCCTGGACACCTGGATTTAAGGAGCCAGCCCTGCCACTAAACCCCTGCAACCTCCCTGAACCTGTACCTATAAAATTGGATTATCCCCAGTGCTTCTCCCAGCTCTGACATTTTCTGGCTACAAGTGTTTGCAAAAACCCCTGCGTTAAGAGTATTCGAATGAAGAAGCATCATTAAACATGAAAGAATAAAAAGGCATGCCCAGTTTAATGATAAATAGTAAATTTCTGGAACTCATTGTTTTAAGTTCAGACTAACAGGAAATTCAGAAAGTAAGTCTCATAAGAATATTAAGAAACCGAGGGATATTGGGAGACCAGATATTGAATGGTTTGAGACTGGTTATCACGGAGGGGAAAGATGTTCTTATATAAACTACACTTTGATGCTGGTGCTGGGGAGAAGGCATCCATCTGGACAAGATGCAAGTAGTTTAGTGGAAAGATCACAGACTTTAGGGCCAAATAATTGAAAAATGGATCCAAAATCCCCCATCTAACTGTGGCCTTGAGCAAGTTGCTGAAGTCCGAGTTTCCCTAACTGTAAAGTGGGGATAACAATAGTATATTTCTCAACTGAGATAAGGTAAGTAAGGTCCCTGGTAACACACAGTTAGTTTCCTTATGTTCCAACTCTATTCGATATTTTATAAATCTCTAACAAGAATAATGAGGAGTAGTGGATGAGTGGAATTTCATGATTTTTTTAAATCATGGAAACTTAAAATGGTATGCTCCTAAAACAGTATTAGCATTTGTTTTACGCACAAAATTTGAACAAAGGCAATTTTCTCTTTTCATTTTTTAATCATGAAAACATAAGTTTTGAGTTATGTAAGATTCCTATTAGGCAAAGTCTTTAAGAATGTATTCTGTGCAAAAAACGCAGCCCCCTGGAGTGCTGGTTTTTATTGGTGTCACACTTTGTTTCTACCAAAGGGCCCTAGTGTATACCATCAGCCTCATCAAGATGTGAACACTTGGCCAGAACTTTGGTTTCTAATTTTTTGTGTGACAAAAACAGACACAGATAAACTAAATGTTTGGTGAAGGCTGTGTACCTAATTTGTGCCATTCCTGGGGCTAGAGCCCATCTCTCCTCCCTAAGGCTTGGCACTAATATCTACAAACTCTTCCCTCCTCCTAAAGCTTACAACTGAGCGTGCTGGTTCTTAGCCTACACTGATCCACCCCTGCTGCCTTCCTCCCACTCCACCCACCTTCTCACCTGTGTTATAAAAGACGGTTGATTCAATGGTGCAGTTTTTGAAATAGGTGTCAGTAGATGTAACATCTTCAAAATAACATTCATCAAAGAATGTGTCCTCGAAGAGTACGTGCTTAAAGTACATCTTTGTGAACCTGTGGGAGAGATGTGAGCCTCTGAGTGATTCTTCCAGGAAAAGAAAAGAGACTTGAGACCAAAATGGAAAACATAGAAAGACAAAATAAGAACCGCATGACAAAAGGTGCTGGAACACTACTTTCAACCCAGATTGTTTCTGCATTTCTTAGCTGTTTAGTTAATTAGTGAGAAAGGCCTTCAGAACTACAGAAGTCAGGGTCCAGTCCAGGTCTGTATGGGGTACTGTACACAAATCGGGGATTCCCAAATGAGAGTCCATGGACCCTCCCCCATCAGAATCACAGAAGTGTGAAACAGTGTCAATGAAAATATGGTAACAGTTCACTTTCTCCAAGGCTTTAAAAGCATGCAGATCCCTTGGCTGGTCCTATAAGGTCTGGAAGTAATACAATGGTGAAGAAGGCCTGATAATCTTTACTTTTACAATTGCCCCAACAAAGATGTAAGGAAATAGGCATTTTCATTTACCCTGGTGGTAGAATTTAATCAAGGCAGCCTCTTTGGGAAGCAATTTTGCAAAATTTAAAATTCACATTCCCTTTCACCTAGGAATACCATCTCTAGGAATTTGTCTTACATATATTTATTCATACAGTTGAAGAGACACATTCACTGGTCTTTATTGTGACATTGGTAATGTTAGTAATGGATTATCGCACACATACAAACAAACATACATACTAGATAGAGGATAGACAAACACCATATAACAGAATACCATGTATGATATAGCCAATGAGGCTGATCTACATGTGTTAATACAGAATAATCTTAAAGATACATTGCTAAGTGAAAAACATCAAGATGCAATATAAAGTTCACAGAAGGTGACCATTCATGTAAGAAAAAAGATGGTCTGTGTGGTTCCAATATATACTCTCCAAATATATGTAGGGAGTTACACAGGAAACAAGTGCTGGGATCTGAGGAGATGCAAAAGGGGATAGAAATGAGATAAACTTCACTTTTACTTTATATCATATTACTTTCTCACTTTAAAAAACTCAGCTAATAAGGGGGTAAGTCATCAAGATGATCATGAGGTCCAGCCACCTTTGGGATCCACTTGCATTATTCCAATTTCTGCATTATCTTACAAAGAACAATATCACATTTAAGAATCTACCTCACATTCATTGACACCTTCTGTTGCTTGGTCAAATTTTGCAGGCTGCAAGCTTTGCTTTTAGCTATATCTCCATTTGTGAGTGATCACAATCTGTTCATTCATTCATTGTCTAGTCACTCACTTATATTTCCCATCTTCAGCAAAAACCTGCTGAGCATGGGACTGGGAGCTATTAATATAGAGTAGAAGCCACCGTCCCTGCCCTTTGGTCTAATTGGTGAAAAGAACAGGCATTAGACAACAAGGATACAGTGGGAATCACAGGGACAGAGCGGGCAGAGAGACCTGAGGGTCACTGTTCTTCAGGCTCCAAGATAATTCACTCCCAAACACATATGAAGGCCAGTGTCTATCTTGCCACATAGTGTTCTACTCAGAGATCTAACCTAGAGTCACCTAAAATTAGCTTCTGCAAAACGGCCTCCCACCCAATAAGAAGAGTAAGTACTTGTCAAAGGGAGATGCCCAGACCGTCACATCAGAATGAAGAAGAAGGTTATTATTAAACATATGGCTTCCTAGGTTCCAACCTGACCTTGTAAATGATAATGATCATCGGAGGCAACAGGCCATTATAGTACTTACACAAAGATTTGAAAATCATTGGTCTAGAAAACCAAATTATTTTGAATATTTTTTTCCTTTAGGCCAAATTTGCTACAGAGTTTGAAAAACAGGGGCTTCCAAACATTGTCATGTACGCTTTCATTTCCATAAGAAAAACCAATTGGTAAGCCTTTTATTTCAGGAAGCTGCCTGTGACTTCAAATTTGCATGGCATATGTATTTACTCAGGACAGCTATTCCTGGAGACTGTCTCTGGCCTTTGCCTGTCTTAATATATCCTAATGTTCAATATAATAGTAGGCTGGCAATGCGGCCTTCAGTGATAATTTAATAGTCTTCCAAGGGTGGGTGAGAAAGCAGAGCCATAAATCATAAATGAGTCTGACGCAGGCAGATCTTAAAATGTATCTCCAAGTGGGTTATTAAAAGCCGAAAGGATGAAAGAGATGAACGGAGAAAGGGCCAGCACATGCTTTATGAGTCTTTATATGAATCATCTCTCCTGATATCTTACATAGTGAACTGGCCCAAGATGCTTAATTCAGGAAAGTTCAGAAGCAGAAGGAAAAATTAGCCAAAGGATAAGTATCTTGTGGAACTTTTCTTTTAAGGATTCAGAGTCATTGAGGGTCCAGGGCCTACGACAGAATGAGGATTACAAGAACTTAATTCAGTTACCCGCATTGGAGGTCCAATGCTTAGTCCAACAAAGGATCTGAATTTGGCCAAAGTCCCAATTATCTAGTCACTATATTTCAGGTTTGATGGTGTCACTCTCCAGAAACTCAGTCTAATTTAAGAGACGATGAAAGAAAACCTAACAATGAAAAAGGTAGTGTGATAAATGTCAAGTTAGAAGTATGAAATCTCATCACCTCCAAGGGGGCTCTTGTGATCCAGTGGAGTAAGGCATAAGGCAACTTGCCTGAAGGACAAGAAAAATTCTAGAAACAAAGACGAGGAAGGTGATTCTAGGCAGAGAGAACAGCAGGTACAGAAGTAGAGGCAGGTTATGTAAACCTGATAGTGGTTTAAATCTTTCATATCCTCTCCCCAAAAGTTCAAAAGTTCCTGTGTTAGGCAATGTTCTGGATTATGAGAGTTGGAACCTCATCAGTGAATTAATCCATTTGATGTTGTAATAATTTGAATGAGCTACTGGGTGTTAACCATGGCCAGATGGCACATGGCTACAGAGAGCAGGTCACTAGTGGCATGATCTTGGACTACATCTGTCCCTGGCTTCTTGCTCTCTCTCACTCTTTCTGTTTCCCAGCTACTCTGAGCTGATAGCTTTCCTCCACCACACCCTTCCTCCATGACTTTCTGCCTCACCTCAGCCCCAGACAAATGAATGCATCTGACCATGGACTGAGACCTCTGAAACCATGAGCCTTACAAAATAAACATTTCCTCCTCTAAGTTGTTCTTGTTGGGTATTTTTATCACAGCTATGAAAAGCTGACTAACACAGTGCCCTTGAGTTGGCTTCTTTTTTAAGTAGAGAATTCACTTTCACATACATTACATCAACTTTCAGGGAGAAAATAATGAATGTGTTTCCTGGAAGTCCACGTCCATTCATATTCTATAAGCCCTGCAGGCACAGTGAAATGAAACAGAGTCCTTTAGGAAAGAGGTAGAGCCCTAGTCTCTCCCTTGTTAATTCCTTAAGCAAAACAAAAGGATCATTCACTTCAGAAAATTCATGCTTGAATCTAATTTCCTTAGAGATTGGAGGAAGCAATCTTGCCTGATACTTTGTATAATTGGTTGTATTCCACACACATTAGGCATCAGGCATTTTCCCCAGGTCTAGTAACATTCTCCAAAAACTAAAGAGACCAACCTTTAGGACTTGACCACTAAGAGATCTTGGGCAAGTCAGCTCTCCTCCCTAGGACTTCGCTTAAGAATCTATAAAACAGGGGCATGGAGATGGCTTTTTCCAGCTTTATTTTCTAATTCTCTAAATAAGGAGCACCCTAACTTCCTCAGGAACCCTGGGGAAGAAGCATATGAATGGACTTAGGAGATGGCTGTCTTTCCCAATACTGAAATATTATTTCATAGAAACCCAGAAAATGTCTATGATAGGAAATCCTAGTGACAGTGTCCATCAAATACTCTCTCTAAGGAGATACATTCTTGTGTTTTGATGGATCTACCAGTGAATCCTACTTCCTCTCTCTTTCTCTTACACATAAGGCTATTAAGTACAGAAATCATGATACCTCGTGCTTTCTCTTTACAAAGATCTTAACACATTTACTGCTTTTGAAAATAATGACCAAAGCAGAATTTCAAGAACAGAACACAATGCAAAAAGGAAAACAATGAGATAAAAACAATGACTAAAATAGTAGAACAAATTCACATATATAGTTATGTACATCCTAAGTCAAACACTAACTATTGCCAAATTCTGGAAACAATTCCAAATCCCTTCAGCTGATGAATGGAAAATCAACATTCAGGGGTGCATACGTATCATGAAATACTGCTCCACAATAAAAACAAATAAACTGCTATTCATGCAGCAACATGGGTAAACTCCAAATGTGTTATGCAAAGTAAAAGAAGCAAGTTCCAAAGGCTTCATAGGGTATGATTACATTTCTATGGCATGCAGAAGGTCACTGGCTGCCAAGGGCTGGGGGTTAAAGAAGGAACAAGTACAAAATGGCACAAGAAAATCTGAGGAGTAATGGCCTTATTCTGTACATTGCTTGTGGTGGTGGTTACACAACCATATGCATTTGTCAAAACTCATAGAACTGTATGAAAAAGTAGGAATTTAATTGTCTGTAAATTAAATCTCAATAAAAAAAAAAACTCCCAACAAATTTCAGGTAATCATAACAAAATCCAAACCATGTTCACCTACCAACTACATCTCAACATCCCCACACACTGCAAAAGCCTAGCAGAGGAGGAGGGGCACTCACTTCATCTTGATTGTCTGGTACATGCTATCTGCATGCAACCAAAAATTATAAACACATAAAGCAGCAAGAATAAAACAGCGTGATGGCAAGGCACAGTCATTGAAAAAATAAGCCACATGACACAAATACTTGAACTATCAGGCAGGGAATTTAATATAATTATTACTGATGTCGTTAATTCTTAAAGGAAAAGATAAATAACATGCATGATTGTTGGGGATTTACAGCAGAGGAATGCAAATGCTAAGAAGAGATAAAATTAAAATGCTGGAAAAATTTTAAATGCAATAACTGAGACTAAGAATGCATTTGATGAACTCATCAGTAGATTCATCATAATTAAGAAAGGAATTACTGAAATTTTAATCCCAGAAAAATTACAAAAACTGAAACACAAAGAGGAAAAATAAAGGCAGAACAGAGAAGAGTATCTAAGAGCTACTGGAAAATATCAAACAGACCAGCATAGGTGCTTTTGAAATTCAAGAGAGAAAAAAGGGAATCTGGCAGAAGAAATATTTGAATAGACAACTGCAAAGAGTTTTCCTAAAGTAATGAAACAAGGCCAACAGTAAGTCAAGAGAAAAACCTCAAGCAGAGTAAATACCAGAAGAAGAAGGAAGAAGAGAAAGGGAAGGATCAAGCCTACGAGGTGCAAACAACTAAATATCAAATATAAAAGGGGAATCTTGAAAGGGGCAAGAGAAAAAAACAAAGATAAGAATATAGTAAACTGGGCCCAGTGATGCACACCTATAATCCCGGCTACTTAGGTTACTGTGGCAAGAACATGGCAAATCCAAGGTCAGCTTCAGCAACTTAGTGAGACTCTATCTCAAAATAAAATTTACCAAGAGAGAAAGAGAGAGAGGCAGGGGGAGGAAGGGAGAAGGAAGGGAGGGAGGGAAGGAAGGAAGAGAAAGAGAGAGACCATGAGCAAACACACTGGGGTTGTGGCTCAGCTGTAGAGTGTTTGCCTCACATGTATGAGGCCCTGGGTTCAATCCCCAGCAGCACAAAAAAAAAAAAAAGAACTTATCAGGTTTCTTGTGAGAATATCCAAAATATCCTTCTACTCAGTAATTCCACTTCTAAGTATATAGACTAGAAAACATCTTTCATAAGAACACTTTTTGCAGTACTATTTGTATAGAAAAAAAAAGTTGTCAGTTATTTCAATGTCCCTCAAAAGAACAGACAAATTCACTATGGAATATGCATGTAATGCAATTAAAATTTAATGAAATGAGTTATGCAATTATGCTAACAGAGAAACTGCAAAACCCTGATTTTATGCAAAAAACAAGTTGAAGAATTTATATAATAGTAATATAGGAATGTGTAATATAATAGTATAGTGTTTATCTAAAATTTGAAAAATATGAAAGGCTACAGGACAACTTTTACAATCATATAAACATTTGAGAAAAGTACAAAAGCATGCGTGAAGGTAAAGCACCAATTCATGACAACAGTGACCAGACAGGGAGAGGAATAGTATCAAGGGTGTTCACACAGTGGGCTGGGAATGTTGCTCAGAAGTAGAACACGTGCCTTGAATGTGGAAGCCCTGGGTCCCATCCCCAGCACCAAGAGCAAACAAAAAAAGAAAGGAAGGAAGGAAGAAATGAAAATTCACACAGTGAGTTTAATCTATTTTAAAATCTGAAGTAAACGTCTCATAGATTTTATAAAGCTAAGGTGCTCTGAATAGAGTTGTTTGTATCATTCTCTAGTCTTTGCAAATTTGAAATATTTCACAATAAAAAAAAGAGAAGGCATCAAACAATAGTTATTTGCAGATGGTGGGATTATATAACAATAATGAGGAAAACTGTTAGAATGAATAAAAGCTCTGATTCAAAATAAACATCTAAAAATCAATAGAATTAAATAAACTAATAATAGGAATAAATAAATAACAATTTAAAATCTGTTATTATTGGCAATAACATATGCAAATGGTTGATGGGGGAGAGCCATCCCATTTTCAATGACCAAAATATAAAATATACAGGAAGACTCCCAACAAGAACATGTAGGAACTTTATTAAGCTACAAATTTTACTGAGAAATTGTACTAACTCTGAAATACGATGGACATTCCATACCAGCATTATCCCTGCCCATGTGGAATCCAAAGCTGAGACAGTTCTGAGCTTTCCCAAGACGGCTCACCTAGTTGCTGACCAGTCAAGGAGGAACTCAGCTCTGGCTGTTTTCTCAGACCTAGAAGTCAGCAGGTGTGTTTGCTCATTTCCCACCAGCAGCTTTTTCAAAGACTTTTTACTAAAATTTGGTAATTTTAGTAGTTGAAAAAAAATCTTAAGAGACTATCAGTGCGGCGAACATTTCTGTGTGAAGTGTGACATGACCTCCTCTTTTCTTCTTGTGCATGGTTTGCCTTCTCTCTCTCCTCTCCCTACTTCATTTTAGAGCTAAATCTTATAAACATCCCTTTCATTCTGAGCTCCTCACCTTCGATTCTTCATGGGTAAATCATCGGTGTAGAGGGTTGGACATTCCCATTTAAGACTCCAATCCTGAACCTGAAGAACACAAAGCAAGTTCCCTTGCAGCTCTGAGGAGACCTGGGATCAGGACCCTACTTCCTGGATCATGACCTATTGCTGAAGAATGCCCTTCCCCCATCCCCACCCTGTCAAACAGAGGTCTCCTGCAGGGAGGAGAGGGCAAGTGAGTTCATTAATTAGTTAACGTGTATTCTGAAATGAAAACTGATCCTGTCTTCAATGGATAATAAGGAAAACCTGACATTTTGTCTCAGGGTTTGAAACATGAACTTATTATTTTGTCTTTCTTGCACTTTTCAAAACTTCACAAATTCTGAAGCCAAGGCTGTGTGGAATTCAGAGCCACCTGGTCCTGTAAGATGCACCAGGAGGCAGCAGACAATGCTTTGGGAACAGACTGAAACTAGTCTGCATTTTTTGTTTCTTTGGGGGGTCAAAGAGATTGGTCTTGCAGCAGGAAAACTTTTAGGTTTCAAAAGGATGAAGTTTGAAGCCTGTGTATACAGAAATCATTTTCTCCCAAGTTTAATAGTAAATAAATAAATAAGTTATTTTTATCTAAATTTTAAAGCAGCAAAGTGTGGATAATGTTGAACATGGAATACTGGCACACAGGGGAGAAATGCCCCCCAATCAAGCTGAAGAACAGATTCATGCCTAATTCCTCAAGTTTGGGGTTTTCAAAGGAAAGGTGTTATCCACGTTATGACCAGCAGATGGCAACATAACTCAAGAAAAGAAGCTGACTTCTTAAAACAGACACAGAAGTTATAGTTAGTTCTCACAATTCTTGAAGGAATCTATATACACATTTGAAACAGAAATGTGGAAGAACACCTGTGTTTACAGGAAGAGTGTTCATGAGTGCTCTCAAACAATCCTTGACATGCCTACTCATTCCCTGACCCTTGGCAAGAACTCTGTGGTCCCCAGGGGTCCTGGAGCCTTGAGGGGAAACCAGGACTCTCATTAGCCCTTTCTTCTTTCTCACTCCACCCAGCAGGCCACTGAAAGTTTGGAGAAACTGATGAAAATTAAAAAGACAGAGTGGGTTAAAATTCCTCACTTTCTACATAGCTAAGTCTTTCAACTCTATTATAAATTACAAGGATTCTGGCTTTTCAGTTAAATTTTTAATGAAGAAAACATCATGCCAATCAGGGCCTCTGTGGACATGAAGAGTCTCCCAAAGGGAATGATATTTATAGTGGACAGTATTCACATGAGATCTGGAATCCTGGGAGGGGAGACAGACATTTCTATTTATATTAGCTATGTGACCTTGAGCAAGTTACTCAACCTCACTCAGTTTCTGTTTCCCACCTGAAAAATAGCTCAGTTCTGAACTCGAAGAGTTTTTGTGAGAATTAAATGAGATAATTTGCATAAGGCATTTAAAGCAGGAGCTGGCACGGACAGTACAAGTACTCAATATCATTGGCTTCCACAGTTATTACTATCAGCATTATTGCGACTCCTATCATTGTCACTTGTATCACAGTAGGGTGTGATTGAACATGGAACTTCACAAATGAGACTCCTTTACTGAGTTCATCTCTGCAGGAGTGGTGTCATATCGTGGGTGACAGCTAATCATCCATGGTGTCCCTTGGTTTTCAACATTTCCAAAGTGTTCTCAGAAAGCAGGGATGACATTTCTTCCTTGGTATGCCAACATCAGGTGCCCTGGCTCTTATTCAAAATCTCGGAGGTGAAACATCTTGGGGGAACAGCTTCAAACATCATCCGTGCCGGAGCTGCTGTCCCTGGAGCAGATTAAGGTCACTCTGAGCAAGCAGTCTATGCGTGTGTGGCGCTCCAGCATTTTTTTAAAAACCACCTGAAAATCTGAACCCCATGTCCAATGATACTCCTTCCTACTGCTTCCTAAAGCAAATGCAAAATGTGTTTCTTTGAATAAGAGAAGGAGGAAGAAACAAGAAACAAAGACACACATACAATACCATACCCAAAGGTCACATATTTGTCGAAGTCATATTCCCCCTTTGGCTTCCCACTTTCTTATCCCAAGTAACAGCGACCTTTGCTAAGGTCATTAAGAGCAATGGGGGACTAGACTCCAGCAGGGATCTGCCAGACCTCCCCCACCACAGGGTCCTTTCCCACAGTCACCACAGGCAGGGACTTTACCAGGATGCCAGACACAGCTGAGAGCAGGTGGGGGGAGGTCTACTATTTGGGGCTGTTAATTGTGTGTGGTGATGGTAAAGAAGGAGCAGTTTATGTCCTTGACACTGAACCATCTGGGCCATGATATTTCTGATGCCACCGCAAAGCAAGTAGCACTCAAACACTGATCATTCACAACCCGGGAGCTTGCTAAGTATAATTTGAGAAGGGAAACAGCAGCAGGTCCATACTCAGCTTAGAGAAGAGTGTGATCTGGGATAAACTTTCCTAATGTCCTGCCCTGACCCATCATGAGATTTTCAGAGAGTAGCCTCAAAGAGGCTAATACTACACGGATACGTTTTCCCCTGAAGAACACCACCTCTGGTTGACAACAGAACATACTGACCCACCCTATGAGGTTACGTTAAGTGAAAGAATTTTAAAAAGTCGTTTCATAACAGGTCCAGCATGGAGAAGCTCCAGTTCTCAGTAAAGATGGCCAGATTGACTGTCCTCAGCCCAGTGCCTCATCCTCAGATGAATTAGCCATGGCCAAGAGACAGGAGTGACAGAGGTCAGCCCAATATGACTCAAGCCACCAGGATTACTGTGTCTCTAGCAGCCACAAGAGGTGTGATGATGGTCGCATCCTCAGAGCTCATTCCCTGCCATACTGAACTCTTATCTTCCCAATGGCTCTTTCCCAATGACATCCCAGTGGACACCGTCACCCTGACCCGAGGAAAGCCCATCGTCCCACAGTTACTTATCATTCACAAGTTTCCCGTGTTGGTGGATCTGATTTTCCATCGTGAAGTTGATTGTGGCACCATACACGTGCTCACCGAAGAATACCTTCATTTTAGACTTGTATTCTTCATCTTGAAAATACCGGATCATATCGGGAAACCAGACCGTCAGGCCATAGTAACTGTAACGAGGAAGACGGACAGTCTGAGCAGCCGTGTGATTGAATTCCTCAGAACCAGAGTCTGCACTCCTCACTAGAGGGAGATCAGACTCCTTTCAGACATAGGAATCTGGTTCACGAATAGAAAAATCTAATGATATGCCTCATCATAAGGAAAACTTAGGACCATCTCCACAGATTTGGATTTGATTTTAAAAAATCAGTCTTGATTTTAGAAACACCACGGAGTAAGGTTTGGTGGACACTTCCTTAATACGTAAGGAATAAAAATCACATTTCAGTTCAAACAGCAGAATCTTAGTGAATCATGAAACACTAAAGACATTGCCAGTAACATCAGGAACAGGACAAAACATCACCATCACTTACTTTAACAGAACACTGCAGGTCTTCACCAATTCAGATGAGGGAAAAAACTTAGGAATGTCACAAATTGCAAAGCAAGAGGTAAAACTACCTCTACAGGCAGATGATATGATTTTTATGCCTGGAAAACTCAAAATAACCAACTCAAAAAAATGAGCATTAAACATATGAAAAAAAGATGCTCAACTCTATAGATAGAAAGAAAAATACAAATTAAAATCACACTGTTAGTTCTCATCACAGATTGTCAAAACACCAAAGTTTGCTAAATCACTCTGTAGGTTAACAGGTGCTGTCATAAATGCTGAGGAAAAAGACAAAATTGAACAATGCCTTGTGGAGGAGGACTTGTCGATGCCTAAAAATATGACAGATGAACTGGACCCTTTGACCCTTTAGCTCTACTTACAGGAATCCATTCCATTGATAAACCAGTCTCCACAAAAAGTAGCTTACAAACACGGCTCCTCATTTTGGCATTGTTTACACAACAAAAATCTGGAACTGTCCCACCAGTCCTGCAATGAGGGCCTGGTTGAATAAATTGTGATAATTTACAGTGGGGGGCTAGGCAGAGGAACTATGTGCTATAAAGAAGAATGAAGAAAACCTTAATTTACTGGCATGGAGAGATTTCCAGAATACATCACTGAGTGTAAAAAGCAAATGCAAAATGTGTTTCTTTGAATAATAGAAGAAGAAACAAGAAATATATATGCATGTACATGTATATATATATATGTATATATATATCGTGTGCGTATACACACACATACAATTATTTGTTTACATTTGCAAAAAGAATCACTGGGATAATAAATAGAAAAATGGAAGGTGATTACATACTGGAGGCAGAAGGGAGTGGGTGGAGGGAGAGGGAACGGATTCAAGATTCCTGTGTTGTTTCAACATTTGAATGCATTACCTATTCAATGAAATTAAATTAAACATAAATAAATATGAATAAAACATTTTTAACACCATCAGTGAATTAATCCTAGTGTCTGTCCTTTGACTCCTAGTTGGGATTGAACAATCTGAAGGATGCTAGTTCAGGCTTCTTCTATACCTTTAGTCGTTTGTTTGCGTCTCAAAGGTCAGGTCTCCACACACAGGTGCTGGAGAACATTAAGTCTCCCCATGTTGTTCCCACAATCAGAGGTCATGAGAGCCCCTTTGCTTTCCTGGGGTGAAGGAGTATTTGGGGATACAGGTGGTGGTGAACAAAGCAATTTCCCAGATAGAAGTTTAAAATATTGTTAATATTTCCAAGTTGATAATAGCAATTTATTGAGTACTTATTAAGTGCCAGAAACTATTGCAAGTACTTGAAACATACAGTAAAACGTCCCTACAATGCCCCCAAGTGGGCCCCAAAACACACATAAAGAGTAAAGTCATGTTAGCTGGAGGCCACTGGAGTGACTTGGTGTAAGCCTGCAACTTCTCAGAGGAGTCAGCTAAGCACCCCTTTGCTGCAGGGCAATGTTGCATGGGTCCCCTGTTCAATCTTTCCTATATTCTCAGCAACATATATTTGTCTTCTCCACACTTGTTCCCTGCTACCTCTCTGTGAACAGAAACTTTTTCCCATTCAGGTGTCAACTCTTAGGAAAGGATGGAACTTGTAGGTAAATCCTGATTTGCTCAAAACATTGGGAAATTCCATCCCCTTTATTATGATGAATTTAGCCTGTAAGCCACCTCTGCCTACTTTAACAGGAGGGAAAACTGACTGGGAACCTTCAGAGAAAAGTTCTCTGGCATTAAAAAAGGAAGTTCTGTAATGAGCAATTTGCTAACAATTAGCAATTAGCAATCAGTTAACAATATCATATTGTTTACTTGAAATCTGCTAAAAGGAGAGATCATAAGTGTTCTCAACACACACACACACACACACACACACACACACACACAGACGTTAGCTATATGATGGGCACACTCATTAGCTTGATTGAGGCCACTAATTTACAATGTGTGTGTTTATGAAAACATTAATTTATAAACCTTAAATAGACACAATAATTATGCATCAATTATACCTCAGTATGGATGGGAGAGGGAGTCAGGACAGAATACATCCTGCAGTCACCATGAGAGCCAGCCTGAAGCTGAAACCCCTCCTGCAGTCCACTTCTCCCAGAATTCTTGCTGGGACTAAATATTTCCTCTAACAGAAGCCACTAGCATATGCTGCCTGTTCCCTGCAGCCAAACGCATCCGCTCTGATACAAACTCTCCAAGTTAGAACCCGTTATCCTCCATGTGCAAAGGAAGAAACTGAGGCACAGGGGAATGGAGGAGCTCACATAAGACAGAACTTACCTCAAAGCCATGGTAAACCAGACCACAGCCAAAATCAGCGTGTTCATTCTGTAAGGTCCCATCACACAGTACAGAGCGTTATCCCAGACCTAAAACCCATACCAGAGAAGGTCGGTTAAAGGAAGAAACTTGGGAAAGCCCACGTACCAGATTTTCTAATAAATGGCCTAATCAATGACCTAGAACCCCATGTAGAGAATGTGCAATCCATTTTCCCCCAGAGGCAGTAGTTCACATGCCAAGGAGATCCCGTCGCTCTTCTCCTGGGAACACATGCATGTGACAGAAAGCACACCAAATCAGGATTTCAGGGCCCTGAGCAACCCGGAGCAGTGAGGCCTCCTGTGCTGGCAGGGGCAATAGACCACGTGATTATTGACCACACAATATGAGCAATGTCCAGTCTCTACAGACTCTGGCTCGTCAGCCATCTCAATGCTCAATAGCTGACCTGTTCCAGAGAAATGGCTTTGCCCTGTATGAAGAATCTTTCCCCTAAGTCACTAAAAACCCCAAGGAGCCATTTATGACATTCACTTCTCTATCCAGCAAGAGACATTGCTTAGCGAGAAGGATGCTTACTCAGGCTGGTCAAGTTCTTGCCTTGAGAAAGATGAGCAAAGGAAAAGTCTGAGGCTCAGGAAGTTTGCACCCTGAGGGCACTTGGCAAGTTAAAGGCAGTCCTGGGCTGGAACCCCACATCCCCCACAAGATGCTTCCTCTCCAGCTCCCTGTTCTGGTTGATAAAGTGTTCTGGGTTTTTATTCTTCATCCACTAAGGTTATGGGTTCCCACGGAGCCATTCTCCCACCCAACATATGTCCCCAGTTCATACCTGCTTGAAAGTGGTACTGAATCTGACCAGCCAGCGCTGGTACCAAGTTCCTGTTGAACTTTGGATCTCAATGAATTCATCCATTTGCTTGGGAGTTTTGATGTGGGAAACCTGAAAAGCAAAGCTGGTGTAGAGAATCTCTACCTCACTTTGTCTTCAGAATTTCATTTCGAAGTCTACCTAATTGACTTGATTAACATATTTAGGTGAGAAGAGTGTGACCCTCTAGTTTTGTGGTTTGGGGCCAAAAGTGTGCATAGTGTCTCTTAGGGAACTTTCTTGGATGGATATATCTCAGTGAAACAAAATGTTCAGAATATTTTTGCTAATTTACACCTTTAGGAGATTTGTATTAGTGGGTCCACAATATACTGGTTTCCCATTTATGTCTGCTTTATCCACAGAAAAGTTGATGCCGCATTAAAATTTACAATTCTGTCCTTAATGGACATAAACATCACAGAAATCTAGAACCCAGACAGATGAGAAGGGATGTTGCTACAACAAAAATACAACAGAGAAATTACAGCCTCCCTGCAATCCCTGAGTTTGCTGGTAGAAATCAAAGAGGAGAAGGGGATAGAGTAGTAGAGCTCAGCATTCCCCTCAAGGGCCCTGGAAAGTTGGGGTGCCAAAGTCACACCCTCCTTCACCATGACAGTGATGTTTAGGCCAATCAGACGCTTACTGTTTGGTGCAGGGCAGGCTGAACTAAGTTGTCTGCAGGGCAGGCTGAATGAATGTTAGCTGCAGGATAACCCAGGCACTCAAACCCCTCTCTGCCTGGTCCTTTATCACCTGTTTGCCTCAAAGCTGAACACTCAACCTCAATCAAGGCTGAACACTCACCCCCACCCATCTGGCCCCTGCCCCATCTGCCTGAAGGCAAAAGAAGACACCCTTAGCAACTACTGTATGATCCAATCATTGTACGCCAACAAGGCAGCTTGCAGACCCAGAGACCCCATTAGATTTGGGCTACAAAAACTCCCTTTTCCCCCTGTTCTTTCTCCCTCCTCCTCCTCCTCCTCCTCTTCCTCCTCCTCCTCCTCCTCCTCCTCCTCCTCCTCCTCCTCCTCCTCTTCCTCTTTTGCACTGCTGCAATAAAGATCTCTTAGTCACTCTGAGTGTCGTGGTCACTTTCTTTCACTTACAGCAACCACTGAAATTATATAACTAGTCACCACTTTAAGGAGATTCCTGACCCCACACATTTTTTAGTCAAATTATCAAGGTTCATGCTTGCAGAGAATCTCCCCTAATTGATAGAACAACTAGGAAAGGGTACTAAAAAAAAAAAAAGTGTCCATCACGTCCCCCAATACGCCTAAAGTACAAAAAAATGAGTCCTATGAGTGTCTCCAGCTCTTTCTTCAGCCCAAGGACTGAGAATTTGAGGACCCAATGGAAGAGAAATGGAGATGAGGTTGGAGGATGGTCCGCAAGGAGAAGCCGGAGCCTGGTATAGACGCTGGCTCACTGCTGCTTGAGCACCCAGAGAGCTGGCAGGGCTTCTCAAAAGCCTCACCACAGAGGGTCAGGTGCCCACAGGAGAATCTGATAAGGCACAGGCTCTCCCTGGAATTGGCCTCCCTGAACACACTGAGCCTCCTGGATTCCTCCACCCTCCCAGGTGTGCAGCTGTTGCAAAGCCTCCTTTGCCCAGGGTCACACAGGAAGAGAGAACTGTCACAGCAGGCTACACAGAAGAACTCTCAGTGGCAGCTGGGCTTCAAGTTCAAGTTATCCAATACCCCATGGACATCAATGAACCCCAGTGACTCCAAAGGAGGCCAGAGGGGAAGGTTCACACCAAATCAGCAAGCACCTTAGAAAACACTCTCCAGAAGCATTAAGACTTGCACTCAAATGTAAATTTTTCTTTGCTTTGCTCCTTAGGAAACTAACACCCCATTCCCTAGGGATTTGGGAGCGGGTGTATTGACAACTTCAAGCACAATTACTCTAATTTGTAATTAATTAGAATACTCGTCTTTGATTCAGTCTAGATTAGCAGAAGGAAGGGCTGGGGATGTGGCTCCGTGGTATAGTGGAATGCGAGAGGCCCTGAGTTCAATTCCCAGCATCATGCAAAAACAGATTAGCAAATGGCTCGTGTTCCTTCCAGTCCTGCAGAACATGGGTCCTCAGCAGAATGCTTCAACTCCCGCCACCTTCCAAAGGTTTCTCCAGTGACAACTGCCAGGTGATTCAGAAGCATGTAAGGCTTGGGAAGGAGTTGATTAAAACCTGGGGCACGAGGTGAAAGTGAGGAGGGAGGCACCTAGCCTCAGCCCTAACTGGGATTCTGGCCAGCCCTCATTTCATCTTCTTAGGCTACTGAGAGCATTGAGTCATTTATTTACCGAGGGTTAACTCCACCAGGGAGGTTGAGTACTCATTGATTTACAACCAAGCACGGGCCAGCTATCTGAAGTCAGCCTTCTCTCCCTTCTTTCGTTCCTTCCTTTCCCTCCCTCCCCGTGGCCTGTGCACTCATCCACTTCTCAATGGTTCATAGGATCCTAATTTACAGCGATGGAATATTGAACCACAACCTTTTTAAAGTTCCATTTTCCAATTAGTCACAAACTACTAAAAGCAGGGATCTCTGAGGACCTAGAAATTTACATGCTAGTTGGGACAAAACACAATCCCGGACCCCTCATCTCTGATTTCTTCCTGAGCTTTCTTCCCTAGATCCCATTCCTGACATAAGGAACTCTGGTCCAGAAGTAAAAGGCTTAACTTTTGCCTTTGGAAATTGGAGTTTTATTGATTTGCAGGCTAAGATCTCATGCTTCAACCTTAGGCTGCTTATATTTGCTAACATAATTAAATGGGAGGCCATTAGGATTAGGCAGTGCTAATGCTCTGGGCTCCAACACAAGCAAACTGAACCTAACTCAGAATTTAAGAGAAAATTATACTTAAGCTCTGCCAATGACAGGCACTCAACTGACTTGAGTTACATTATCTCGAATTTCCCACCAGGAAAGTCCAAATAAATAAGGCAATTGCTCAAGCTTCAATTAATCTGCTTCCAAGTTCACCTGTGATAGCTTTTCTGCTTGCTCCTCCTGTGGAGCTCCAAACCACTTCTGGGTTGGATCTACCCAAATCACATTCCGCTCAAATAAATCTCTTTAAGATTTCAACATGCCAAAGTTTATCTCTTAAGACATTAGAAGAAGTTGCCAAGAGAGAATACAGGATCACTTCTCTAATAAGGAGTTTCCAGGAGGACAAGCTGAGCTGGTTGGTTTAGAAGGGGTCCTTCCAGAAGTAAAAGACAGAAGGCCCCGGGAGTATACTGCTATGGAGTAGCTACCATACCAGGGACCAAGGGTAAGACGAGGGACAGGAAGAGCCACTAGTTCCCTGGGGAAAGATGAGGGAAAACATGCAAAATGAGGCAGATAGGATTTATCTATCAGAACCCCTCTTAGGAGGAGAGACCATGTGTGGAATAAATGTTAGTGAACTTCCTGAGGTAAAAGAAATATCAGGGAGATGGGCTCATACTTGAAGGACCAGCAGCTATAGTCATGCGCTAGGAGAAGTTGCTTGAATCCACAAGGAAAAAGAGAGCAAGGGAAAGGAAAGGGGAAACTCCCCACCCCCAAAAAAAATTAACGGAGGAAAGAGGAGAGAGGATGGGGTGAAGAAGACTGTGTCCTCTGTTGTAATTTCTGTTATCCTTAAATTCTCAGTAAGGCTATTAAATTCACAGATGCTAGGTGTGGGTGGTGGTGGTAGGGTGTGTGTGTGTGCATGTGTGTCTGTCTGTCTGTCTGTGTTTTATACCCAGTTGATATCATGCAAAATCAATCCAGCTGATGTGGACTCAGAGGCTGGAGGCAGAAATGAATGACCAGGGAAACATCTCCCAGGAATAAGCAGGAGCTTGGAGAGAAACTTGGACTTCCCCAGGCTGGGGGATGGGGTGGCAGTGGGAGGATGCGGGAATGAGCCAAGTATGGCCAGCCCCCAGTGACCTGGAGCCCAGCTGTGGTATTATGTAAAATCCATCACTGAGAGGGAGGAGTGGGGGATGGAAGACTGGGAGAGCCATTAACATCTTTCATTTGGGGTATTTCTGATAATTCTACATCTTAATAATATTTGTGATAAAACTATTAATCCCATATTTTAGATATTTTAGGAGCACTGGAATTGGGGAAATATGCCTTCAAGCAATTTTTAATAGTTTATAACTTGAATTAATTTATGAAAAACATTCATAACCTTTTTAATAATAACATTTTTTTACAGATACTATTGTTGACAGATACTATTTTACATGTTTACAGATACTATTTTCTTGCTTTTCCCAATGATGAAACAAGTACGGAGAGTGCTTTGCCAAAGGCCACACAGCTAAAAAATATTAAAACCAACCAAGATTTGGACCCACACTGCCTGGCTTCGGGTGCAGATGCTTAGCCATCTGGGATTCCACCTGAGAATCAGGAGTTTTAAGCAAGGACAAACATTTTACTCTAGACTTAAATTATGGAAGCCAAAGAATCAAAAGCATTGAATCAGAAGAAGGTGGGAGTTCATCCAGGAAGGCTTCCTGAGGAAAGGGGTTTGAAGTAGGGCTTAAAGGAAGTTACAGGAACAGGTGTACAGAGCTGCCTGGCACAGGCATTCCTTGTGGTTGGCCACAGAGCACAGAGCATAGCAGGCAGGAGCACAGCATCTCTGCAACACGACATCTTAGCAAGAAACAACACTGGCTAATGACCAATGCTGGTAAATGTGTAGAGAAATGGATACCCTGTTTCTGGTGGCACCATAGAATTGCATAAACCCAATGGATATAACTTGGAGATATAACTCACAAGCTATAAAAATACCCATGCACTATGAACCAGTCATTTTCTTTCTAGGAATCTACTCTTAGAAAACAAACTCAGAAAATGAAGGGGAGAATTATATGCCTGTGAAGTTTCATTGCAATAACATTTGCAGAAACAAGGTAATTAAAAGGGTAAATAAAACTCGAACATTTTAGGGACATTCAGGAAAATCGTGCTAACGTTCCTAACATTAACATGCATTAAGATGAGCATTATGAATACTATGAGGCAACATATAAAATGCTTATGAGCGCTGCTAACTATGTATATCTAAATATGCACATGTATGCTTACACCCACACAAATAGAGCTAGTTTTTGCTATTATCTTTTTTTTTTAAACAACACTAACCAGGGAAAAACCTAGAAAGATACTATTACAATACAAAGAATAATTATGACAAAGTGACAGGACTATCAGGGCTTTTTTTCTCTTGACAAATTTCAGTTATGTGCTTGTATAATAAAATTATTTTTAGTCATGAGCAAACCTCACAGAAGCAGTGTGACCCCCATGTGGGCTCAGGAACTGCACACTCACCGTGAATACCTTCTCTGGGGTCCCCTTGGCCCTCATGTTGGTGTCATGGACCTGCTTAAGAATCATCCAGGCTTCATCATGTTTACCCATCTGGTAAAACCAAGGAAAGAGACAAGAAAATCCATCATTGAATATGCTTTCTGTTCATGAGGTCTATGGAGGATAATAGAGGGTACTGAGGCCCGGGTCAGAGGGATTGGACACCAACTTTTTATACTAGGAAGGACTTGGGAAAGACTAAGACAAGTTTCCATCCCCAGCCCATCTTGGGAGGAGAATAAAGTTGTGCTTCAAGGTGCAGATGCCTGGTATTATTACTATCATCACCTACTAGGAATAATACTTGCAGTTTTTAATAACATTGACTAGACCAAGAGGTAAGAGCCATGTTTCTCACTGAGTAGATAAATCAAAGAAGCTACATGTTATGGGTTGCAGTCCTCAACCCAGTACCTCAGAATGTGGCCTCATTTGCAAAGAGGGTTTCTGCAGATGTAATTAGTTAAGACAAGACCATCCAGGAGCAAGTGGGCTGCTAACCCAATGTAACTGGTACCCTTATAAGAAAATGTCACGTGAAGGGACTGAGACTGTGGCTCAGTGGTAGAGCACTTGCCTAGCATCATGGGTGAGGCACTGGGTTAGATCCTCAGCACCACATAAAAATAAACAAGTAAAATAAAGGCATCTGTCCATCTGCGACTACAAAAAAACAAATTCTTTTTTAAAAAAAGTCATGTGAAGACAAGAGACACACAGGGAGAATGCCATGTGGTGACAAAGGCTGTAATTTCAGAGATGCAGCCGCAGACCAAGGGACAGCAAAATTGCCTGTAGACCACTAGAATCTGGAAGGATGCTCCCCTGCAGATTTCAGAGAGAGCCTGGCCCTACAGATACCTTGGTTTGGCATCTTGTGCTTCCAGATCTGTGACATAAGTTTGTTATTTTAAGTCATTCCATTTGTGGCATTTTATTATAGCTGCCCCCCAAAAACAAATACATAAGAAAAGGTGAATTTCAAGATGACTCCCCGCTGTATCTGCCTGATCAACGGGAGGCAGGAGGAAATTCAGTGTGGAGGATCACTGTGCAGAAAGCTCCAGAAGCAGGCAGATAAAAGGACTTGTTCTGTGGAAGTCTCAGAGTCCTTCTGCCCCTTTGACAGCTCCTCTATCTGAACCACTGCAAGCACAAAGAATCCCCCCAAACTTGGAAGACTCCTACAGACGTCTCTCCAGGACCAAAGGGCAGTTTTCCAGGGGGGAGGGGCCTGCATAGCTAAGAGTCCTGAAGGCCCTGGGAGCAGTGAAGAGGTTTCCCACGGAGCTCACTGCAGCAACATAGGAAAAACAGCACACGGCTTTAAAGAGCCTCCTCACCAGGACCTCTATGGGGAGTGGGCACCACCAGGCAGCTCAGGAGCTGCCCCCCTACCACTGCCCAGCCTCAGATAGGGCTCCTGAGCTGCACTTCATGACCTCCTGGGCCCTGAAGTATCCATGGGCCATGAACCCACAGCCTGCCCCAATCACCAACAGGAGGGAAGCCACTGTCAGTTATGGGCTAACATTGGCCCACAGGGGTAGGTTTGCAGCATGCACTGAGGAGAGGAGTGAAACCAGGGCTGAAAGAAGCAAGGATGTGGCTTTTGTGCCATGAGGAGGCACAGACTCACCTCTAGCAGAAACCTGGGGCTCTCTGGCATGAACTTCAGGGCCACCATGGACACCGTGCAAGGCAGAGCACACACAATGACAAATACCCTCCAGCTGTGGAAGTGGTAATTGGTTCCCATGCTGAACCCCCAGCCTGTAAAGAAGCAGAGGATTTCCAGCAGTCTTTCCACTGCAGAAGACTGAACTCAGAAGTACCAGCTCTCAACTTGAGGGTACCACAGTATGGCCTGGGCAGCTGGTTAACATGCCACCTCCCCAGCGGCACCCCCAAAGTTTATGAATCCTAATTCTGGGATAGAACCTGGGAATCCTCTGCATTTGGACAAATCCCTAGGTCTAGATGGCCTGACATTTACAAAGCCTTGGATAAGAGTACAATTAGAAACAAAACCCCATATTTCTATATGGGTGCTAAATTTCAAGTGAATGAATTTACATAAAAGATGTTCTATCCACCTGCTTTGACAAGATGGCCCGGCCCAGAATTACATCCACTTTTGCCAGAAGAACTTCTCTTTCTCCTCCAGCTCCTCTGCAGAACAGGGGCTCCGTGCCAACATGTAGGGACACACCACCATGATAAGAAGAACATTCTTGCCTTGATCCCTTGAATTTAGTAGGAAGTCTGGATCCTGATTGTTCATAGCATGATCTGATCAGGAGCAGGAAGTCAAGACTCAAGGAACCCCTCATTTTATCAGAAGACCAAAGAGGTCTTAATGTGGCCCAGGGCTTAAGGATGCCTCTCACCCAGGTCAAAAGGTAATGCCAGGGTTGGGGCTGTAGCTCAGTGGTAGAACACAGGTGAGGCACTGGGTTCGATCCTCAGCACCACATAAAAATAAATAAAATTATAATTGTGTCCATTCTACAAATATATATACATTATATATTTGTAATATTTGTATGTATGTATATATATATATATATATATATATTTATATGAGTGTGTGTGTGTGTGTGTGTGTATACATATATATAATTTTTTAAAAGGCTATACCAACTCCAGGTGATTTCAATGCAAAGAATTAGGGACCACACTTTTAAAAACACTATATTATATGTAATATATATAATATACTTTTTATAATAAAGTGGACTGATTCACTCAAATAAACTTCACCATCACTGAAAAGGGAAAGCAACTGTCATTCTACAAAGTATTGCTAAATTCATATTCAGAAGTTACTTTCAAGCATTATTTTTAATACCTCATGGGTAGCTAACTTTCCTCTTCTGAGGAGCCATAACACAATAGGAATTGTGACTTTTACAATCATTTAGATTTTAATTGGACTTTTACAATCATTTAGATCAGAGTTCAGATCCTGAATTTATCACACCAAATGATAACGATGGGTTTTCCCAACTGTAGAAGGCAGGTAATAGTACTTCCACAAATCTACTAAGAGCAAACCTCCTAGCAACCCATGAAAAATTCAACTGCTGTTTTCAAAATAACTGAATGACATTTAGTGCCAAAGATGTTGAATAAAATAGACAAAATGGATGAACTTCAGCAAAGATCAGCAAAAGAATTTTTTAAAAAAAGAAAAGCCTGAGATTATAAAATAAAATGATCCCACTCAACGCATCTCCAAAGACAATTCAAACAGTATTTTTGTAAATCAAAATGACATAAATACATCCATTCCTAAATTTTAGAGGGTAATAATTATTTGGATATATAAGTTCTAGTTCTTTTACTTAAAACTATACTTTCTGACTTATTCCAGTGGGGGGAACTAACCTCTTGAATTTTCATTGGCTCCCCCTTGGGCTTCTATTTGTTTGCCACAGTTTGTTTACTCCTAAATAATATGGGCTGCTCCTGCGGGTATTTCCTACTCTGCACAATTAAAAGACTAAGAAGAAAGAAACCAGGTAGCAAAATGTGGGACTGTGGCCACTCAAGCACATACGGCCCCAGCAACAGAGAACACACCTCATCCAACACAATCAGATTTTGCACAGCTTGGCTGCTTTTCATCTCACAGGGCTTTGTTTATTTGTTTTAATTTTAATTAAAAAGCCCTTCCATTCTCCTGGGAGTAACACTAGAAAGAGGAAGATAAAAACCACAGCAATACTGACACATTCTCAGCTCATGTCCAAAAACTGCTCTAGCATCATTAGAAGTAATGTTGATTAGAACTGCACTGTAGTCAAGCTTAGATGGATAACCAGGAAAGGGAGCAGAAGCAGGTATGCTTATAAAGTATTCTGCCTCAGAAATTGTTTTTCTTTATGATAATATGTGTAAATTATCCAAAATCCATTATCCCTCATGCCTCTGTGGTTTTTAGGGTGACTTCAGTAATCTGCATTTATTGCATTCATTAGGCACATCCTTGGGACCTTAAATTGAATAAAATTAAATGGTGAATTGCCTCCAAATATTTGGAACAATATTAATTTGGAGGCAGGGATTGTTCTGTTCACTGATCTTTTAGCTTGCCCTACTTTTCTGTCAGGATTTCACAAACATCTGGTGATGCTGGCTACAATGAGAATTAATCTTCCATAATATATCTCTCTTTTTCTGGGCTATGCCCATGAGATCCCAGGAAAACATTCTGAGTTTCGTAATTTTCTCACTCAATGAGTCAGTCACTCAAATTTCTGGTGCCAAGACCTCCCATCATTCATTCTTGCAAAAGCAATTATGTGGGTTACACAAGCTGTACACAAACATCAGTCTCCTTTTTGTAGTCACCCTTGCATTTGTTAGAGGATTAATAACTTAAGCACATTGAGAAATATCATCACATGTCTGGTTCCCTGTGGACAAAAACATCTGGTCCTAGTAAAAGGAGGCTTAAAATAAATAATCACTCTTGTTATATTGTAATTCTAGTCCATCATATTTCTAAAATAGGTTTTCACCAAGCTGATGGCTATTTGATTAAGCCTCTATTTTCAAATACAGTGTCAAAGTCACAGATTTCATAAGGCATACAAACAGGGATACGTCCTGTCCACTTGAGGTAAAGTATTTAACCACAAGCTCTGCCCTCAAAACAGCAGTGGTCAGCCAGCAACCATGCGGTCCCTCTACCATAGGCTCTCATTCAATCCAACCTGAATTGTTTCAATGCTTTCTTAGAAATAAGGTACTCTGATACTGGAGTAAGTATAATCTCTAGTTTGTAGGGAGTACCATGGATTGTTGCCTGCCTTCACAACACCCTCCCTGCCTTTCCTTTCCCACTACAGGACATGAGACTGACCCCACCCCAATTCCAGGGATGAGAAACTATATCTAAACCATTCAAGAACTGCATTCTCTGTGGTATATTGATGGTTGAGGTGGGCACATGATCCAATTGAAAGGAAGTCAAAGACTTTCACTCATTGCTTGAAGGTGAGGGCGTGCTTCCTTTGCTCAAGGACAGTATGCAAACAGAAAGCCTGGAGTAGCTACTGCTTCCGGGGAAGGAAGCTATCCAAGTACTGGAACCAAATTGAAAATGTTCTCAACACTCCTTTGCATCCCAGGAAGTGCTGAAACTTCGCATTCTTCCAACATGTGATTCCATGATCCTATAATGATCCCACAGTTAGTTCTTTTCCCTTCTCTCCCCCTCTCTATTTTATAGGTGAAGGTACAAAGGCTGAAAAGATGGAGTGACTTGTCCCGTATCACATAACACCACTATATGGATTTGACTTCATTCAATTTTCTCCCCTCCTCCTAAAGGCTTTTCAATCACTTCATTTAAAGGTGGCAATCATTTCTTAGTTTTAACACATTTGGAGCAGTTAACAGAGGAAGTGATGTTATGTCAAGAATTGTAACCAAAAAAAAAGCGATTTCTCACATGGAAAATTAAACAGTACATTTGAGTAAAGGGTAGAATGTAGAACCTGATATTAGGAATATACATTTATGTGCCTAAAATCATAGAGAACTGCCTAGTGCCAGAATTAGCTGGAAATTCTTCAATCTTTATTTCACTATTCATATTTCTTCTCTGTTTCTGATACAAAACCCAACAGGTAATCAAAAAGTAGATATAGCAAAGGCTACATGATGTTCTCACACCCCTTTCCCCCACATTCTGCACACACAGCTAGATTGTGTGCCACTGTCATTACAATAGCATGTGGTCATATCACAAATGTGGGGCCAGTAGAGTATGAGCAGAGACGCTGTGCTCTAATTCCTGGCCTAACTTTTAAAACACCAACATACAAACAGACAACTGCTCATATTCTCTTCCCAAACCAGAGACCTTGTGAGCCATGTGTTAAAGAAGGTGGCATCGCATGATGGCAGAGCGTGAGCTCCAGAATTACTGATGGAGCAGAGCCACCAACAGGACAGAAACAGCAGTCAGACTTTACTTTTATTGTATTAAACCACTGGGATTTCAGGGCCTATCAGTTTATTGCAGTAACGCACCCAATATCACCTTAGACTAATACAGTAGGTATTGTTCGCTTTAAAGCTTTCTAAAAAGATATACGACTGAGCCTCCATTATCTCAGAACACCTAGCTGAGAGTATCAGGTATAAAACAAGAAGGTGAATGGGAGGTAATGTTGGTTATCTTCAGGGACAAGATTAGCTCAGGGTCCTCAGGATTCTAAATCATGGCAAAGATGAGACTCATAATCCATGGTTTACCAAAAATGACTTTGAAGGATGCTGATGGCGTGACCAGTTATATTCATAATAAAATTCAAAACTTCTGCCTCCTCCCTAATTTACTGTTGAGAAAACCAAATCGTAAATGTTAATGTTGGCAGATCTCTATTTAAAGAATACAGTTTTTACAACTATCCAAGGTAATAAAATTGTCCCAGCTAAAACCATGACCTTGTCTCCAAGGGCTGCTTCACTGTGCAGCCAAACAAGAATGACAGCAGGTACCAGAGTGGAAAAGTGTGCAAGTGTCCTGCACCTGAAGGAGGCTTGGCATCCTAACCCCCGCCCCATCTTAAGCCAAGGGCATGACCTTGGACAAGGGCTGCTCTTGGCTTTTGTTACATCTGTCATCTATAAAATGGGGTTACCAATGCCTAACCCTGGAGGGAGGAGGGCTAGCTGGAGGACATGAAGTGTGAAATCCTTTCAGATAAAAAGAAGGATAAAAAAGGGGAGATAAAAAGGAACAGAGGTAAAGAGGGAGGACAGAGTATACTATGTGTAAAAGGTCATGGACGTTGAAATTAACAATATGTCTGTAGCGCTAGTTCCTTAGGAAGATCAAAGTCACATATAGGAACCTTGTGTGAATACTGGGAATGAAGCTGAGAACAGGAAAGGTTGTTTGGGTGCAGGTACCATAGAAGCAGGGCCCCCTGGGCATTTTTTAAGCCTATGACTCACCATAGTGTGGAATGATGCTCCAAGCCATGGCAGATGCGTAGATGCCCCCAGTCATCCAGAAGATGCCCAGCCAACTGAGATGTTCTCCACGCTTCTCTCGAGATAAGAATTCAGAAAAATAGGCAAAAACAATCGGCAGAGAGCCTCCAATGCTGCAGAAAGGAAAATGCCAGAAAGAGAGAATCAAGTTATATGCTGAAAATGGTCATAACAGGAACCAAGTTACCTCAGACCCCACCCTTAGGCCCTGTGGTGAAATAACCCAGGAATGTGATAGACCAGCCAGGCAGTTCCTCTCTACCTATGGGAAGCAATCTTTTAACTTTATACACTGACTTTACAATTGCTAGCCCTAACCCTTATTTTTCCTAATGCTCAACCTTAATATGGTGTCTTGAAAGTCAATCACAAACAATCCAGAGCTTTCTGGAGGTAGCACCCATAGCTAGAGAACCCAAGTGCCTAGACCCTTGGTCTCAGAGGGACCAGCCCAAGGTCTCTGAGTCATACCCTATGCCTGAGATGAGTCGGCAGAAGAGGAAGGCTCCATATCCCTGCACAAAGGAGGAGAGGGAGGCAAAGGAGGCATTGATGGCCAGAGACATGCTGAGGACTCTCTTTCTTCCCAGCTTATCAGCCAGGCCCCCCAGAATGAAGGCCCCCGCCATCATTCCTAGGTAGACTATCAGTCCTGTAAGACAGAGAAAGAAATGGAGAAGATGGAGAGAAAAGATGAGACATTAGAGACCATTTGATGTTTAGAAAATCCAATGCCCCTTTTTACCCATCCTAGAAATTCTATATCATAGACACAAAAAAAAATGTGACAAGATATTCATGGAAAATTAACAATTCTATACAAATATGACCTTTTACAAATGTTAGTCCAACAACAATAACCTCACCAGGTTTACATCTGTGTATACAAACCAACATAGATGAACTGAAGTTAAGACAGATGTTCCCCTCCTAAAGACGATTGTTTTAAATGCCTAATTCTCAAACAAAAGGCTGTAATTTTACTTTGAATCAAGAAAAAATGTTTGTACAAAAAAAAGTCCTCACCCTGGGGTGATATTTAAGGAGAGAGAATTTTCAAAGTAAAGAGTGGCAACCTTGGTAGGGGAAAGGTTGAGAAGGAAGGATACGTACAAGTGTAAAAGAGCAATTGCCTACGGGGTCGACTATCATATTACACATCCATAGAGATGCTTCTGGGAGCTATAATCAAGGTTTAGACTTCTTAGGGGAATGTAACATAATTTTAATATAATGTAAGGTGTGTCCAATTTAATTCTGCATGAGGGTATCCAGTGTTCTCAATTCCATTGATTGGAAGAGGTTGTACTTTTTGTTGTATTTTGTTGGCAAATTTGATCATACATAAATTTCTTCCATTGGTCTATATATATTTTATGTCAATCCTATGCTATTTTGATTACTACAGTAATCAAACTATATTTGAAATCAGGTAGTGTTGATGCCATAAGATTTGTTTTTTTTTGTCTTGTTTCGCAGTGGATTGAACCCAGGGCCTTCTGCATGCTGAGCAAGAGCTCTACCACTGAGCTATACCCTCAATCCTCAGCTTTGTTCTTTTAGCTCAACATTGCTTTGTCTATTTGGTGACTTTTTAATTTAACAGCATTAATTCTTCTAATCCATAAACACAGGGTATTTTTCCATTTATATGCTTCTTCTTCAATATTTTGTATTTCAATATTTTGTAGTTCTCAATGTATAGATCTTTCATTTCCTTAAATTTATTCCCATTGAGGATATTATAAATGGCATTGTTTTCTTGGTTCCTTTTTCAGATAGTTCACTGTTAGTATTTAGAAATCATACTGATTTTTGCCTGTTAGTTTCCCATCCTGCAACTTTAATGAATTTGTTTATAAGTTCTGACAGTTTTGGGTGAAGTCAAGAGTTTCCTGTATGTAAAATCATGTCATTTGCAAACAATTTTACATCCTCCTTTTCATTTTGATAATTTTTATTTCTCTTTCTTGTCTAATTGCTCTGGCTTGAAATCCCAATACTGGGTTTGACAGAAGTGGTAAGAATGGGCATTCTCACCTTGATCTTGATCTTAGAAGAAAGATTTTCAACTTTTCACCCTTTTCACCATCGAGTATGCTATTAACCCTGGGTTTGTTATATATAGTCTTCGTTATTTTGAGGTACGTTCCTTCTATACCTGATTTTCTGAAATATTTTAATCATGAAATATGTTTAATTTTGTGCTTTTTCTGCAGCTGTTGAGATGATCTTATGATTTTTATTTTTCATTCTGTTAATGTGGTATACAGTGTTTATTGACACACATTTGTTGAACCATCCTTGCATTTCAGGGATAAATCTCAATTGATCATGGTGTGTGATCCTTTTAATGTGGTGTTGAATTTGACTTGCTAGTATTTTGTTGAGAATTTTTGCATCTATGTTATCAGTAATATTGGCTTATAATTTTCTTTCCTTGTAGTGTATTTGTCTGGCTTTAGTATCAGAGTAATGCTGGCCTTGTAAAATAAATTTGGAAGTGTTTCATCCTCTTCAATTTTTTGAAAGAGTTTGAGAAGGATTGGCATTAATTTTTCCTCAAATATTGGGTAGAATTTGCCAATGGAGCATCTGGTCCTGTGTTTTTCTTTGTTGAGATGTCTTTGAATACAGACTCAAACTTCTTACTCATGTTTGGTCTTTCAGTTTTTTTTTATTTCTTTATGAATCTGACTTGGCAGATTGAATATTTCTGGGAATTCATCCATTCCTTCTGAGTTATCCAATTTGTTTCTGTAAAATTGTTCACATTACGCTCATGATCTTTCATATTTTTTATAATGTCTCCTCTCTCATTTGTGATTTCATTTAAGTCTTCTCTCTTTTTCTTAGTTGAACTAAGTTTGTCAACAAATAATATTGTTTGTCTTTTCAAATAACCAACTCCATACTTTAACTATTACACTTTATTGATCTTTATAGTACTAATGGTACTAATAGTACCAGATTTCTCAGCTCTATATTAATTCATTCTTTCTTTGTTCAACTTCAGGACTGCTTGCTAAGTGGCTTCCTTTCATCCAAGGAGAGAAACAATTAAATGTATAATTATTATCACCAAGTGAGAAAAAGTGCTCTAATAAAGGTATGTGTCAATTGTTACTAAGACACAGAGAAGGAGCATAACTTAGATATATCACACTCAATGTGGGAAGGCTCCCAAGAGAGTCATTGAGTTATTCTTGAAGGAAAAACAAAACCTAAGTTTCCATTCAGTGATTGGGGGAGTGCACTCAGGGAAGTGGCAGACGGCAAATGCAAAGACAGGAAGGCACAAAGAAAGCCTGATACTTTTGGGCAACTACTAGTATAGTCTAGTGTAAGCAAAGCATAGTTCATGTGGGAGAACCCAATGAGGGACTGAGGCTGAAGTGTAGAAAAGAGGCCATAACATAAAAATGATAAATGGCTCTGTATGTATGTGTCAGAGAGAGAGAGAGAGAGAGAGAGAGAGAGAGAGAGAGAGAGAGAGAGAGAGAGAGAGAAGAGAAAGAGGAGAAAAAACACGCCCATGTATGGATGTATGCCATGTGTGGGTACACAAATGGATGCTTGCATAGGTCCATAAATTGGAGGGAAAGAAAGGGAAAAATTAAAGGTGTAGTCCAGAGATTGGCTAAGAACCAATCTCTACCTGCTCTACCTTGGCCCCCAACTTGGAGAAAAACATTATTATCCCAAAAAAAATTCATTTTTATTTTACTCCAGTAAGGCAATCTTCAACACCTCTGTTTGACAAGTAAAAGCCACCCTTCTAGACCCTACTTTTAGATTCTGACTTTACCTGCTGCTCCCCACAAGGATCTGCCAATAGGACATGAGACAGCGGCTCCAACGGTGAAGGAGGAAGAAAGCAACTGTGCTTTCTTCTCCTAAAAAACTAAGACTTACCGAGATTACTTCTTCACCCTGGCAGCAGCAATGCCTTTCCAAGGCAGCAGCTGAATGCAATGAATAGAAGCCACAGTGTGCCCCACCCTCCTCTCCCACACCAGCACCGGCCAGCTGGGGCCCCTCTTCTGCAATCTGAGCTGCCGCTCCTTGGGGCACCTTCTCTGAGCTGCCAAATTACAATAATTCCAATCCCTTCTCTTGATTTCTGCAGCCCTAGTGGTGGTAGCTGCTTGCTGCTTTCACTTTCTTAGTGATACTTTCTAAAAATATTTCACTTACCCCATTAATATTTTATTCCAAAGTCACTAGCATGAGTTCTGTCTCCTAACCATGACATGGCTGATCCAGACACAGGGGCAGATGAACCAACATTAGAAATCAGATATGGAATCCAACCCCTCAGCTTTACCAGAAGAAGAGGTTGAGCCCCAGAAAGGTCAGTGACTCGCCCAGAACCTTGACAGTGGACGAATATCTGCTGTCCCTGATCCCTGGTCTCCTGGTTCTGAGCCTAGTGGTTTTGTTAGCAAACATCCCTGTCCAAGGCACAAAGGCACCAGAGAGAACAAGGAGAGCTTCCCGAATGCTGTCTTTGGAGGCTGGGAAAGGAGGAATGGAAGAAAAATGAGTCTTTCCACCAGGGAAGGAAAATGTGAAATTAACGATGCCTCTGAAATGGCTGTGCTATTAAACTCATTTAAAATCTGTCTTTAGCTGAAGAAATTAAGGCAATAAATTTAGAAAATTAGAGTGCAATGGAGTTATCAAAAATTACATGAAGCAGATGAGGGGAAAGCTAGGAACTATCATCCTTCAATTCTGCTCAACAAGTTGAGTGGTATATTAGGGAAATGTCCCCAATACACTGAAATTTTAAGGAAATTAAAAACTATGATCGTAACTTGCAGAGCAGAGAGGATGAAATCAAAGGGAAAGGGTATAGAGAGATTTTTTTTTTTCCTTCTTCTTCTTCTTCTATTTGGGATTGAACCTAAGGGCACTCTACCACTGAGCCATAACACCAGCCCTAGCTTTTCTTTTAATATATTAGTATTGTTTTGTTTTTGCTTTGTGTTTGTTTTGCAGTACTAGAGATTGAGCCCAGGGGGACTCTACTACCACTAAGCTACATCCTCAGCCTTTTTTATTTTTGAGACAGGGTCTCACTAAATTGCCCAAGCTGTGATCCTCCTGCTTCAGGCTCTAGAATAGTTAGGATTACAGAGTTTTTAAAAAAATATTTTTATTTTAGTAGATGGACACAATCCATTTATTTTACTTATTCATTTTTTTGGCGGGGGAGGGATTGGGGAAAGTTTTTAATTGGTGATAAAGCAACAGAGGAAATGGACTACCCCTCCTTGGAAGAGGGAGGAGCCTGTGCTGACAGGAACCATGAAAGGATGATCCCAGTTGTAAAGCAGATGGTGGTGTCTGGTGGGTTCTGGGCTCCAGGATCACCAGCTGCACCACCACAGGCAGCCCACTCAGTTCCCCTGGCCATCGCTGCCCTTTGTAAGACTCAGACCACAGTCCTCATCCTGCAGAGTCGTTAGGATTACATAGAGGAAGGGGTTGGAAGTACTGAGCAGGATGCCTGCCACCATGTACCTCCATAGTCAATAACAGCTGCTATTGTTATCAGTAGTGTGGCTCAGAAAAGTGAAAATAAGGTGGTGGCATGTTAAAGCCAAACCAGCCACACATTACAGGAATCTGAAGAAAGAGGATCCAGAAGAGCAGACGAAACTTATTTTTAGCAACATGCCCTTTAAATAGACTTCCTTTTCTCTCTACCTGGAGAAGGAGCCAGATTCCAATAAAAACCTTTCTTTGACTGAAATAGTTTTCAAATTTTCTCTAACAAAACTTTCAGGGAATTATCTTTCTAACTCTGTGTTTGTCAAATTCTCTGGTTAAATGTCATCTTCACTTAGAGAGGCAACTCTGATGTTCGAAACTGGGCCTCATCAAACATTTTCTGTAAAGGGCCAGAAAGTAAATATTTTACTCATAAATAATCGTTTTGTATACCTCTGATAGTCTCTGTCACCTTTTCTTCCTCCTTTTAAAATTTACAACCCTTGTCAGGTGAGGTGGTGCATGCTTATTATCCCAGCAACTCAGGAGGCTGAAGGAGGAGGATTGCACGTTTGAGGTCAGACTCAGTAACTTAAACCGTGTTCTCAAAATTTTTTTTTAAAAAAAGGAGCAGGGGGTGGAATGTGACTCAGTGTTAAAGCACCCCTCAGTTCAATCCTCAGTAACAAAAATAAATAATATCTAACCCTTTATACTAAAACACACCCAAGAGGACTATTCTAGTGTTCCACAGCATTGAAGGGTGACTATATTTCACAGCAACATAGTTTGTTTCATAAAGAACTAGAAGAGAAGATGCCAAAGATTCTCAACACAGCAAAATGATCAATGATTAAAGAGATGAAAATGCTAGTTAGCCTGATTTCCATTATGTAGTGTGTTTGTATGTCAAATTATCACAGTGTATCCTATAAATATGTACAATTATTGTGGATAATTTTTAAAATTTTTTAAATTTGTAACCCTTTAATATGTAAAACTAAAAGAAGATCACGGGTTTGTGGGTCATTGTTTGCTGAACCTTGTTCTAAACAAAATTCAGTCATCTCTGCTCCTCTTTTCATAATATATTGGTCCATCTCTTCATATCATATATCTCTATTTGCTAGCAGATATCTATTGGTTCAATGCTTATCAAGGTCTGTTGACTGTCAATTACTGGAGGTGGGGACAGGGTTAGTTCTAAGTTGAGTTCCTTATTGTGTCTTGCATTTAGCACATACAAAGCACATAGTAGGTGCTCCATTAACATTTGTTCAATAGAAAAATAAATGATATAAAAATTCATATTTACTATAGAAAAATCTGAAAATATACCTGAAACAAATAAAAGGTAAAACAAAAACTATCCATCACATCACCATTGAAGGACAGCTGTTGTTAGCGTGTTTGTTTGTTTTTGTTTGTTTGTTTGTTTGTTTGTGGTCCTGAGGATTGAACCCAGGGCCTTGTGCATGGAAGGCAAGCACTCTTCCAGCTGAGCTATATCCCCAGCCCTGAATGTTTGTTTGTTGTTGTTGTTGTTTTTAATGTTTTTTAGTTATAGATGAACACAATAATTTTATTTTGTTTATTTATTTTTATGTAGTGCTGAGGATCTAACCCAGTGCAAGGCAAGTGCTCTACCACTGAGTCACAACCCCAGGCCGCATGTTTTATTTTTGTATTTATATGTTTACATCAAACTGTATTGACTTGGTTGAGACCATTCTATATTGGAAGTTTCCTACTCTGTTTTTTCCACTTCATAAGTAACTCAGCAAAGGACATCTTTGTGCATAATATCCTCATCTGCAATTCTGGTTATTTGCTCAAAATAGAAACAGAATCATAAGGTGAAAAGGGATCAACAGCTTTGTGGTTCCTGAGATGCAATACCAGATTTTCTTCCAGGGAGCTGACACATATCATAAACCTATCGCCAGCTCCAGATGATTTTATCCTCAGACAGACAAGATATTTCCTCTCTGCACCAGAGGCAGTGGGAGGAGGAGGCACACAATCAGATTGCACTGGCTTATAGTGATAATGTGAAAAAAGAGGCCCCTGCTTGGATGATCATCTTTATTCAGCAATTAACCAAAGACAAAGAAGCCATTTCTAGCTTTCTTTGCTTGAATACATAGACATTAAATGCATTAATTATGCTGAGAGGATTCTGAGATCCCTTTTCCTGCAACCACTCAAATATTTATTTGACTGTATACATTTGCTTTGCAGGGATAAAAATCAGCATGTCCCAACTAGACTATTCCATTCTACTTACAATTTCTAACAGAAAATTCCTGACAACTCCTTTCCATTTCTTTATTATTTAATAAAATATATCTTCTTGAAAGATGATACTCTCCTGGATTAGGGTCTAGGATTCACAGGCTCACAGGCGGTAAATGTGATAAGGGAATCATGGGAATCCCCTAGGGAAGGCTCACTTGGATATCAGATCATGGAAGAACATCAGGATATCTGTCTGCACATCCTATGAAATCAACCACATCACCCTAATAACAGAGCCCAAAATACTTGAAGGAAATATTGACAAAAAGAGAAACAAAATGATTCAATCCTAACAGTTGGAAAGGTTCATATTCCACTTAAGAACAAAACAAAAACAAGCTGGGCATAGTGAATCACAAAGTTTGAGGCCAACCTGAACAACATAGCGAGGCCCTAAGCAACTCACAAGACCCTATCTCAAAACAAAAAAAACAAAATGGTCTGAGAATGTCTAAGTGGTAAAGTGCTCCTGGGTTCAATCCCTAGTTCCCTCAAAAAACAAATGATAAAAACAACTTCACAGAAAACCAGTAATGACAGAGATGACTTGGAAAACACCATCAATCTTACAACTCAACAATAAAATGACAGCTCAATTCTTAAACTAGGCAAATAATTTGAATAGACATTTCACCAAAGAGCACAAGCACATGCCTAGTAAGCATCTGAAAAGATGTTTGGCATCACTAGTTGTAGGGAAATTCAAATAAAAATCACAACGAGATACACAATGAGATCTATCCACTAGAATATTAAAAAAAATAAAATAAAGACAACACCAGGCATTCAGCTTATGGGAATGTAAAGGAGAAAATACTTATAGTCACTTGGAAAGCAGTTGAGCAATTTCTTAAAAAGTTAAAACATATATGTACACAGGACCCAACAATTCCATTCCCAGGTGTCTGTCCAAGAGAAAAGAAAACATGTATCTATGCAAAGATTCCATCAACAGTCATGGCAGAAACAAACTGATACATCCAAAAAGCTAATACCAGCACAATCTAATAAATCCAATATTCACTAAAGTCCAACACTAAGAAGTAATATTTAGTAATGAAATTAAACTATTAACACATGCTAAGATGGCATGGGTTAGCCACAAAAAGATAATGCTAAGTGAAAGAAGCCAGATGAAAAAGACTATATGTTGTATAATTCCACACATACAGCATGTCCAGAAAAGGCAAAGCCAAAAAGAAAGCAGGTTTCCTGCAAGTGGGGCAAGAACGGTCAACGAGCACATGCACACTCCACGGAGTCATGAAAATGTTTTAAAACTGAATGTGATGATGGTTGCTAAAGTTTATAAATCTGTTGAAATGATTGATTAGTATACCCAGAATGAGCTCTGATGGTATGTAAATTATACCTCAATAAAGCGGGAAGGGAATCAAGTATACAAATGGCCAAAATATAAGGCAGAATGTAGTAAAAGCCATAAGAAAATAGGGAAATATTGAGGGAGGTCCACAAAAGCATTCCTGGAGGAGGAACTGTTGGAGCCAGATTCCGTACACTAATAAAGCATTGATGGGTTAAGGTCAAAGAAGGGCATTCTCAGTGCAGAGAACCTATCAAGCAGATACACAGAAGTGGGACAAGCAGGGGCATGGATGGGGACACAGTGGGAACCGCACAATTGGCCAGTTCCTGCCAGTGAAGGAGGGCTGGTCAGAAAAAAGCCTGCAGAGCAGTCCCACTCTCTGGCCCTGAGCCAGCTTCTTCTCTTCAAAGCTATACTCTCACCTTGTGACCAGATGTTACAGACTTAGAGTTGCTCTGATTATTTAGGAACCACTCAAGCCATGTCCAGTGTTCCAGAAGACTCTGGGGTACATCTGAAAACCTAAGAGTTAGAATTGTGAAACCTCCTTGGGAGACCCCTATGTTATTAAGCCTCATGGGTGGCTGTGCCTACACAGCTGGAATAGCTCTTCCGCAGGGAACCCAGGAGCCTTCCCCTTCTTCACGGATTGCGCTTGTCTGCTTCTTCATCCCAAGGACAGAACAGAGAATTTCCTTTCAGGCACTGTCTTGTGAATGGATAATATAAGGCATCACAAATAAAATTCATAGCAGTAACTTTTAACCTTTTTTTCTTTATCCACCCCTAATAGTCTTTTTACACATTTCTTCGTAATTGCCTCCCAGGAACTGTTAAAACTCCAGACATCATATATGTCTGTTTATATATTGTATGCACACCTATGTTATCTACATAAAAAGAACAAGATTGTGCCTCCTCTGCAAGAGACTGAAATGAATAGCCCCACTGAAATGCTGAAAGGCTGGAGAGCTGTCCCCCCACCCCCACCCCCAACTGGGGAGACTCCAAGGAGGCTGAGCATGGAGATTGCCCCTACCAGGCCCATCTAACAGGGCCTAACTAAATCTGCATATTTATCTTCCCTGCCTTTTGTCCCATTTTGCCACTTCTTCTATTTTAAAAGCTTTCCTGGCCCTCAGAACCTCTGAAGATGCAGTTTTGAAACAGAAAGTTTCTTCTATGTGACTTCAAAGCTAGCTTTGAATAAAACCTATTTCTCTACCAGTCTGACTCTAAATATTTGTGAGCCATGAGCTCTGCAGCCTAACTTATTCCCTAGGGCAGTAACAGTTACCATCCCCCCCCACACTCACAAGAAGCAATTTCCACACACACACACACACACACACACACACACACACACACACACACCCTCCATAGGGTTGTATCACCTCCATTAAGAATTCATGTTCTGGGGTCTCATAGTGAAGGGAAGGAGAGGACCCAATCCTCTGAGCATGACGTTAGTGTCCTGTACATCTAAGTGTCAAATTCCTTTAGCTGAACTCTTCCAAATCAATTGGAAAAGGGGAAGTGAATACAGTCTCCTTGTCCTCCAGAAGCAATTCCAGTGGCTCTAGAGACCAAGGAATAATGGAACCAGGCCTGACAAGGAAAATAATTACAGAAATGAGATGTCTTGTGTATAATAAAAGCGGGAAGCCAAGAGAGACACACTGTTTGGGGAAATTGCACAGATGAGCAGGTCTAAGATGGTGTTAGAAATTTTAGCACATAAGAAATTGCACAATCTGGAAAGACCAGGATATTCTGTTTCTAGAATGAAGGCATTATCTCGCTCGTTGGATACTCAGGACAAGGCGTTCTTAACCTCAGCAAGGAAGTGGCCACTGCATAACCTGGCCAATGAGCTGGCAGCATATTGCAATGTGCCCTGGTGACATGGGGTTGTGGCTCTGGTTTTAAATAGGGGGTTTGGTGTGTGATGGGTGGAGGCCAGGTACATCCCTTGGGAATGCCAGAGCCCGATAATGTTCATAGAGTCATACCACCTCCCTCTAACTTCATGCTTAAGAATAAGATGTACCAAGAGACACCTTCACACAAACTACGAACAACAGAAGCAAACCATGAGCATGAGCTTCCTGCATATCATGAAATTTTGAATCAAAAAACTGCATCTAAAGCAAAAATGTCTTTTCATGCTCAACTTCATCTGGCTTTCCCAGCAGTTATAACTCCTTTTCCCTACCTGCACTCCTCTTCCTCCTGACATGTGATCCACCACAGGACGCCTGAACAGAAGAAATGGGCCTTGAAATGGAAACTAAGACAGAGCCTGAATACCTCCCCAAACCTTAGCTTCACTTGCTTTTAGTTCCTTCCTTATGTCACCAATTTTAGAGGTTGTATAGCCAAGCAGTATATTCCCATTAGCTTCACCATAGATAACACCTCAGATGTAGTGCTCAGAATGGTAACAGTACCTGAGTTGCTTCTCAGGAACTTGGAGTGGCTCACATGGGTTGAAACCACCAGCCTTTGATGTGGGCCTGTATAAATGTCCAATAGGTGACCTTTTGATGTCAGAGGGCCAAAACTCCATCCTCAGAACATGCTAATACCACCATCTTCTGAACACATGTCTTAGGAAGAGCCATGAAGTTTGATTATGCATGTGCAGGCCACCAATTACTTTACTTTTCCTTACCTCCTGTTATGGTCTGAACATGAGGTTTCTCTCAAAAAGCAATGCAAGAATGTTCAGAGGGCTGGGGTTGTAGCTCAGTGGTAGAGTGCTCATCTAGCATTGGATTCACTCCTCAGCACCACATAAAAATAAATAGATAAAATAAAGGTATCATGTCCAACTACAAGTAAAAAATTATATATATATAGATGGATAGATAGATAGATAGATATAGATATAGTTCAGAAGTGAAATGACTGGATCATGAGCAATTACCTCATCAGTGGATTAATCCATTTAATGGATTCATAATTTAAAAGGACCACTGGGTGGTAACCGTAGGCAGGTGGGATGTGGCTAGAGGAAGTAGGAAACTGGGGTTGTGGCCTTGGACTATATCTTGTCCCTGGCTCCCCATGGTCTCTCTACTTCTCTTTAGCCACCATGAGCTGAGCAGCTTTCCTCCACCATGCTCTTCGGACATGATGTTCTGCTTTACCGTAGGCCCAGAACAATGGAGTCAGTTGACCATGGACTGAGTGAAACCTCTGAAACCAAGGGCCCAAAATAAACTTTTCCTTCTCTGAGTTATTCTAGTCAGGTATTTTAGTCACAGTGACACAAAGCTGACTAACACACCTTCTATCACCTTCACCAATGCCTCACACTGCCCTGTTTTTCTGTCCCATAAATTCCTCTAAACCCTCTCCCCTGGAAGGCAGATTTGAAATTTGCTCTACCTGTTTCTGCACACTCAGCCAACTCATAAATAAACTCACTACTTTTGCAAAATTCATCATTCTAGGGACTAACCTACCACAGTAGGATAACATGGGCCTGGTTTAGTAACACAACTGCAGGTCTTGGACATATATCCAGTTTCAGTGCTGCCCTTGGCACGTGGCTGCCAGGGTCTGGGCTGCAGTATCCACTCGGCTTCATGCAGGAGAACAAGCTGATCCACTGGGCCGCCAGCATCCAGGGAGACCGCCTTTATCAGCTGCCAGTCCCAACATTTCTGTCAGCAGGGAAAACACCTGCAACCATATTCTGAGATAGTCAAGAGAGCAGGGATGAAGGAAACAGAAATCAGGAGAGGCTGTTGCTTTTATTCCAATGCACATGAAAAACCAGGCTAAGAGATTAGCAGGAACATTCAATTGCTTAATGATTTTGCTTTAAAAGCAACAATTTGTATAAACAATGACAAACAGTGGCAGGAACTTACCATCCATTATTGTGAATTTTCACAACTTTCCAGATGCCGAGAGTCATTATTGTCTCCATTTTAAAGAGGAGACTAGAGACCAGAAAAGTTACACATCTTTCCCCAAGATCCCACAGCTAGAAAGTGGCAGAGACAGGATTCCAACACAGAACTGTCTGGCTCCTACGCCCATGATACCTCTCAGCAGAATCACACCTAATGTCATAGAGGCATTTTCAAAGTATAATTCTAACCATTTTCTTTAAGATGTGGCATGTCCTAATGACAAACATCATATGCAAGTCTCACCCTTTGTCACGCTGGGCAGAATGTCCCTCCACAAAGAAGTACCTCCACATGAGGCTTCTTCCTGGAATCCCCCCTCTGAGAAGCAACTGTGCCAACACTATTTTGTTGGCAGGTAAAGCAAAGTTTCTTCAGTTCTGTGACAGGGACTGTCATTCTGAGCCCTTATCCAGGAAAGAACGTGCTGGTTTATAGAGCACAGGGGGAAAGGGCACATATGCTTATGCTGGAATCATTTCCATAAACTGGGAAGTCCCTGCCTTAATTCTAGAAGCATGCTATGAATGGAGAATATTTCATAAGAGTTCTCTTAAACCATGTCTCTTTGTTTTTCCTTTTAGGCAATTATCTTTGGAGCTAGCTACAATTCCAGAAATGGAAGAGAAACAAATGGGAAAGGCAAACACTGGGAATTGGAGGGATTCAGTCTCCTTTAGAGAAGCAAAACCACCAACAGGCTGAGTGATTTCACCGAATAGCTTCCTATTCAAAACAAGAGCAAGGACTGGTCATTTTGACGGAGGCTGGGAGAAGGCGGTTCAATGTTCCCCATCTACCTACTTTAAAAAATCTATGTGGGCTCTCAGGGGAAGATTTACATTTATTAGAAGTGAAGAACAGAATAAAAATGCAAAACACCACAAGATAACTTAATAACCTGTAAAGATAAATGCCATGGTACTTGGGAACTGGAAAGATTAGTCAGAAGGAAGCTGAGCACATATCGAGTGCAATAACCCTCAATGTTTAGACTGGAGGAAGTCAAGGAAATAGCTTCAATATCTCATATCATATGAAATGGGGCAGATTATTAAGAACTACTAGAAGCTCCATGAATCAATGGCATTGGCTGAGAAACCAGATGGCAAGTCACAGTGATTTTCTCCCAGTAATCAAATGTTAGTTCCATTTACAAAAAGCTTCCATATGGAATCCTGTCTCTATAAAACACTCTGTGCTGGCCCTGAACGATCAATATGGTTGATCTAGCCCCTTCTATACAAGGGAGTATACTCATTGCAAAACAGTCTTAAATCCTCCAACCTGGTAATCGGTTTCACTGAAAGCAGTGTTCTGCAGCAAAGAGCACCATATTAAACTTCTTGACATCTCCTTCGCGGATTCATTGTTTCATTAAGAAGCGGATCCACAGTGAGAGGCACAGCTTTGGAGTTTAAGTTGTTTGCTGATGAAACTGATCATGCCTTGGTTAACATCTCCAGTGATCAAGTTTCCTCCCAGCTGGCACCAAGGAAATGCACTGTGGTAAAGACACAGGGGTGGATGTGTGCAAGGAGTCATACTCCTTCATGCCCTCGGGTCATTTTACTTTCAAAATGCTTCTTTGTCGTGTAAAATACATCCCCTCCAATGTAGTTCAAGAGATTGGACTTGAAGAGATTTGCCTACACTGCTACAGGCTGTAAAATAATTGCAGAGGAAATGTGTTCCCAAAGGACAGACAAAGGAGAGGAGACTTCTGTGTCCTCACAGAGCAAATTCCTTGAGTCTCTGGGGATGGTCACAGCCACATGTCACGGATGCCTATGTGGATCAGGAGCCAGGAACTCAACCTTGAGTCGTGAGAGTTCTTCCAAGCTGATGACAACCTACTCCTGCCACCTCCTTGACCTTCTGGCAAGCCGCTATTTTGTGCCTGTGTGTGTCAGAAGTCTAAATAGGATGAATGAGGACTTGCTAGGTCGCAGTGCCAATCCCCCCTAGCAGTGATATCATTTGAAAGCCTTTTAGAAATGCAAAAATCTCATACCCACCCTACCATAAATCTACTGGGTCAGATTCTGGATTTTAATAAGATTCCCAGGTGATATGCAAGGGCAGTAAAGTCAGAGAAACACTGCCTCAGGTAACATGGCTCCACATCCCCTCCTCTCCACTCCAAGGCATCACAGAGCTTGGTAGCAGCTTCCAAATGTATGATAGAAGGAAGGGAGGCTCACTCAGTGGGAATTCAATACCCAGTCTCACTGTTCAGCTGTACCTGGGGAGGAGGACATATACAAAATAGGCATCCTTCTCCACAGCCTCTCTTCTTCCTGTTCCCTTCACATAGCCAACCTGCATGTCAGAACATTCTACCAAGGTAAGTCCCCATCTGTCCACTACTCTGTCTCCACTGCCACCTCCTGTGTCCCAGCCGCCATGATCCTCTTCACCTGAGCTACCACCACACCCCACCTGCCTCTCCCTGTCATCCCTGCACTTCTGACAATCAAGGAATCTCTTGATGTACCCAAGTTACATCACTGCACTGTGCTGCTTTCTTGGTACCTTCGGAGGGCTTCCCATGGACCCAGAATACAATCCTAATTCCAGATCCTAGCCTGCAAGGTGTATAAAATCCCACCTCTTCCCTCCTCCCTCACTTCCTCGCCACACAAGCCACACTGGCCTTCTTCCATCTTCTACAGGCAGGTCACACCTGTTCCCAACTTAAGACAATTTGCCATTGCGACTCCCTGGGACACCTATTCCAAATCATGACTGGAATGACTTCTCACCAAACAGGCCTTAGTTCAAATGTGCCTTCCTGAGAGGATGCACCGTCTTCCCTTTCAAGTCAGTCACCATGGCTACACGCTCTCTGGTCCTAGTTACACTCAAGTAGTCCTTCCAGAAGTGTCCTATTGTGTGCTTTTATACCCTCTCTTCCTCACTAGCAGGAAAGCTCTTTAAATCCAGGACTTTGTTGCTGCTGATTGCTGGAGCCTAAGAGTCACTGGTGCATAGTAGGAACAGGGTTGGGTGGACAGATGGATAAATGGATGGAAGGAAGGAAAAGTACTGGCCTGAAAGCTCCAGCCTTGTAGATCTCAGTTCTGGCTGCACGTTAATTTACTTGCATGTGTCTGAGAAATGCTAATACTATGTGTCGAGAGCCATCCATGAACTATATGTGGACCAACCTGGCATGGAAGCCCACTGAATAGGAAAACCTGGGGTTTGGGAACTTCCAGTGGCAATCACACTGGGTAAGATCACCCAGATATGTGTGAATTTCTATTCAGCTCTGCCCAAAGAGATCCCATACAGCACTGGACATAAGGGTGATCAGCTGTAGCCATATAACCTCTCAGAGATGGATGTCACCTGCCAAGATGCCAACCAACCTGTTGACTGCAAGACATCATGAAGCAAGACTTCACCCCTGAACCTTTTCCCTACCTTTGATGTACCCCCTTAAATAAACTACTGGAGCCTTTTTTTTTTTTTTTTTGACTGTTCAGCTCCAGTTCCTGTGTGGGCTGGACCTATCAGGTGCTCTGCTTTTAAAACCTATTCTCTAACTCTGTCTCTTATTTCTTCACTAATTTTTTTCAGACTTTAATTTTCTCAGGTGGCTTATACCTTCTTGGGCAGGAGGAATACCCTGTCCAGGCTCTCTCAATAATACTAGACTACAAGGCTATGAATATTTGACGCCCCCCGCCCCACTGCCACCAAAATAACAACAGTGTGATAGTAGTAGGAGATAAAGCTTTGGGAAGTGATTAGGTCATGGTGGCAGAGTCCTTAGAAATGGGATTAGTGCCATTATGAGGGCTCCAGAGAGTTGCCTTGTCTCTTCCCCCACAGGAGGAAACAGCTAGAGGGTGCCCTCTGTGAACCAGGAAACAGACCCTCACCAGACACCAGATCAGTTGATACCTTGATCTTGAACTTCCAGTCCCAAGAACCCCAAGAAGTGAATTTCTGTTGTGATAAGCCACCTAGTTCGTGGCTTCTTGCTATGGCAGCCCTGGGCAGACCAAGGCACAGGCCAGTTGGATCAGAATCACAGCCTCTGTGCATATCCTCGCAGGCCAGGATCTCGAGTTCGTATTTTATTCAGGATCCATGGGAAGCCCTCGGAAGGTACTGAGAAAGTGAGTACCTGGCCACAGTACTGGCCACTTGTGGCTGAATTGGGTTAATAAACGTCAAATCAAATTAAAAATGCAATGTCTCCATGGCATTACCCTGTGCCAGGTGTTCTTTGGCTTGCTGTGACATCTCCCTACCCTACCCTGCAGAACAGATAGGCAACATCTCTATCCCTGCAGAGAGCTACAAAGGAGCATACTATTCCAGAACTTCACCTGAGTCCAATTTATTATGTGGCTCATTTACACACTGAAGTACACTTAGAGTACCTTCACTAGCCAGGTGCCATACTAAGTGCTGGAAATAACAACAAAAACAGTAACAACAGAAAATTCTCCATAGCACTTATTGTAAAGCAGCAGGTGTGGATCTACGAGCTTAATGCATATTAACTTATTTCATTTTTGTTAGCCATATTAAGGGACACTATAGTTATCCCAGTTTGCACAGGAGAAAACTGAGGCAGAGAGAGATTTAAGAAACTGGCCAGTGAGTCGTCACACGGTTGGTGAGATGAGTCGGAATTTGAATCCAAACTCAATGTCAAATGGAGATTTAGAAAGGGAGAGTTGGGAAAGACTACAGAGATATTCCACACTGTCGGTTTGTGATCACAGTCTCGGGCTGACCAAGGGGCTTGCCTGGGGGCACAGCCAGTATGAGCCAAGGTCAATGTGGAGCTCTGCTCTAAGCCAGGATACTTCTATGGTGGAAGCTGTTCTGTACTCATGTCAAAGGAATGTAGCCCAGGGACGTACAATTGAAGCAGGGAAGTTCCTCTGAAGCCTTAGCAGGTAAGACCCACCTGCATCCCAACTACCTGGCTGGTAGTTATTGCTGCCTTCTCTGGGGACATAACAGGAAGAATGTGGCAGTGGACAGATACCCCTACATTATGTGACTCATCAGTAGAGTTGTTCTTTGGCTGCTTTTCTCTAAATAGTGTCTAAAAACACAGTCCCAATGCATCCAAAACCCAGGGAGATAGGTGGACAGTGGGGACATAGCAAGCCTCGGAGTGGGATCTACTCGGTTCAGTTCAAGAACCATGGTCTATGGCAGTAGTAAGGCCTCAGAGAACTCTCATATCAGCACCTTGCAGGTTGACTCAAATATCACATCCCACAAACACCCAAGGGGCAAAGATGGGGGAGCAGCTCCTTGATCCTTTTGAGTCAAATGGGGACACCATTTAACAGACCAACCCAAGGATTACTTACTTTTATAGGTCAGGGGTCCACAAACTATGGCCCTCAGCCAAATCCCATCTGCCACCTGTCTCTGCGAGCACAGTATCCTTGGAACAGAGCCATGTCCATTTGTGCAGTCAACATGGCTGAACTCTCGTTCCAACAGCAGAGCTGAGAAGCTGCGAGAGAGCAGTAGAAACTCTATGGCCTTCAAAGCCTGGAATATTTACCATCTGGCTCATTGGAAAGGAAGTTTGCCAAACTCTAATGTAGAGAGTATACCATACCTGAATTTGCTGTATATTAAAGGCTCAGGCACCGTGAAGCTACAGGTTAACTTGTAGGTTTCTGTAGAGCAGAAAAGATAACCCCAAAGTTCTATCAATGTTGCCATGTAGAACGTCAGTGATTCTGTTTGTGGCCATCACAGTCTGGGTTTCACAGGAGGCTGATGCTGCAATGGACAATGGTGAGCTGGAAGTCTATGAAGGAATGTTCTAGGGGTCAGCCCTGCAGAGGGAAGGAAGCAGGACTTGCAGGGAGAGAGGCTGGGCTGGATCAGCTGCCACAGAAGGCTCAGCTGACGCCAAGGGTGCTCTAAAGACAGGGGAGAGAGATGATCCTCGAGAGACCCAAGCAGGGCCGAGAAGACTGGCCCTCATTCCTACTCACGGATCAGACCCTGGGTGCAGCCTGACTTCAGCCAAGGCATTCCCTGAAGGGAGCTGACAACTCAGAGCCTTCTGCTGGCTCCACTCCCAGAAGCTTGGGCACCTGAGGCTGACGTGAATGGCACAGCACGAGTCCCCACATTGACCCAACGTTTCTCTTCTATGCTTCATTTCAAAATGACTCTAAATACTGGGTTCCTCCAGCTCTTCTCTCCGCTGGCTTCACCAACTTCCTGGCTCCCCCAGTCAGGAGTTAAATATTTGACTTGGGTTCACTCTGGAATTATAACAAGGGAATGTTTTCAACTTTTTCCCATTTCTTTTGACAAAAGGCATGTGTTAAATGGCAATTATTATAATATTATGATCAGGGAGGAAGACTGGGTTCTGCTTTGAAGCTGACATATCCTCTAAAGGCTTCATCCCCAACTCAGCAGAGTTCAGAGGTGGCGCTCTTGGGAAGTGACAGGATCATAAGGGCTCTAGCCTCATCAGTGGATTGATCCTCTCAGGGATTCAGACGAATGGATTGAAATGAGACAAGGGAGTGAACTGCAAAAGGGAGTGGACCTTGTTCTGGTCTTTCTCCCTCTCCCCCTCCCCCACTTCACCTTCCCTTCCTCCCTTTCCCTCCCCTCCCCTCTCTCTCCCCGATTCCTGGCCCTCAGGAGCTGAGCTGCCTTCCTCGGCCACACCATTTCAGCACGATGTTCTGCCTCAACTCAGGTCATAGCAATGGAGCCAGCCACCCGTGGACGGAGACCTCTGCCACTGAGCCAAAATAAACCTTCCTCCAGGTTGATATTCTCAGATATTTTGTCACTGTGATGGAAAGCATATGGACACCGCCTTTATTTAAAATGAATGGATGCTCAGTCCCCACCTAGTGAGGATTTCATTCCCTCTGGGTCTTGCCGTCCAGCCATGACAGTCCTGAGGCACCAGGAAGCCAGGACAGCAGAGAGCACCTTCCCCTCCAAGGCCACCTGAATGGCTGACTGGAGGGTGCAGGAAGGATGCCCTGCCCAGAGAGTTCTGGAAAAAAAAAATAGCCAAAGGGGAAACCTGAGTTAAATCAATTGGCCATTGGAGTTGCTGTTGGTCAAAGGCTTAAAGACACAGAGCCTTTATTTGGCTTGAGCTAAAGGATAGGGACCAGGCAGTTCTTTCTCAGGAGTCTATAGTGATGTCTTTGAGGAGGCAAAATAATAGATATGAAATCCTGAACATTCTTGCTTTAAAATGCACAGTGAGAATCACAACTGTCAAGGCCAGGCATGGAGCAACAGAGCTGAGGGTGGGGCCACTGAGAGGGTTCCACAAGCCATGAAGAGGTGTCACATAAATCTCTACAAAGCCATAGATACTCTTATAATACCAGCAGCTCAGGAGGCTGAGGCAGGAGGATTTCAAGTTCAAAGCTAGCCTCAGCAACTTAATGAGGCTCTAAGCAACTTAGCGAAATCCTTTCTCAAAATAAAAAAATGAAAAAGGGCTGGGGATAAGGGGGTAGGGCTCAGTGGTTAAGCACCCCAGGTTAAATCCCTGGTTCCAAAAAAAAAAAAAAAGAGAGAGAGAGAGAGAGAGAGAGAAAAGAAAAAAAACACCTCTAAGGAAGGGAGAGAAAGGCTCAAGGAAGACTCTGGATGTAATAAATGCTTCCTGCAAACAGAGCACACAGCCATGATGAAGGACAGCAGGCAATTTACTCATAAATACAACCATAAGAGTAAGAAGGTGAAAATGGATGGATACAGGGATGGAGAGATGGACAATTAAGTTAAAGCAAACAAAAATGTTAATTGGAGAATCATCACAGTGGGAATATGGGTATTAACTGAACAATTCAAGTTTTCCTCATGCTTGAAATGTTCCATGATAAAACATGAGGGGAAAAACAACTAGTGATAATGCAGAAAAGACAAAACATAACCTCATTCTCTATTCCACATGTTAAATGTGTGCACACTTACAAAATATTCAAATTGACATGCATGCATATATAAAATTATATATATATATATATATATATATATATATATATATATATATATATAGCACAAATATAAAGGTTTTGGGCATAGAAAAGGATAAGGTATTCAAGCTGGGTCTTTATTTCTACTAAGAAATGAATGTCACAATGCTTCCCAGACTACATAATTCAGAAAAATACAGACTATTTTTCCCTTAAAATAAGTTATTCTTAAATGCAATGAAATTGCTCAGGGCAAATAGTATTTATGAATAGTTTTCAGAAAATAACGACTATTCTGAATGATGCAAAGCAAAGTCATTCAAACAATCTGAAGAAAAAGAACAAAATCCAAATATCATCCTCTCACCTTAACAACTTGGTTGAGTTGCCAAGGCAAAGGGGCCAAGGCAAAGGGCCAAAGGGAACACAGAGAAGAAAGGCCCTTTCCTTTTCTACTATGAGAGCAATACCAGATCCTCCCTGTGGTCACAGATAAGCTAGAGTAGGACCGAGGTATAATAGTTATGCTGTAAGTAATGTTAGGTGAACAACAACTGCACTTGAAAGGAACCCACCCCATAGTTTCCTGGATAATAAATTCATGCGACAATCCCACATGGCATTGCAGAATTTGCGCTTCAGTGGAAGCTTGCCACTCAGAGCCAGAGGCCTAGATCACCCTTGGATGTAAGGAGAAGCAGTGTGTGCTTGGGACCCGAGGCCCAGGGAAATTTATGAACTGGAATCAAGGGTGGGCAAAGGACAAATCACAATGAGCTGAACCTGAAAATTGTGAGCGATAGCAGAGGCATTAGGGCTGCGTCAGGGCCTGCAGAGGTTGCTGATGCACCCCAAGTTCATCAAGTCTGCCTGGTCCTTTCCTGGACACAACTGAGAACTTACATCTGTCTATGGACTATGCCGCTCCAGTGTTGTAACTTCAGTTAAGGAGCAATGCAGTTCACTATACAGAGAACCAACTATGTCCACTTGGCTGGAATAAATTTATTACACAATAAGCACTCAAATATCAGCAATCACTAATATTAATACAAGAAAGTTTTATGAAGCACTTATTATGGGGCAGATACTGTGCTAAGCACTCTCACAGATTAATCTTCCTAATCCTTATACAACTCCATGAGTTAAGAGCCAACACTAGCCCATCTTGGCAGATACTGTGCTAAGCACTCTCACAGAGTGCTTATATCCTTAATCCTTATACAACTCCATGAGTTAAGAGCCAACACTAGCCCACTTGGCAGAAAAAGAAACTGAGGTTTCCTATGCCCAAGGCCACCAGGCATGAGGAGAAACAGGGACTGGAATCAAGCAGTGGGATCCCACAGTCACCATAAGCACTCTAGCTATCTGTTAACTGGACCTGCACGGCTGACATGAAATGAAGGAAGACCAAAGAGTACAGCAAGTGTATTTATATCAGGGCCAGAGACCACGTGCTCAGGATGTAATAAGAGAGCAAGAAGCTTGACCCCGCACCCCATTCCGATGACACTGCCAACCCGGTCACCAAGACAAAGGGAGCTGGGAGCCCAGCAAAGAGGCAAAGAAAGCACTGACTTCCAGCTGCTGACTGCCGGCCAAGCCCTTCACTCTCCTTCTCAAATCGGGTAATGATATCACAACCAAACCACAAACAAGGGCATAATTAAAGCTCTTTTACTTTGATTTGAAAGTATCTGAAATCTGCCAAGCACCAGTCACTACACAGACCAAAGCAGCATGGCCCTAAGTCTATTTGGCTTTTCTTCTCTCCTGCTTGGGATTCTGAGAAAACTAACTACGTACTGAGCGCATGCGTTGTGCCAGGACCTGGTGAGGTGCTCTTTGCAAATACTATCTTATTAAATCCTGGCAAAAACTGTGTGGGACAGGCATGATTAACTTCAATTCGGAGACACAAGAGAGGTTAAATAGCTTGTCCACGGGCACATAGCTAGCCTGGCAGAAGGATATTTTAAACCCAGACAATTACATTCAGCCCAGTTTTATTAAACCATGTGGCTACCTGGGACATTCTTCATCAGAAAGATATTCAGAAAACAGGGAGAAGGCAGCAAGCCTTCGAAAGTCCCCAGGATTAAAACCTGTTTATTAGTATGAAGTGGCAAATCACAGCTTGAGGGCAGCCCAGTCATCCTGGTACCCCCTGGGCTCTGGAAGACCAAAACTGCCAGGCCATGCCAAGATGATGTCACCATGAGAATGAGTATCGTTTGGCACAGCTGCTGCAGGGCTGGAATGCACTCAGGCAGTCCCATGCCACTCGATGGAGAGGGTGCCCTGAGGGAATGCAGTGTCTCAGTCAGCACCAGGTCCCCACGTTAAAGCCCTGGGGTCACTGTTGGGGAGCTGGGCAGGCAGCAGAGCTGGACTGCAAAATGTGGGTAGGAAATAGCTCAGGCCATCCTGCATCCTGGAGAAAATGCTAGAGGCAGGGGGGAGGGGAGAAAGTGGTCATGACTCTAAATGGAGAGAGTATATGAAGAAGGAAGCAAGTTGTCACCCTCCTTGGCACCATTCTGGACTAAGTCTCAATACCAGGCCATTTCAAAACCTGCCCGTGACCCAGCACTTGAATGTGATGATGATACCCCACCTTCACGCACATCAGTCCCCTGAGCTCTCAAGCTAAGGGCCCTAAAAGCCAAGAAGAATTCCAGTGGGAAACTGAAGCTTGGTCAATGCACAGACACACTCAGCACAAGCCGGGGGGAGGGGGGAATAAACCCCTCCACCCACCCTCAGGCAACTGCAATGTCAGGCGTGAGCAGAATCCTTTATCCCCCTGAGTCTCAGCTTCCAAATAATACATCAACAGAAGGACATGAAACAAATCTAAGGAACTTGTCAGCACCTGACATCAAGAAGGATCTCAATAAATACCCAAGATTATTTATATTCACAAGTAATGGCCATCCCCTCAAATTCTTGCCTGGAGTTGAGCTCCACTATTCAGATGGGCGTGGTCAGTGGGAGGTCCTGAACACAAAGCCACCAAGGTAAGAGCACTGACTGCATCTGTGAGAGTAGTAACTTTGTAGCCAGTAAGTATATAAAGAGGACCACACTGTTGAAATAACACCAATGCTAGGACTAGACAACAGTCTGTCTTTGGAAGGGCAAAGCACAGAGCCACATCACCATGTCCATGCCAATGCTCACGTGGTCCCCTGGGCTACGGGCATCCCAGAGGAATTTACACAGCTCTCGCTGATGGGAAGGGTGATCAGGAGTCATGCCAACCCACGGCAGGTGCCACAGACAAAGGAGACAGATTGTGACTAATAGGAGGACCTGGGAAATATCCATTAAAACAGACATGTGGGAGATGAGTGCTAACATCATTTTCCAGCTGATAAGAAGACTTAGCATGTGGGGAAAAGATAGAATCCTGGAAGCTTCTGACGAGGATTTTTTGTGCTCTGTTATGAGTAAAGGGAAAAACTTTCCACTGCATAATTAAAGGAGATCAAGGGGAAAAGCAGGACACTCTAAAAAAAGGGAATAATCAAAGGCAAAGACACAGAGATTAATACAGATACTGGGGAAATGGACCAATTAGACTTAGCATTCCAAAATAATACTTAGGAATCAATCCAGCATTCCTATGCGGTTTACAGGGCCCTGCAGAATCTGGCCTTCTAGCTACCTCTCTGCTCTCATCTCATACCACAATGACATTACAACTTGCAGACACATTGGCATTTCCATTCCTGGTCAGAGCAAGCTCAGTTCAACCCCAGGGCCTTTGTACTTCCTATTCTCTCTGCCTGAAACACTCTTGCTCCAAATACCTATAAAATTTGATCCTACACTTCTTTTAAATGATATGTGCCTAAAGAGGCCTTTAGGAAAATGCTCACTGCATGTTATCAGCTCCCAAAAAGGAAGGAATGGAGGCGATTGAAGGAACCAATTCAGACAGCCTATGGTTGCTCTTGGAGGAGATCTATTCCAATATGTTTAAGGGCCATTACAGCAATTTAAGGGTTAATGTTTGACAAATACTAGAAATCCATTAAGAGCAACTCAGAGCATCACTGGAAAACTGTAGGGGTCTCAGGCCCAGCTGGTAAGCAGCCTAGGACTCCATCTTCCTGTCACATATGATTCCTTGAGAGTTTGGCTGTTGGAATCCACGCCATTTGCTTGGTTCCTACCTGAGAGAGAAAGGAGCCAGGGCAGCTTCTCTGGCCTTGAGAAGCTCCTCACCTCTAAGCTCACTCCAGAAGCAGCCATAGGCCCCTTTTCCTTAGGCGTGAGCCTCGGGAGATACCCCTGGAGTAGGGAGATGGGGAGAAAAGACCCAGTCTGATGTGGGAACAGTTCCCGGGCTGGAAGAGAATACCAAAAGGAGTCAAAAGGGAGCAGAGGGCCTTTTCTCCTTGTGGGTCCGCAACCAGGTGACCCAAAGCAGAAGAGCAGGCTCAGCCACCACCACCTGCTTTCCGTGCCCCCACCTGCAATGGAAAGGCTCTTCCCTACTAAGGCAGCAAACATTAGAGAACATTAGAGAACCCACATCAGACCC